>NC_080421.1:95628161-96238994 GCF_029873635.1 Malania oleifera
GATACAACAATGTATACCAATCTGGTCAGGACTTTCATTTGGACTGTAATGCAGGCTAGGATTTGGGTTAAAGAAGAAAAGAGTTAAATAAGGCTCAAAATCGTCAAGTTTATCAAGGGTAATTTGGTCAAAGATCACATGTGTAGTATGTCCCTTATTTTTCTTTCTTCTTCATTTTCTTCTTCCTTCTCTTTTATCGCAACTTTTGCTTTTCCTTTTATGAAGGAATCTTAACTTCATTTTCATTTGAATTCCACTTGGGACTGATTTTTTTTTTTTTTAAACTGCCCCAGTGTGGGGTGTGATCCTTTGACGGGTTAATCAATAAATGAATTTTTCAGGCTCAAAAGGGCTTGCAAGAGATTTCTTCTTTGAATTTATTTTGGGTAGCAGAAAAAGGGCCTGCCATCATTTCGATAGCCCATTGTTGTCTCATATGACTTGCCAAACGCTAGGAGACCCAACCCAGGTTAACTTTTTGGTGAACTGGCTTTTAAGAAAAGACTAGTTTAACGTTTAGGCTCAACTTGGTTAACAATTGGTAAATCAATATTTGGTTCTTTTTAGGGATAACTGGTCGGCCAAAGATGGCCATCTATCATTCGATCAAAACTTGATTAGCGGAACTGACATGAGATTCATGGAAACCAACATATATTTTACTGAGGCTTTCAGAACTTCTTCGCAGTATTTGAACTCATCGAGTGACGAACATTGTTTCATCTTCCTTTATTTTCGTCTTGTAGCTTGAATTTTTCATAACTAACACCTGATTTTGGTTCATGAATACTGGTGTTTTATCTTCCTTATCTTAGCAAGAAACACGAGTAAACAAAATTTTGGACATTGAACTCTCGATACAAGTGATATACGAAAATGCATAATTTCATTCTTTGATAGAAAAGGAAATTTCGGAGACAAAACTTTAATAAATTGCAACAAAAGAAAGAAGAAAACAAAAGAAAATAAAAGCATCCTTGAAGGGGGCGAACAATCAAAAGCTTGCCACTTGTATTTCTCTGTTTCCATGGTCAAAAAGTAAACCCATTTATTCAGACTATATGCGGAATATCTTTGGTTCAAAACTTGTTGTACTTCTTTGATTGATCTGAACTTCAAAATATTCTTTTAATGTTGCACAACAGGCTCCTCCACATCAATTGCCAATAGACCCAAATCTCTTAAGGTTTGTACTTTATGCTTAAAATGCCAACATTTTTCGATTGAATGACCTATTGCCCCAGAATGATACTCGCATTGAGCATTTGGGTCGTACCACCTTGGGAAAGGGGATTGTAGCAACAATCCTGGTATTGGCGCAACCATTTTAATTTCCACCAATTGCGGGAACAATTCTGCATATGTCATCGGAATAGGTTGAACTTCTTTTCTCTTTCTTTCCATTAGGGAGCTCCCTCCCGTGTCCTGAACATTCAGCTGCCTTGAAATAGGTTTAGGTCTGAAGGAAACTGCTTGGGGTTGCGCACCTGAATGCACTATCTGATGTACTGTGGGCTTGTAGGCAAAATTCTTATTTGTCCACCGGGTTTTACCCTCTTGGTAATGATGCCCCTGAATCATCTGTGCTTCCTCGTCTTTCTTCCTCTTACTCGGGTCAGTTTCTGCATCACCACTTTTGGTTCTTCCGACTTTGATGGCCGTTTCAATTCTCTCTCCAGTAGCAACAATATCCATAAAGTCATGTGGGGTTGCCCCTAGGAGATGCCCGAAGTAGGGATCTTTCAATGTATTCACGAATAGGGAGATAGCCTCCCTATCTTCCACTGGAGGGCTCACTTGGATGGACATGTCCCTCCATCTATATGCATATTCTCTGAATGTTTCATTAGGTTTCATTTGCATGCTTTGTAAGGTCATGCGATCAGGTGCCATTTCTATCACGTGGCGGTATTGAGCTATGAAGGAATTTGCCAGATCTTTCCAAGTACGAATTCGAGCTCGATCCTGCTGAATGTACCATCTGATAGCTGCTCCAGTCAAACTATCTTGAAAGCAATGCATCATCAACCTTTCATCATCAGTATGTGCAGCCATTTTTTGGCAATACAGGCGCAGGTGGGTCCGAGGACAGTGGGTCCCATCGAATTTTTCAAAATCCGGCAACTTGAATTTTGGCGGCAAAGTGACCTTTGGTACTAGGCAAAGGTCATTAGGGTCAACGGAGTCAAATGTATTATACCCTTCAATTGCTTTCAAGCGTTCCTCCAATACATCACAACGACGCTCAGACTCAGATCTATTTATCCCCATATCAGGAGTTGCTAAGGGGGAAGCCCCTGCCACTGGAAACCCTTGTGCTGGCACAGTTGGGATAAATGGAGGCATATCTGGCATTGGATCCCCCATGACGCCCTGGTGGTGGAGCTGATGTTTGTCCATGATTTAGGGTGAACCCTGGAGGATGAGTAGGGTCTATATCTGTTTCAGAATCATTTTGTACCACTTTTCCTTTGTTCATCAACAATTCCATAATTTTACTCATTTTTTCAATCAATTCTTCCTGTCCTTGTTCTATGCCCAGGACTCTACCCTCCAATTGTTCACTCATTTCTTTTGCCCTTCTCCTGGTATTGTATTGATGCGTGACAGTCTCAATGTTGCTTGCTCAGACGAATTCTGTGGCTAGGCACTGCAAACCAAAACCTTCCCTTTTTAGAATCGTGAATGCATGATTATGTAAGGCATGAATGTGTGAGTATCTAATGCATGACCATAAGATGTAATAAATGTTGGTGCATGGATGTAACTAGTGCAATTACTCATACAAATAGAGATATGAACATGCATGTGACCTATCGGGCATGATTATGTGTGGAATTATGCATGAATGCATTAATGCAATGAATGTTTGTGCATGGATGCAACTAGTGCAATTACACATACAAATAGAGATATGACCATGCATGTGACCTATCGTGCATGATTATGCGTGAAATTATGCATGAATGCATGGATGCAATGAATGTTTGTGCATGGATGTAACTAGTCCAATTACACATACAAATAGAGATATGAACATGCCTGTGACCTATCGTGCATAATTATGTGTGAAATTATGCATGAATGCATGGATGCAATGAATTTTGTGCATGGATGTAACTAGTGCAATTACACATACCAATAGAGATATGACCATGCATATGACCTATCATGCATGATTATGTGTGAAATTATGCATGAATGCATGGATGCAATGTAACCTAACTAACTACTTTGTCAGCATTCTAGGAAAAGTTCCACTAATGAGAGATTTCAAGATTAAGCCAATCACAATTTCAATTCAATTCTTCCCTCAATCGGTTCATGTATCTCAGATTTTATGAAGGGTCAAATTATGATCTGAGGTTGGGGTTGACCCAGGTTGGTCAACCCGTTGGATTTGTTCAGTACGGGCTTGTGGACTTTAATGTGCACTTGGGCCTCAAGTATATTAAAATATGAGCTTCAATATATTTCATGATGGGATCAAGCCCTAGTTTTAAAAGGATTTGGGCTTGGATTGTTTAGAAAATATTGGCCCAGATTTTTAGGGTAATAGGGCCAAAGACCATTTTTGAAAATTAGGTTTGACCCATTTTGGAAAATTAGGTCTGGGCCGAATTTTTACTTAGGAAAGGGTTGGGCCTATACTTGTTATTTCTCAAAAAATTGGGCCCGAGTTATTTGAAAAGGGTTGGGCCGACCCATATCTTAAAATAGTTGGGCCAAGTGCTTCATTTTGAAAGGATGGGCCTTTGTCTCATTACTGGGCTTTTTCTGAATACTGGCTAAGTAGTATGTATGTCTAAATGTATGTCAAATGTATGATATAATACAAAGTATTCCACAACATATATACAACACACTATTCATGGAGAAGGATGTGGCTCCTGTCCCAACCTAGGGTAGGTACGTATATATAGGGTTCTTCATGGCTCTATCCTAGTTAGGGAAGATTATAGACAAGTATGTGTGGGTAAGCTCTAATCCCTATATACAAAGGTTCCCAATCTAACCTCCATCCTCACCCAAAAGGGGTTTGGACAAAGTTTAAACTGAGTGGAGTGGTTCGCGGGTCCCCACAAGCCCTGCCACGTGGAGACAAACGCTATTACACTCCTATCTAATCCTAGTAAGGAAAGCTCGGGCATAGAGCGTGAGAGTGTGTGAATTTAAATTTAGCCTAATCCCGCTATCCCCACATTTATTCATATGCTATAAACAATATGGAAACAAGATATCTACTATCTACAAATAATGAAACACAATATATGCAATTAATATGTTTATTCAAAAAAAAAAAGAAATTTGGAAACAAAATATTGTTAGTTAATATACTTACTTAAAAAAATTATGGAAGCAAAATATTTACGATTAGTATACAAAATATCTACTTATTCAAAATATCTTACAATTAATATGCTCAATTTAGAATATTTAGAAACAAAATATCTACAATTAATATTCACACAATTAGGAAACAAAATATTTTTAATTAAGTAGAGTTATTTGTAAATTATGGAAGCAAAATATTTACAATTAAGTAAAGTTATTTATAAATTACAATATTTACAAATATGGAGTAATTAAAAGATTTATTAAATTTAAACTTGGTATAATTTTTAATTAATTAATGGCTCGACTCTCTAAATCCCCAGCGGAGTCGCCAAGCTGTCGCGGCGTCCCGGGAGCGCGTGTGCCCCGAGCGGCGAAATTATAAATCATTTTAATATTTTCAGGAAAAATATGGTGTAGGAGTCGCCACTAACCTTTAGTGCGGTTAGAACACATGATTACTACCCCGTTAGGGGTATAATCGGTCTACATTACCAGAGCTGGGGTCGGGAGTTCGGTTACGCGAGGGGAAGGTACGAGCACCCCCTACGCGCCCGTTCTTAAGAACGGTACCTAATTAATTTAAAATTATCCCTAAGTTAATCTAATAAATCTTTACATTACTCCTTTTTACGAATTTTATAAATACATAGGAAAATAAATAAATATATACATATATTCCCTCAGAGCTTAGGGTACGTGATGCCCAAAGGCTAATACCCCTTGCAATTAAATCATAGGGATTAAAGGAAAAAAAAATAATAATAATAATAATAAAATAATAATAATAATAATAATAATAACAAGTTATTTACACATTAAAAATAACACGATTAAACATACGGATAATTCACAAAGAAAATAATAATAGCAATAATAATAAATAATGATGGTAATAATAATAATAATAATAATAACAATAATAATAAAAAAATAATAATAATAATAACAATAATAGTAATAAAAATAATAATAATAATATAAGTAATAATAATAGCATTAAAGATAATAAACACCCCGATGATGATAGTAATAATAATGAATAATGATAATAGCAATAATGATAATATTAATAGTAATAAATATAATAAATAATAACGATAGATAATAGTACTAATAACAACATTACCAAATAATCACAAAGATACTTTTTTTTTTACATACGTAAATATATACAACAAGGGTAATAATAATACTTTTATTGGACAGCACTAACATTGATAATGCTTCTACTTACATTTATATATATATATATACATAAATATATATACACTAATGGTTATAATACTAGTAATGCCTTTAAATGGTAATACTAACAATAATAAACATGAACACACAATCCAAGATATTCACAGCATATATAGAAACAAAATTGTTAAAGCTAAGGAAACAAACTTATAATCAGGTTATGGAAACTAAGTAAATCTAAAATTAGTGGGTCTTTGTACAAAGGTATACCATATATATACCTAAAATACCATAATGAGTTACGTATACTAAAATATCAATAATATATATATATATATATATATATACATATATAATTATCATAATAACTACTATCATGTGAGCATACCAAATATATAACGTAATACATAATACTAAGAATACCATAATAATATCTTATATATACACTAAAATACTAAAACACAACCAAATACCATAGTAATATAATATCATACTGATAATAAGAACCCTAACACAATGATAAACTGGAACCCTACATGGATATACAGGATTTGAATATTGCGCATTAAAAATATGACAACAAAAAAAATTATTACATCTAAATATTAAACAATGGAAATCTTACCTCCATAATAAAAATAAAAATCCTACAATAATGAAAACAAACCAATTAGTATTTATAAATATGGACATTAATTATTAAAAACAATAACCAAGAAAAATTTAAACTTTACAATAAAAAGGTGTGTGCTGTGTGTGTTTTACCGTGTGTGTCTTGTGTGCGTGAGTTTGTGTGTGTTATTGTGTGTGTTTGCAGTGTAAGTGCTGGGTGTGCGCAGTGAGTGTTTGTGTGCTGCTGTGTGCGTGAGTTTGTGTGTGTTGCTGTGTGTGTTGGCAGTGTAAGTGCTGGGTGTGTGCAATGTGTATTTGTGTGCTGTTGTGTGCGTGACTTTGTGTGTGTTGCTGTGTGTGCCGGCAGTGTAAGCGCTGGGTGTGTGCAGTGTGTGTTTGTGTGCGCAGGTATAGGGAGGCAGGCGACTCACCGGGGACTTACCATGGGGGGTACCGTCGGAGTTAATGGGCGGCGACAGCGACGGCGTCGGTGGCTGGCAGTGAGGCGTAGCGATGGCTGGCTGTGATGAGCAACCTTCTCCTCTGGCGATGCTTGGCTGGAGTTGCAGGCTGCTGTGGAAGATGGAGAGACTCTCGGGTCCTGCTTGGGATGCTGTGGGTGACGCCGGAGCTGGGTGGAGGGCTGACGATGACGACGGCGGATGGGTGGTGCTGACGGTGACGACGGCGGATGGGTGGTGCTACGGTGGTGAGGAAGGGTGGCCGGGGTTTGCTGGAGCAGAGGAGGCTGGGCTGGGTTGAGAGTATAAGAGAGATGGAAGGATGAGATGAATGATGGTGGTGGATGAGGGAAGAAGAAGAAGACCAAGAAGAAGAAAAAAAATTTTTTTTTCTTCCGGCTGCGCTGCTGCTGTGCGCTATGTGTTTTTTTTTTTTGCTGTTTTGGCCTCTGCACTGCCTCCCTTGCGGCTGTGTTCCTTTGGCCGCCTTTTATAACAAAAACTCCCCAAAACCCTAGCTTAATAATAATAATAATAATAATAATAATAATAATAATAATAATAATAGCAAAATAATAATAATAGTAATAACAAAAATAAATAATAATAATAGTAGAATAATAATAATAATAATAACAATAATAAATAATAATAATAATAGTAATAATAATAATAAAAATAATATTAATAATAATGAAAATAATAAATAATAATAATAATAATAATAATATAAATAGAAGTAAAAATAAAAATAAAAGTAATAATAATAATACTAATAATAATAATAATAAGAATAAATAAAATAATAAAAATACTAATAAAATAATAATAATAATGATAATAAATATATTGGGTCTGGGTAAAAATGAGGTGTCTACAATATTTGAAATATGTTATATGTTATTAGAACCTGATTGGCTTGGTTTAGGCTTGCACGTGCACAGTACCGTAGCTATGTGTTCATGATCATCATGATATTATGTTATCGCTTTTGTATGGGGCAGCGCGTGGATGGATAGTCAATGTGGTTTGTTAAAGTGTTGGCACCCCTCGTGTATAGACCAGGTCTAGCAGACCCATCGTACTTACAAACGTTTATTTTGACTTGGCAGTGGTCGGCCACCCATTGTCGGGTCCTGTTTTCGAGCCACACAACCCAGTCATGTGGGGGTAAGATATGACAGCAGCAAGCTAACCTTCCAAGGTTATTTTTGTATTATTATCATATTATATGAATTATGTTTATGGAAATCCAATATGTTCTATCATGATTATATATGTTTTTCCCAGAAATGATACAGACAGTTTTACTAAATATGCTTATGTATGTTTTTATGTATAACATGGAAATACTCATGTTGCCACACACTGGTATTAGTTTATTTCCCTTACTGAGAGGTGTCTTACCCCAAATTATACAAACATTTCAAGAGCCCAAGGTAGAAGAGTGGATAAAGCTCCACAGCGATAGTTACAGTTGATCTACTCTTTTTGAAGGGTAAGTATTTGTTAGGGTGGGACAGATTTTTGGGTGGAGACCCTAGGACTATTTTTGATACTTTTGAGATGTTTGTATCTATATGATGGTTGTAGAAAACTATGGTATTGTGTTAAATTGCACTTTGAGATGTATATGATTTTGGAAAAAAAAAATGGTAAATAAGCAGGTCGTTACATGTGTCACTTGTATAGGCGGGTAATCACCCTTATCCTTGGGTAGTCTCATAGGTGAATATTTTGCATTTGTTTGATTAGGTTCAGAAAATGAATTTAGAATTATGTTAATAATGGTTTGCAAATGATATTAAAATGTTGACTACACACTATTTTAATATATATTTTTTCTTCCCTTACTAAAATGTGTCTCATCCGAATATGAACTTATCTTTTTCAGGACCACCATGTAAGTGAGCTTAGAGAAGCTCGAGGTTGATAGCATTTTTAGGTTATAGAAAGAGAAAAGGGTATAAACATTTTGATGATATTTTGGTGATGTATAAAAGATATGTTTTATGTTTTATGATTTAAGTTTTAAGTCTTCTGGATTTTATGGATGGTTGTGGAACATACTAAATATTTTTGGAGATATGTATATATATGGGAATACAGGTGATAAATGGCTATTATGAGATTGTAGATAGGAATAGTAAACTCTGACATTATTTATTTTTATGATTGAGGATCAAAGTTATGTTTTCCTCTTCGTATATATGAATTTATTTATCGATTGTCAGGATTTTATCAGGTATAACGTAATGGACCGGGTTTAAGGGTTCAGGGCATTACAAGTTCGCCTAATAAGGCTCCCCCTTATAATATGCATAATTTCAAAATAATAAACAGTATATTTCAAGCATATTCAAATTGAATAATTTTGAATTTTTCAAGGTGAGAATTTAAGTTCAGTTCAATTCATTTGCATGTTTTTGAAAAAAAAAATTTATCTTGAAATCACTTCCACTTTTGAGAAACAAAAGGCAGGAGAATACCAATTGTAATAGGATTATGATAATTTTTCTGAACAACTTGTCCCCCTTTTGTCATTAGCAAAAGGGCCAAAAAAAAAAATATTTCTCCTTTGTTAAGAAGATCATTTAAATAACAAAGCCTTTAAATTTTTTAACATCATGACAGAAATTGATTTTTAGAAAATTACAAATAGCATATGTCATGAATGCCTTTACGCTTACAAACTTGAAGCAAGAGACAAGATATATCTTTAATAAGTATTTAAAAGAACATTTCATACTTCAACCAGAAGAAGCAACCATATAGATCCTAATGTTAAAAAATTTAATACAAGATCATACGGCTATGCCTAGAGTAATTGTGCCAAAGCAACAAATTTCCACTAAGATATACTGTGAGTAAAAAAATCATTATGCTTAAGCATATATGCCACAGTAAGCCATTAAAAGAAATCTAAGTCAAAGGATGGGTGAGCGTAAAAAGATTGAATTTTAAGTTCAAAAACTCCCCTTTTTTTATCTAAGTACTAGCTTAGATGCAATTAAACACTTACACCTATCAAGGATGATATCATTAAGTGTCATATAGTATAAGCAAATAGTTTTGATTTTTTAACCAATTTTACTCGATATTGTTTAAGCCATTTTTATCCAACCAGTAAAAAAAAATTCTATAGAACACATATGCATTAGGGAACAAATATTAAGTCTTGTGTAGTGTTCATATATAACTCCGCCTGTGATGCACTTAATGTCCTAATTTTTTCACATACAGCTGGTCCCAAGCCCGGGTTAAGGAGGAGGGTTGTGTTAGGTAACTGACAGCTAACGTAAAATTTGTCAGATTTCTATGATATGAGTCCTTACCAAAAATTTCTCCTTTGTTAAGAAGATCATTTAAATAACAAAGCCTTTAAATTTTTTAACATCATGACAAAAATTGATTTTTAGAAAATTACAAATAGCATATGTCATGAATGCCTTTACGCTTACAAACTTGAAGCAAGAGGCAAGATATATCTTTTATAAGTTCATTTCCTGCCATAAAAGTTGCGTTTTGTAAAAATTTCCCTTTGTAAAATATTTCCCTTTTCATATCATCAATAAGTATTAGGGACTAAGTTTGCTATATATAATAATTTTAGCACTAAGGTCAAGCAAGGTTAAATTTTTTTAGTAAGTATTTAAAAGAACATTTCATACTTCAACCAAAAGAAGCAACCATATAGATCCTAATGTTAAAAAATTTAATACAAGACCATATGGCTATGCCTAGAGTAATTGTGCCAAAGCAACAGATTTCCACTAAGATATACTGTGAGTAAAAAAATCATTATGCTTAAGCATATATGCCACTGTAAGCCTTTAAAAGAAATCTAAACCAAAGGATGGGTGAGCGTAAAAAGATAGAATTTTAAGTTCAAAAACTCCCCCTTTTTTATCTTAGTACTAGCTTAGATGCAATTAAACACTTATACCTATCAAAGATGATATCATTAAGTGTCATATAGTATGAGCGAATAGTTTTGATTCTTTAACCAATTTTACTGGATATTATTTAAGCCATTTTTATCCAACCAGTAAAAAAAAATTCTATAGAACACACATGCATTAGGGAACAAATATTAAGTCTTGTGTAGCGTTCATATATCCCAAGAACAATTCATATCAATTTATGATTCCATAAGAGTAGGATATGATGTTCACGATATTCAGAGAAGCCTTAGGACTCAAAAACAAAAACAATAATGAAATGATGCTCATGAGCCCATTTAATACTTTTTTCTTTCTCATGCATTTTCAATCAAGGATGAGGTTCATTTAACAAAACTTTCATTATACATTCATCCTTCATAGTCAAACTCATCATGCAGTATATTATAAACATTTAGCACATAGACATTTTCATATTGCATTTCAACTAGTATACGATAGCCAATAAAGGCTATATCAAATTATCATGCAATAGCTATGTTGTTGGGATTCAATACTTCCCCTATGTCATGCATTTTCTCACTATTTATGGACTTTAATCAAGGCATGTGATATTAAATTTAAAACAACATGATTAACCATTTGGATCCTAAATGAAGTACAGAATATATGACTTAGACCAAATGGTGTCCATTTCAATTGCTCGTACATAGATTTCTTAGACATTTGTACCTTTTTAGATTGAAACATAGTGCAACCATGTTACCCATTCAACACCATTCAAAAGCTCTAAATGATTTAATTTCAAGTCGAGAGCTTGTGAGGGGAGTGAGGATAAATATTCTTAAAAGTATTTTTAATAATGAATTCAGAAGAGTATTTGGCATGACATTTTATATAAACAGTGGTCAAAAGATTTATCGCTAATTAAGCACATATTAACTGAAGACATTGAATCCCTTATTAGACACTTCTAATTTTATTATGAAGGGATTTCCTTTAATAAGCACTGGCAAATAAAGTATTGATCATGATGATATGTGCTTACGACTAGGTTTGTAAAGGATTCATCAATAGAGTTTGATATTGCTGAAATTCCAGTGATGACAAAATTTTCTAACCATGGGGATAAGTTTTGAATGCCTTTAAATATGATCAAGCATTAAGGCTCCAAGATTAGTTTAGGATTGAATGATACATAGTATAAGATTAATTCCCTAAAGCTCAAACTTATGCAATGGACAAAGTATGTTTAATTTTATATTTTCATATTTAAGCATGAATTAAGCATTAAGAAACATTTATCAAGCAAAGATACCTATGTCCATTTGGAAGTGGATTTATTTGAGCATGCTTTTGATATTTTATTTAATAGTTGATTATTTATGTTATTTATCTAAGAAAAATAAGGTTCCAGATATTGTGGTCATTTACATGCTTAACCTTTACTTTGAACATTTCAAAGGAATAATATGAATTATATGGAGACTAATGTCTCATTCAAGTAGATATTATCTCATTCCTTTTTAGTTCAAAGGTGGCATGCTATACCAATATTTTCATATTTTAACCAATCATTTTGATATATATGTTAAGCGATTAGATTGGATATTTCATTTGAATTTTTATATGGGCTTGATTTTTGAGCTTCTTACTATAGTAAACACATATACTAAGATTTGACAATTTAAGCACGAACCACTTCCCAAGCATTTGGTCATCACTATCCCTTCTTTATTTAGGGATTGTTAACTCTACTAAGTTCTTAATCCTAAGATCTAAGGTGGAATCAATGGGGTTCGTTTTGGTACCCATTTTTCTTTGAGCCTTAATGGGTTAGAACCCGGTGGTTCTTTGACTCTCCAGACCTCTTTGGGTTTCACACCTTTCCTTTTAAATGAGCAATCAAATTTGATGTGCCCCTTCTTGTTACACAAGAAGCATGTGGTGTGAGCATATGCACCAGAGGAGGTACTAGCATAGTATTTAAATGCTCTTATGAAGTACCCCATGTAAAGGTCCTTTCTTTTCTTGTTTTCAATGCCATTAAATCCTATGCCCTCCTTATCTAAGGTCATCTTTTGTGAGTCTATGAGCTTATCAAAATTTTCTTTGCCTCTAGTAAATGTATAGATGATCTTAGTTTGTCCCTCTAATTTACTTTCAAGGCTTAGTATTCCCAAGTTTTTTATGCCTTTGCAATTTACTTGTAACCTTACAAGTTCTTTAGCCATTTTGTTGATCTCATTATTAAGTTCAGAAATACAAAGATTGTTGAATTTTTGAGTCTGATCTCTGGTTTTGATGCTGACAAAACACAAGGATCTTATGTGTGCATCTAGTTTGTGAACAGGTTTACAATATTGCACACTTATGAGAGAGGATTGATGAAAACTAGAGGGACATAAGGATCATATCATTTGGTGTATTCAATGATCTGAGGAGCAAAGGAAGAAGAAGATACTTATTTTAAACATAAATGCATTTGGTATTTGTATTCTGGGTCTGTAATATTTGCATCTGCATGCATGATACGAATACGCTCAACAAGATTTTAGATTGACCATAAAGAAACGAATAACCTTAGGGCACCCTTCGGTCGACCGATGCCGGATTTTTTCGGTCGGCTCTCAAAGGCCTCAGGACACACAACTCTGCATAAAAAAATTTCTTATTGACTTAGAACTAATTATCATGTGATTAGGAACATTGCATAAGAGGAATAGAACCGAAATGCCCAAAGTTGGCATATTTGGTCAATCGAACTCTAATACACAGAGGACCTTGGTCGACCGAACTTCCCTAGGGTCAACAGTTTGACCCTTTGATCGACTGACCACAGAATGTGCTGCAACGCCCTAGTCAACTGAACTGACATGTGGGGAGATCCCAGCTGTATGGTTGACGGAACTTATAGAAGGAAATTAACCTGGCCAACAGAACACCCAAGTTCAGCCAACCAAACTCAGTCTAGTTGACCAAACCTCGGAATTTTGGAAATCACCTCAAGATTGGTCGGCCATCTTCTTAGTTCAAAATTATCCTGGTCAACTGAACTGAGCACCCTGGTCGACCGAACCATGAAATTGGTCGACTGACCCTCTCGGGTTGCTCAGATTTTATCGAGGTTAAAATACTGTTATTTTTTATTAACCTCACTTAGAATTTCTCAAAAATTCCTAATATGTCCCTAATGGTCAAAAACCCTCCAAAGTCTATATATACCCCCTCCATTACTCTTTTTCTTAACAAGTAGATTAGAGAGTAAATTCTCCCAAAATTATTTTTTCTTTATTCAATTTTACACTCTCTTTTTTCATTCCTTTGAAAAATTCTTTGTTAAAAGAGAGCATTCATATTTTGGGCATTTGTTATTCAAGGCATCCACTCTCCCTTTGATTTTAATTTCGAAAAATACTTTTGAGAGTGGTCTTATTGTTTCTCCCACATATTTTCATTTGATAAATATCTTTGGGAGTAAACTTTCTATGCTTGTGAATCTTGCACACATATTGCAAGATTTCAAAGCTCATATTGTTTTATTGAAAAATCATTTTTGAGCTTGAATCCTAAATCTCCTGCACTTTATTATTAAATATATTTTGGAGATTTCATTTGAAGTTTTCTTTAGATCTTTGAAGAACACATATCTCATAATTTATTTTGATCAAAGATCATATATATTGTTTTTGAGAAAAATAATTTTTAAGCAAAATCCCTAGGTTCTCCTGAACTTTATTTGAAAAATTATTTTTGGAAGAAAATTATTTTTAGGGTTTAAATCTTTGAAGTGCTTTATTATATACACCTAACTTAAAGAGTGCTTAAGTAATTTTGAGAAAATCACATACTCACTTGAGCTTATATTTCATATCATGTGTGAGTGTATTTGAGCTTCATATTGTACACATCAACTTGTATTAGAAGCATTTATTTGTACACATTTGATTATCTATTGTACTCCCGATGGGTAGTCGGAAAAGGGAGACTAGCCCTGTGAATAGTCTTGGATTGGCTTAGATCTGGTTAGGAAAGTTAGGTGCACCATCTTGGCAAAGTGTGTTTGAAGGTTGAGGTCAGCCCCGTTAATTGACCTGGTTATAACCGGTGCCACTCCACCCGTTAAGTGAGTCGTAGTGGAAATCCTCTTACTTGTTAGTTTAAGGCGAGGACGTAGGCGGTATTGGCCAAACCCCAATAACATATCATGTGTCTACTATTAATTTTCAGTACTTTATATTTCTGCACATAAATGTTTTATTCGATAAATTGTGAATGTTGTGCATGATATAATTTTCGCATAGTACTTTTATCTGCGCAATTGGTATATGCTTAGAAAGACCCTAGGTTGTGAAATACTGCTAATATCTAGTTAAACCTAGAAAGAAGTTTAAAATTCCAATTCACCCCCTCCCCCTCTTGGGAATACACCAATTCCAACAAAGATCCTTCTCATTTTCAATAGAAATTTGGGATCTTAGAATTTCTAGCCCTTTTACCTGCTTTTCATTTTTTTTTTTCTAATCTCATGATTTTCAAATCTTTTTCTTTTTCAACAAGAATTTTAGATTCTAATTCTTTCATTGATGCTTCATTCTTATTTTTCAAAGAAGTATATCATTTATTTATTTTAACAAGAAACTTATGAGTCCTAATATATTCCTTTCGAAGTTCCTTATAAGTTGGCATGCTTTCCCTATCAGATTCATCACATGATTCGCTACTATAATTATCACAAGATTTATTGCAAGAATCAGTACATGAATCATTTAAAGAAGTAGAAAGAGAGGAATGTAACTCTTCGTCAGTTAATTCTATGAAGCAACACCTTTCTCCTTCGTGATCATTTGAGCTCTATCATTTGGTGTGGTGGCCATCTCTTTCTTAGTTTCTCCATACCTCTTTTCAAGATCTTCCTAAATATCCTGAACATTTTGACATGCCATAATTTCTTTAAAAATGTTAGTATCTAAAGCACAAAATAGCATGTTCATAGCACTAGAGTTGATTTTCATTAAAGTGAAATCATACTCATTCATTTCATTTTCTAGTTTAGGAAACTCAATATTTTGAATAGTTTTTATGGGGATATAGTTCCCTTGATCAATCACTTTCCAAGCCCTCCAATCAATAGTTTGGATAAAAATGATCATTCTTTATTTCCAAACGGTGTAATCTACACCACAAAATAATAGAGGCCTTGAGAAAAACTGACCCTCATAAAACGGGGATACACCAATATGAGCCATGCAATATTTATACAAAAATGGTTAAGCTTATTGTAACCGGGCTCTGATACTAATTATGAGGATTGGTGTAATCCGAATAGGGGGGGTAAATTGAATTTTTAAAAACTTTTGCTAATTATTTAACTGATTCACAAATAATATCTCAATCAAAATTAAATGTGTGTATATAAAACAATCACAATAATATATAAGCAATCACAACAAAATAAATATAAACATACACGTGCGGAAATTTAAATAGAGTAAGGAAAGAGAGAATGACACCGACGATTTTTACGAGGTTCGGCTATCTCTGCCTATGTCCTCGCCTTAAGTAAACTACTTGAGGATTTCCACTATAACACTCCTACACACCGAGTGAAGCCACCCATTAGACACTCCTTATAGGTGGAGCTACCTCTCCAAGCAATATTCCCTCACTCAGTCCACTCCTTAAAGGCGAAGCCACCTTTCCAAATGATATCCCTTCGCTTGGCCCACTCCTTATAAGCAGAGCCACCTCTCCAAGTGATATCCCCTCACTTGGCACGGTTCATAGTCCGAATCGCAAAAACAAATCATTTCTAAAATAAATTTTGCGTACAAAGAAATGCTTCTTCATAAACTGATTTGTACAATGAAAAATACTTCTAAATGCACTCTTAAGTGATTTTAAATGTGAAGCTCAATAAAGTTTAGTGGAAATGATTTTTCTCAAATGACCTTTGAAATATTTAAATGTACGAAGGCTTCCAAGAAAAATATATGAGCATGAATATATGCTCTAGCCTTTCTCAAGAAGTTTTTCAAACAAGTATATATAAATGAATATATGCTCAAAATTTTCTTGTATAACCCAAAAAATTTTCTCCTAAAAAGATATTTTCAAAAAAAGAAAGTAGGAGAAATATAAATTTGATCTTTGAAATATATCAAGAGTAAAAAACCTTTCAAGCAATATATATGAGTGAATATATGCTCAAAGCTTTCTTGTATAACTCACAAGATTTTTTCTAAAAAGAATTTTTCAAAAGAAGAGTAGGAGAAATATTTTCTTCGAGATTGACCTTTGTAAAATCAAACACAAGAAGGCTTTCAAGCAATATATATGAGTGTGAATATATGCTCAAGTCTTTCTTGAACAACCCAAAAAGATTTCCCCTAAAAGGATTTTCAAAAAGAAAAAGTATGTTAATTTAGGAGGTGGAGGAATTATTCGGGATTGCCATGGCATGGTAAAAGCGACTTTTTCAAGTTATTTTGGCAATGGTATGAATAATAGTGCGGAATTAAAAGCAATCAGGGAAGGAATTCGCTTGTGCAAACATTTGCATTATTTTAATGTGATTATTAAAAGTAACTCGCAAATTGTAGTTGATTGACTTTAGAAAAGTAGATGTACTTTGTGGTATCTTGGGGAATTTTGGGAGGAGCTCATGGAGGAGCTAGAAAGAGTGAACATCATGGTGATGCATCAATATAGGGAAGGCAATAGTGCGACTGATTTTCTTACTAAAGAAGGAGAAATGGGAAACAATGTAATTTATGAAGAACAACACCTTCTACCACGTTATCTGAAAGGTATTCTTCGGATGGATAAGTGGGGCCTCGTTTCCATTCGTCGTTAGTTCAACTCTAGAGTTTCATTTGGTGTATTTTGTTTTGATTTTGGTTGTGTTTATGTTTTTATCTTCTTTATTAGTTATGTTTAGTTTTGTTGTCTGAGTTTGGTTGGTTGCTGGTGTTGGTTTTTTTTTTTTGGAGGGTTTTTTTGTACTCTCCCTTTTGTTTTATCTTGTAACCACGGTATTATTTCACCAAAAGTGTGGGTATGTTAATAAATAAATAGAGGTGCCGCCCTCTTTTAGTAAAAATAAAATTAAAAAAAAAAGAGTAGGAGAAAATATGAACTTGATCTTCCAAATGGGTTTCAAATATAAGTAAGAATCAAAGAATATGCAAGTAGGCTTTCCAAATGATTTTTTAACTTGTTCAAGTGTTTGGGCAAGGTATTTATAGGCAAATTGGAGATATAGCCGTTTTATGGTCGTTGGGGTGTTAAAATATAATTTATTTTTAAAACTAGCCGTTTTCTGGCCATTTCTACGCCTTTCTTGAGAGGTTGCAAACACCTTTCAATATTTCGAGCATAATTTTTTCTAAAAAAACTCCTAATTGGATGTTATTGGTATCAACAAAAAGTTAAGAGAAAATTTCACAACTTTTATATTGAACACTTTTTAAGATAAGAACTGATTGATTAAGAAATTTGCTCATCATTGAGGCGGCAGAAACATAAAGAGAATTTTCTACTACGGATGCCTTTTAGTATTTTGAGCATTACTTTTTCTAGAAAACTTCAAATGGAACGTTCTTGGTATCAAAATAAATCTAAGAGGAAATCCCACAACTTTTGTGTTGAATAATTTTTAATATGTGTTAGAATTGGTGTATTCCCAAGAGGGGGGGTGAATTGGAATTTTAAACTTTTCTCCTAGGTTGAACTAGATGTTAGCATAATATTACAACCTAGGGTCTTTCTATGCAGTTTCAAATATGTCGATAAATATAATATACGAAAATTTAAATCAAACGCATCATTCACATAATAACATACACGTGCGGTAAATATAAAGTGTGGAAATATCAACAAACACACGATATGTTATTAGGGTTCCGCCAACTGTGCCTACGTCCCCGCCTCTAGCTTGCAAGCCCGAGGATTCCACTAATAGCTCACTTAAGGGTGGAGCGGTACCGATCACAATCAGGTCAATTACCACAGGGTTGACCTCAACCTTAACCAGGTCAATTAGCGAGACTGACCTCAACCTACATGCCTTAACAGGATGGTACACCTAGCTTTCCTAACAGGGTCTAAGCCAATCTGAGACTATTCCAGGGCTAGTCTCCCTCTTCAGGCCCATGCCTGGAAATACAACAGTATTTGCAATCAAATAATATTGGTACAATGATTGTGCTTTCATGCAAAGCAGATATGTACCCAGATGCGCTCAGTCACATACACCATAAGATGATTTAATATGTAAGCTCAGTGTGGTCTAATATTTCAACTCTCATATATATATTTATTATCAGTGTAATGAGTGCGTGAGAGTATCAATCAAGAGATCTTTGTATCACAAGATATTCAGCCAAGGTGTTCACACAAAGATATCAAGCAAGTCTCATGTATATTAATCAGTATGATATCTCAGTCATGTAGATCAGATAATTTATATGCTTGGTTTGCAAAAGATGAGTAATCTTTATATTTAGCAAATAATATGTGTGAGAATAACTTTTGCACAAAGATTAATATCATAAACACAAATATCTTTCATAAGTATATCAAATATGAAACACAAGATATTTGAGTATGTTTTGAAAATAATTTTGCAACCCAAAGACATATACAAGCTTCTGAAGAAATTGCAACACAAATGCAATACTCAGAAGCTTAGGTGAGTCTTCTTAGGATAGGCTTATGAACAAAGCCCCCTAAGAATTCTCCGGTTTAGTTCTCGTAAAAACTGAATCAATCAAACACAAATAGGAGAGCAAACCTATAGCAATAAACATTCAATCAACTTACAAAGAGTTTAATCAGTATGAGAAGGTAAGTATGAGTGTAGGAGGCTCAAAAATGAGTATTATAGGTTTTTGGGTTTTCAAAGATTTTTTCCTAATTAAATATGTTAATCTCTTGCTAATAATCCCAAATGAAAGAGTATATATAGACACCCCATGAAATATAATCGTTGGGGACAAGTCTAGTATTATTATAAAAGATTAATGACCTTTTAATTATTTTAACCATGTTTAAAAAATCAACCACGATAAAAAAATCAGGGCAACCCGAAATGTCTGGTCAACCAGAAACCTTTTCGGTCGACCGAAGTTCATATGGTTCGGTCGACCAGGATACTTTTGAACTGGGGACTCGGTCGACCGAAATGTACATGCTCAAGGCAATTTTTCATTCTATCAAGGTTCGGTCGACCAAGCCTTTTTGAACTGGATGATTCGGTCGACCAGACCATTGGGATTTCTCCCGATGACCCTCAGTCGACCAGGTAGTTGGTATGCAATTTTGGTTCGGTCGACTAGGTAGTCAAATGTTTGACTCCTAAGAGGTTCGGTAGATCGAGTGTTTTGAACTAACCTAATTCGATCGACCGGGCTGTGGTCAACTGGTTTACCCAGACCTGTTTGGTCAACCGGGGCAGAATGAACTGCCTTGGTCAGTCGACCGAAAGTGTACAAAGTGTGCATTTCGGTCCTGTTTTAACTCACAAACACCTTAATCAAGTGCCTAACATTCATGAGTGTAAAGGTGAGTGTCCTAGGGTCATTTTTGCGTCCTTTTGAAGACACCGAAAAAACTCAATGTCGATCAACCAAAGGTCGACCGCAGGGTAAACCCTAAGGTCATTTGTATTATGAGCTTACGTATTATACCATGCATGTGGGGTGTGTGATTATTACAAGTAAACACCCTAATTTACTATTACAGACCCTTTACAAAAATGAATTATATATTAGAACATGAAATTATTGGGTCTTGACTCTTCATTATCTTTCATGTGCATGTGCATTATGATCTTGACAATTTAGGTTCCTACACATAACCTCAAATATTCATTAGATACAATGAGTATTTGTCATAATCAAAACCGTGCGTGACCTATAAGGTCAACAATATGAGAACAGATGGATTGATAAAAGTGTTCATCAATGCAACGGAAGAAATATTAAGTGGTTTTTGAAAAATTTGTTTTGATGTTTTTCATTCCAAAAATGATTTTTACACTCTAAATAACTTTTACACATTTGTCAAATAATTTTTCATGAAATATAGAGTGCTTAGGGTCCAACTAAGGTCATGATTAAGAGAGAGCTTCAATTCAAATCAAATGATATGAATGAACAATTTAAACCTATAAACAATACAACTAAAAAATATAAAGTTTTCAATCTTTGCTCTTCACAAATCCATGGAATACATCAAATGATGTGAGCATGAAATGCTTCATGAATTCCATTTTGCATCAGTCATCTGTGCTTATAGAAATGTAAACCTATTAGTTCACTTAATGCATAAATGAGATGATGTACTTTGTCATAATCAAAATAAGATAGGACTCAAAGAGTCAACATTATTAAAAGCGAGAAGATCAATGCTCTGTGGACATTATCTGCAGTTTCTTTATCCTGTAACCAACTAGAGCTAGTTTTGCTGTAGAAAAAAAAAATGCAGATGCAAAAATGTTAAGGATCTTAATCTCAATCTATGTCGCAAGCATGAGAAAAATATATAAGGTTGAAGAATGGGGAATTAGAGCAGTAAAAAAACCATACATGCTCCCCACAAGAGATCGGGCATTTCGACTCTACAGACAACCTGTAGTAGTTTTCAAAGCAAAACAAAAACATCAGCTATCCACAACTTTGACCAAATATCTTTACCACACTTTTTTAATAGTTGACACTTTGTAACGCTTCTCAAAAGCTATTTTTGAGAAGCAAGAGACCAATACGCAATTAGAATGTGCAAGTCATTTACATACTATTTTTGGTTTCACACAAATCGATAATTAATGGCCCACTAAATTGTAAAGCATCCTTTCAAGAGAGCAGTGAGAGTGGTTTAATTTTGAGCCACCCCCAAACACTTCAAATTATTTGTGGTTACAGAAATAAAACTCAATATACATGCTAAGAAATTGTTATACTTGGTACTCACCAGAAATATAACAAAGAACATTGAGGTCTCGAAGCCAAATAGTGGGAAGCACAGCAAGTGTCGTTAGCAACACAAAGAAATGGTGCAAATTTAACTCGAATCCTCCCAAGCTTAAATGTGCATTTGGAAATAATGATGACAGGTTATCACTCTCCAAAGTTATATATTCAGCACAACATGCTTGCAAAGAGAGAGGATGTATGTGGGGGGCTTCATGCTGCTATGGAGAAAATGTAATTCCCAATAAATCCAGAGAGAGAAAATAAAGAATTATACCTATAATGTGTCCAAGAGATTTTGTCCCATTCAGTATTATTAATTCAAAACACATAAAACCACAAAAGAAAAATCAATAAATCAATTTAGGGTGTTACCAGGTAATGGTCGCAATTGAATCCATTCAGAAATATAGCTACCTGGTAATAGATCTTGATTGGCAGCATCAGCATCATAAAGCTTAGGACTTAAATCATCACTGAACCATGCAACCCTGATATGAGCAGCAACCCCGACCCAAATGTAGATTTAATGTCATAGAACACAGAAACCAAAAGAGTAACTGTTGTCATCTTAACAAAAGAAAGATTACATTGAATAATTCATACAAAAAAAAAAAAGACTGATACTCCTTCTGGGACAATCCAAAGCAATATATCCTCTCTCAGATGTGTTTGCAAGTAAATTCTAAGTCAGTGTCAATTCTATTTTCAAGAATTCACAATAGAAAATATCCTATTATTTTCTCATAGTTTTGTAGCATCAGTTCTCCTAACTCTGTTGTTGGATTGCATATATTGAGTAAAAAAATAATGAATACTTGAATGCGATGCCGAGGTTGGGTATATGACACTATGTCGTCAATTTTTTACCTTATGTGTAAGAACTTGCAATTCAGACTTTGGATTTCGATTTTTGTGAATTTGAATAAATAAAATATAAAATTATACTATGTTTCATTGTAGGAAGGACAATTTATGCATCTCTCACATATAAAAGAATACTAAAATAAGAACACTGCCACAAACAATACCACACTTATGTTATCATTAAACAAACTCAATCCAAATCTTTGCCCCCACAAAATCTAGCTCATTAGTGTAGACACCCAAAATGGTCTGGACATATATATAATAAATATAAAGGGCTTTTTTTTTTTATTTCATGAAAAATGCAAATACTAAAAAAGAAAAATATAGGGAAAATAGAAATATAGGGAAATAAATTATACATAAAATAAAATAAAAAACAAGACAAAAAAAAAATGAAAGTGGGCCAGCAATCTAGAGTCTTCAATTTGAACTTGTAAAAAAAAGAAGTTAGAAATGTGCACAAATAAGAAATAAAATTGATTGACATGATTGGTCAAATTATCAATTTGCGTTAAGTTTGATTGATCAATTAGAAATTGATTGAGCAAATCAAATTTAATCTAAATTTGTTATTTGTGGCTCTTATACTTTTGTTTTTATAAGTAAAGAAAGAAGAAGGAGAAACATGAAGGGGGCAGCACAGCAGCCTCGTCGACAAGGGCTTATGTTCGTCAACGAGAGGACATTAGAGGCTTGTCGACCAAGGCTCTGAAGTTCGTCGGCGAGTGATTACTGAGTGCAGGAAATTTCAGATTTTTGGATTCATCAACGAAAGTCTATTCTCGTCGACAAAGGGTTCTTGGCCTCGTTGACGAAACCTTGTGTTCGTCAACGAGAGGCGTCTGGGCTACGAGTAGTTTTTCAAAATTTTTGAATTTTGAACATTGGGTGGTTGGGCAAACAGGGGGAAACCTCTGAGAAACTTTTATATATGTTATTCTAGGCATATATGAGAGTGAGGATGATCATTAGAGAAGTGTATTGTGTATATCTTGATTTTCTTAGTGAAAATTTGTGTGTCATTACTTCTGTGGATATAAGCTTTGCCGAACCACGTAAATATTTGTGTTGTTGTTCTGGTTGTGTATTTTATTTACTTATTGTTTAATTTCCACTGTGCATCTTCATTTTCCAATCCATTATCACAAAAAATTGGTATCAGAGAGAAGTTGTTATGGCATCGGGATCATCTTCTACAAGGTTTAACATTGTTAAATTTAATGGAACCAGAAACTTTGGTTTATGGCAGAGGAGAGTGAAGGACATTCTTGTGCAACAAGGAATGAATAAGGCTCTGCTTGATACTCAACCGGAAGGAATGGATGAGAGATCATGGGTAGATTTGAAAGCAAAAGCAGCATCTACAATACGCTTGTGTTTGGCCGACGAAGTTCTCTATCGGGTGATGGAGGAGGATTCTCTAGCAGCTATCATGCAAAAGTTAGAACGTTAGTACATGTCTAAATCCCTTAATAACAAACTTTTTCTTAAGCAGCGTTTATATTGGCTTAAGATGGTAGAAGGATCTAGTATAGATCAACACATCAATGCTTTTAATCAAATCATAAGTGATTTTATGAGAGTTGATGTGAAGTTTGATGAGGATGATAAGACTTTGATGCTATTAAATTCCTTGCCCTCAACTCATACCTATAAAAATCGTGTGACGACTCTTACGTGGGGAAAAGAAACTCTTGATTTAGAAGAGGTAACAAGTGCCTTGTTGAATTTTCATCAAAGATTGAAGATTTGTGATGAAGGAGAAGGACTTGTGATAAAGGGTAGCAATAAGCGAGGCAAAGGAAAGTTTAAGAATGGGTCTAATCAGAAATCCCAAAATCAATCCAAGAAGAAGAAGGAAATTCGGTGTTATAAATGTGGTAAAAAGGGGCATGTGAAACCAGAGTGTCCAAATTGGAAGAAAGGAAATGCTGATAAGCATGAGGGGATTTTAAAATCTGTGAATGTTGTTCAAGAAGAGGATTCAGTGGATGGTGATGTTCTATCAGTTTCAGCGGAGTCAAATAATCTAATAAACTCTTGGAAACTTGACTCGGCATGTTCTTATCACATGACTTCAAACAAGGAGTGGTTCAGCACTTATAGGTTAGTAAACTCTGGATCAGTTCTTATGGGTAATGATGCTTCTTGTAAGATCGTTGGTATAGGAAATGTAAAGATAAAAATGTTTGATGGTGCTGTAAGAACATTGTGTAATGTAAGACATATACCTGAGTTGAGAAAGAGTTTGATATCACTTGGCACTTTAGATTATAATGGCTTCAATTATAAGTCCAAAGGTGGAGTCTTAACAATATTGAAAGGTAACCTGACTGTAATGAATGGGTAGAAGCTGGATGAAAAAATTTACACGTTGTAGGGACTACTGCTGTAGGTGGAGTTGCAGCTGTGGATGCTGAATTAGATGAGACCATTTTGTGGCATATGCGTCTTGGAAATATAGGAGAACATGGCATGAAAGAACTATACAAAAGAAAATTGTTGAAAGGTTTGAAATCTTGTCAGTTAGAATTTTGTAGATTTTGTGTTCTTGGAAAACAGAATAGGGCAAAATTCAGTTTTGCTAATCATAAGGCGAAAAGAATTCTTGACTATGTGCATTCAAATGTTTGAGGCCCAGTTAGAGTTGCATCAAAGGGTGGACATGTGTATTACGTGAGTTTCATTGATGATTACTCACGGAAGGTTTTGGTTTACTTCATGCGTCACAAATCTAATACATTTTCCAAGTTTAAGATTTGGAAGGCTAAAGTGGAAAACCTGACAGGGAGGAGAATCAAATACTTAAGGTCGGATAATGGGACTGAGTGCGCTGATTCTTGGTTTATGGAGTTTTGTGTGGAGCAGGGCATCAAGAGACATTTTATAGTTCACCGGACATCTCAGCAAAATGGTGTGGCAGAACGGATGAACCAGATTCTTGCTGATAGGGCTCGGTGTCTTAGATTGAATGCAGGGCTACCAAAGAATTTTTGGGCCGAGACAGTTAGTATGGCTTCTTTTCTGGTAAATCGATCACAAAGGGCATCATAGTAAGTAAAGTTGTAAGAACCCGAACCGTGATATATGGAATAATAAATAAGAGAAGGGTAAAACGGTAAATTGAGTAAGCTTCATAGAAGAAGCCATAATTCGTCGACGAAGGCCCTTCTGCTGTTTGGCGACGAAATGCAGGTGCTCGTCAACGAGGAGAAGCTGAGAAGTTTCTCAAAATTCAAAAATCTCAGGCTTGTTGACAAAGCCACCGCTTCATCGACGAACTCCCTTCGTTAACTCATCGATGAAGACGCCGCCTCGTCGACGAGGTTGGCTAAGTCAAAGATGCTATAAATATCTTTTTTCCATTTCTTCATAGCTAAGATATCAAAATTCTTTCTCTCTCTCTCTCTCTAGATTTCTTCGTCGTATGTTGTTAGAATCAACGATCCGATGTTACTGCGAGGATCAGGGAAGGATTCTCTTTGAGATTTGTGGAACGGATCTTCGTTTCAAGTGTTTTCTGGTTTTAACCCAAAATCGAGGTAAGGCTCAATTTTCATTTCCGTTTTAGTAGTTTTGTAGAAAATAATATGGTGAGTATGTTTTGTACTATGATTTATAGGCTTTGGAAACTCGGTTCGCTATTTAGGAGCCATAGAGCCAAGGTTTGGCTATTTAGGGAAAGGTAAGGGGAATTCTTTTTATATCGGTTATTTTCGAAATTAGATTCGGTAGAACTGTGGTTCACGGTCCTGTGTGTGTTTTGGTTACTCATTTGGGGAAATCTAACGGGTGAAAATTATGGGTTTTTCATGTTACAATTTTGGGAAAAAGGTGGCATTGGGTTGCATCTCTGGTTTCGTTGGAAAACCGTGGATATATTGTGATATATATTATGTTATGGAGGTGGTTGTGCCTTGACTTATTTAAACTGTATTTTTGGAAAATCATGATTTTAGATTACCAAATGGGTGTGGAATGTTTTGTTATATGAACATGCATGAGTTGTGATTTTCTGAAATGAGATATAGGAACGGGGTTCCAAATTATTCCACGTTGTGAAAGAGTATCCGGCTCTACATATGAGGGTGTGAAATATCACCTACCAGTGACTGCCAAGAGAATCTGGCTTTATATCCGAGGGCGTGCAATACCACATTTCTGGTTGATCATCGAAGGATGTGGATCCACCAGTTGTACCGGTACGATGCCATGGGAGCCTAGGGCTACGCCATGTGCCGGGGACACCGTGTAATGTGGGTCGACTTCAGGTCGAAGGGTGTGATGACACCGGGTTACTTGATCATGTGTGTGTGTGTGAAGAGCACTATACTGGAACTGTTTTGCGAAAATACAGGAATTGTATTGAAATGTATATGTTTTATGTCATGATAACACTCATATGTCACACACCGATATAACCTGATTCTTCCTTACTGAGAAGTGTCTCACCCCTATCGTATGTACATGTTTTTCAGGTCCTTTGGGTAACCGAAACTAGAGTCTTTATGTTGGGAGCGTAGTAGTCAGTGTACTACGTGAAGTACTTGTGTAAGTACTAAGACTATATCGGGTTGTCATTTTGGGGTTTTTACTGGTACCTGGGTTTATGTTTTGTGTTATGGAGCTAAGACTCTTTTTGTATAAACTTTGGTATGGTACAATGTACGTGTAGAAAGAATAATTTTCACTGTGTATATGTCTTGTATGTGAATGTGTATAGGGTGTACGAGAACCCCACTAGGTCGGACCCTTATTCATTATTATATCATTTGTGTTTTGTATGATATAGGGACACGGTAGGTTACTAATTCACCTTTGGGTCCCATTACCGGGTTCGGGGCATGACACACTATCTCCTAACATATAGCTACGATATCGTGCTCATAACATAACATCATATTTATAGAACTTTAAAATCATATATGACAATTTACATCATAAAACTGAAATCATAATTCATTTTCATAAAACTGTATAAAATATAAACTATTTGTAATTCTGTGGAATATCTGTCATATACTGTCTCGGTATAAAATTGGCATATCAGATTCGACATTTAGTCGTCATATCACATATTGACATCTAGCCATTACAATTCAGTATTATACAAAACTTGTTCATTTATGCCAAATAAAATTGTACTCATGCTACACAATTTTTACCTGGTAAATCATAAATAAAATAACTACTTGAGAAAATAGACACTGTGCTGAAAATAGGGGTATAAGTATCTCCAAGTTGTTGTTTTACTAAAATATTGTACAGGAAAAACGAAGATAATCAATCCTACTGCCTTTGGTTCGTATTAAAACACACTTAAGGTTTAAAATCACAAATTCCAACTGGTAAAAACGTTTAGAAAGCCAGTACTTTAATCCAAAAATATCATATTCAAATTTAATCGGTTGGTTTTGAAAGTAACATCGGTTAACCGAACCCTAGGCTCGAAAATCCTAGAAAAGTCGTAACTGTATACATATAAACATATCCTATATTTTCAATCAGTAGAACTCATAAGTTTAGCTAACATAATATAATCTCCTTGCCTGACTTACTGGAAACCCTAAATCTCCGCCCTACAGCGCTTGAAGATCAAACCCTGAAATAACATTTTCCCCAAATTAATCAATACAACTCATAGAATATTTCTCATTAAGCATTCTCTAGGCCTTATATACTCCAAATTAACAATAAAACCCTAAAATACCTCACTTACCCTGGTTTTGGAGTGGTGCCTAAAAAGCCCGATAAAAAAATCCACTCCACTAGACTTGTAGAGAATTTCTCCTAGATCCTCGTAGTGGCTTCAAATCATCGAATCAGGCGACGAACGGTGAGAGAATTGAAGAGAGAGAGAGAGAGAGAGAGAGAGAGAGAGAGAGAGAGAGAAATTGTTTTCTTAATCACTAAGCAACCAAATATCTTATTTATAATTTTGACCTGGTCACATTCGTCGACGAAATGGTGTCTTCGTCGATGAATTATATTAGGACGTTCGTCGACGAAAGCAGGGGCTTTGTCAACAAACCCTAAGCCTGAAATTTTAGTCGTTCGAGATTTCGATGCCCTGAACTTCGTCAACGAACCACATAAGGGCCTTCATCGACAAAAACAGAGGATTCATCGACAAAGCCTGCTAAAATTCCATTTTTAACTTTCTTTTTCTTCTTTTCTTATTTATTTCTTTATTTTTCGGGTTTAGGTTTTTACGAAAAATGTCAACTTTATTTTCTAGTTTGTATTATGCAAAGATTAAAGCAGTTGAATCATATAATGTCTTACACTAGAAGTGCAATGACCCAAAGTTATTTACACTTTGACCTAATCGTCTTGGACATCTTGAGGATGTAACGATGAGAAGAATCATTGAAAATTCATATGGTCATTCACTAAAGAACTAGAAGATTCTTCGTCATTTTAATGAAGCAGTATTCCCTACATTAGGGGGAGCAAAATCAGTGCCAGAAGCACAACATGAAATCACAAGAAATGTCATATGTTTATCTCATTTAGATTCTTGCACAAATCAAAGTGAATTTGAAGTTAAGAAAATTATACATTTGCAAGGGGTTGCAAATCAATTACCATATTCTTTTGTATATACCAAGACCATATTAAAATCTCATATACCTATTACAAATATTCCAGCACGTATTGATGACCCTAAAGGACAACAGCTGACTAATGAACCTAAACTGCAAGTTAAGCGTGGAAGGCCTGTTGGTGCAAAAGATAAAACTCCCAAAAGGAGAAAATTGAAAACTTTAAACACTCCAGAAGAGGTTACAGAGGTGGACAATTCCTTCGACATTTACAAACTCATTTCTCTTGAAAATGAAATCCCTATAATGGAACCTTCTAAAGATGAACCTCTTGAAGAGGAATCTCCTGAAGAGAAAACTCTTGAAGAGACATCCTTCGATAAAGGACAGGTACCTAAATAATGAGATCTCAATTCATTACATAGGAGAAATGTGAGATAGAAATAATGTTGTTGTCAACAACATATTTGCATATGCACTAGCTACTAACATTACCAGAAGTAATGAGGATCTTGAACCTAATTCTGTTAATGAATGTTAATATAGAAGTGACTGACCAAAATGGAAAGAGGCTATCACATCAAAATTAAAATCTCTATGAAAAAGAGAAGTTTTTGGACCTATAGTCCAGACACAAGAAGATATCTAACCCATTGAATACAAATGAGTATTTGTGCGCAAGCGAAATGAAAATAATGAAATTACTCGATATAAAGTAAGGCTTGTGGCACAAGTTTCTTACGGAAACCCAAAATTGATTATGAGGAGATATATTCTCCTGTAATGGATGGAATCACTTTCAGATTCTTAATTGGGCTAGCAAATGCTGAACGACTAAGCATGCATCTTATGGACGTAGTAACAACATACCTATATGGATCGTTGGATAATGAAATTTATACAAAAATACCTATAAGATTTAAATTGCCTAAAGCAAAATCTAGGAATTTATATACAATTAAACTCCAACGTTCTTTCTGTGAATTAAAACAATTGGGACGCATATGGTACAATCGATTATGTGAGTACCTTGTGAAATAAGGTTTCATAAATGATCCAATTTGTCCATGCATTTTTATTAAAAGATCAAAATTCAGATTTGTTATAATTGCTGTTTATATTGATGATTTGAATTCAGTTGGGACTCTTGAAGAGCTCACTAAAGTTGTTAATTATTTAATGGCGAAATTTGAAATGAAAGATTTAGGGAAGACAACATATTGTCTTGGCCTATAGATTGAACATGTAAATGACGGAGTTCTTGTTCATCAATCTAAATATACCAAAAAGGTATTGAAGCAATTCTATATGGACAAAATTCATCCTTTGAGATTTCTAATGATGGTGTGATCACTTGATGTTAAGAAGTATCTATTTCGACCTTATGATGAGAGGGAGGGGGGGGGGGGGAGGGGAATTACTTGGTCCCAAAGTACCATATTTAAGTAATATCAGTTCTTTGATGTATCTGGCCAATTGTATAAAATCTGACATTACATTTGCTATAAATCTAGTAGCAAGATATAACTCTGCTCCTATTCGGTGACATTAGAATGGAATTAAGTACATTCTACGCTATTTGAGAGGTACACCTGATTTGGGTATATTCTATTCATTTGATTCTAAATCTCAACTAGTAGGATATGTAGATGTTGGATATCTATTCAATCCTCATGATACTAAATCTCAAATTAGATATGTGTTTTTTTTTTACGGAAAAACTGTTATATCTTGGAAATTAATAAAACAAACGATTACAACATCCTCCAATCATATGGAAATACGAGCAATCCATGAAGTTTGTAAAGAATGCGTGTGGTTCAGATAAATGATTTCTCATATCCAAGAAAATTGTGGTCTTCAATCAAGTAAGGATATTCCAACAGTTTTATATGAAGACAATGTTGCATGTATAGCTCAACTAAGAGAAGAATACATAAAAGGTGACAGAACAAAACATATTTCTCCAAACTTCTTCTATACACATGAACTCGAGAAGAATGGTGATATGAATGTTTAACAGATCCGATCAACTAATAATCTAGCAGATTTGTTCACTAAAACTTTGCCTGCTAGAACATTCAAGAAATTAGTTCATTTCATCGGAATGAGACATTTTAAAGATCTTAACAAAAGAAGTTAATATATGAGTGACATCTAATGAGGAGTATTATGAAAAATATGAATTTCACCCCATATTCCACCACTTCGATTTTTCCACCCCAATTTATGTCTTGTTATCCATATTGCCCTATAAAAGGGCACCCTACCCCTCACATTTGTATATACACATTGCATGCTTGTATACACACTTGCATGCTTGAAGTAAGTAGTGTATAGAGAAAGAAGAGAAGAAATAAAGAGAATAGATATATCTTGTATAAGGTCAGAAATATTTTGTACAAGGTCGGTTCCAGATCATCTTATAATTTTTTCTGAGATAGCGAAGTTTTTTATCACATTCGCTCGTGGAGTAGGCATAGCCGAATCATATAAATTTTTATCTCATCTCTATTTATTTTCATACATCTTTTATAACATAATTCATTAAATTATTTTTTACATTCATGTTTTATAATATTTTAATTAAAAAATGGTTCGTCAATTAAAGCTACTTTAAAGAAATGATTGAATTGGGAAAAATAATTTAAAATAATTTCTTTATAAATCATTTGCTCAAAATAAATATAAAATTTTATGAATTGGCGTGCCCACCGCGAGTTGCTTGCATCTTCGTTTGATATTTTGGCGAAAGAAACCAAATAGGAATCCCCAATTAGAGATCGGAGTTTAGGTATACTTTCATCTAGTTTTAACCCTCATAGGCTCACTGAGAAAGAAAAGGACAAAGAAACGATCAACGAACCCTAACGACATTGATTCGATTCTTCGACTCTGAGCTTCTATTGATGGCGTCTTGATCAGGTAATGCCGGTTCATTCTTTCTTTACTAACCTCTGCCTTTTCCGTGATTATGACAGATTTCTCTGTTTGATTGCTGAGAAAATTTAGGCAAAGCATAGAAAATGAAAATTCTTGAACTTAATATTCTTTTTTTTTTTGGTTAGGTAGTGAAAAGCTCGCTTCATTTTAGTAAAGGATTTGTAGTAGGCTTGGTTGAGTGGACATGTATATTCACTCGCCAAGGCTGAAAATTTTAGGATTCGTAATCGTATTTTCTTACTGTTTCATGCATTTGTATTATAACAAATAGGAGAGTGGGTTTTTTTTTGTCTCGTGTCGTGTAATATGCTCTGATCTTTTTCTTTTTCACTGATTTATTTGTAATGATTGAATAGACTAATCAAACATATGTGACAAGCGACAACAGTAATTGATCTCACATTGTTCAGTTTATTTTGTTAATCTTGTGAATCTGACAGAACATTAGAGGTCTTGAGAAATCTGATCTTTGAAACAATATTTGATACGTCTTGCAGAAATACTTGACGCGAACAGTTATTTAGAGAGGCCATCAGATCATATGAAGTGCTTTCTCAGTTTGAATCCTTCTCCTCTGGTTTATTCAGATGCACTGTTGTTGCATGTTTTCTCACCTCAGGAGCTTTTTGGCAGATTCCCAAGGGTCAGTGTGACAAGAGATGCTTTTGAACTTTCTGTTTGGTTCCAGAGAAAACTTAGGAAAATGAATAGAAAAAAAGTAACATTTTAACTTTTTTATGAATCGAAGTATGAGGTGATATAATGATTTTATTTTTCAGGGGATATAATCACTTTATTTTCCTTTGCAACTCTTTCCTTGTGTTTCTTGGTGATAAACAGATATAAATGAAAATCTTGTCTGTAACTTGGAGCATTGGGGGATTCTTGTGCAGGTGACTGCAGCGAGACTCAGTTATTTGACTGGAAGGATTATTCTTGTGTTGCATTTGATCTGCAAGCTTGGTGAAGTAGGCCAAGGAGTATTATGGCTGATGGAGAAGAATGTATTGAACTAAAATTTCGAATATATGATGGAACAGATATATGTCATAGCAATTATGCTTCTTCTACAACTGTTGCAAATGTTAAGAAAAGACTTGTTGCTGAGTGGCCCCAAGGTTTTTGATTAATTTCCTTATTTCTTTATTCCCTTCACTTGTTTTGCTTCGCATAGATTGATTATTTGAGTTTGAGTTTAATTTCTAAGGCTCAGTGGATAGCATGTGGTTTGAAAATCACTGAATTAAATACGTTGCTCTAGTATTTGCCTTTAATTACCACTTCCTAGTTGTCTATGGATGCAATTTCGGATTACTAACCATCTTCTGATAGTAATAACAAGCAAACTTGAATATATATATATAAGCTTCTTTGATTCAAATCATTCAAAATATCTTTAAACACGTGAATCTTAAAAAAACATATAGAAATTAATTGTGTCCAATAGGATTTGAACCTACACCAAAGGTTTAGAAGACCTATGTCCTTTCAAGCAGACTCTAATGGATACTTAGTTGCTCAAACCCACACACATACATATATACAAACATGTATGGCTGTCTCTCTAGATGTTTGTGTTGTGTTATGTTATGCTAGTAGTGAGGATCATGCTCTTTTCGTTCTTCACTTGCATGAGGCTTGGTGCTTATGGAACTAACTTTTTAGTTTGTTGGGAGAGTGTTGGGTCTGTCCTCATTCTTTGGAGGTTCTTTGGTTGATCAGTTTTAGAGGGTTTGGGAGACAAGAATGTAAGGATTTTGAGATTGAGTGCTGTTTTGGAATGCAAGGATTTTGTGACTAAGTTCCATTTTGCTCTAATATATATATATGGTTGCTTTGCCTCGAGAGAAATTCTCAATTTTTTTTAGAGATTGTGCTTCATCTCTTGATTTGATACAAGACAAAATTATTCTTTTTGGCTTCCATGTGGCGGTGTTTTGGCAGCGTGGATTTTTTTATATGCAGTGGGATTTATTGGCTTTATTAGCTTAATTTAATTTAATTTTTGAATTCCTTTCTTTTTTGTTTTTTATTATTTTATGTTACTATTTTTTAGTTTTGTCATCCTCCTTGTACATTCTTCTTTCTTCATAAATATCTTTTTCTATCGGGAAAAACACACACAAACACACACACGCGCGCGCGCGTGCACATGCATACCTTGATATATATTTTTGGGCACTAACTAAAGGCTTAGCTTTGTTCATAGTTTTAATAATTGTCTAACATTCCTGTGTACTTGAAAGCTCATTGGGCTTGAAAGTAGATAAACCGCTTGCCTATTATACCTTGTGTTGTAGCTTTAATTTTAATTAAAAGAATGGGAATAGTGAGGTCAGAGCATCCATGACCACACCACTCCTATTCTTCTAATGTAAATTAAAGTTAGAACATATGGATGGAAGGCCTGTGCTTTATCTACTCTTCACATGCAATGGGGTTTGGCATGTGCGGGGTTGTGTGGCGGTTGTATTGGAGATTAAAACCTTTTAAGGATGTCATCTAACAAGCTTGAGCATTAAAGTTTGGGTTCTACTCTTGTTGCCCATTTTTTTGTTAATTTGTTAAGAATGATCTTGTACCTCATAATGAGTATAAGTGTTCATTGCCTGTTTATCTATCCATGTGCAATGAGGCTGCATATGTAGGGGAAAGTTACAGGTTTGGTTATACATTGTAGTCCTCAACTTAACAATTTAAGATTTTGGGAAAAGTGGTAATCTAAGACTAATTATCAGAGAGGGACGAGAAGCTTGGAGGAAATTTGGAAACAATTGTCGAGTTGTCAGGGAGGGAGAAGGAGCTGGAGGAATTGTTGGAGCTACAGGAGAAGGAGCTGGAGGAATCGTTAGAGAGCTACGTCGAGTCGTCGAAGAGGGAGAAGGAGCTGTAGGAATCGTCTACGGAAGCTTCGTTGAGGGGGTTTAGAATTTAGACGATAGGTTCTGGTTTCTTTTTTTCTTTTTTTTTTTTATGTTTTAAATCAGGCCATCCTGAAATGCGCCCGCCTTCCAATTTGAGGCGTAAAATGCGAGCTTTTTCCCCTGAGGTGTATGCATTTTAGGATTTTTGCTTTTCCAATTACACCTTAGGGCATTTTAAGCTCAAAACGCTTCAAGGCGTGCCTTACGAACGCCTTTTAAAACATTGGCATATATATATTATGTATGTATGTAAATATCAACTCGTATGCACGTGTATGTTTTTTTAATTTTGTGTGTACAGTTGCACTCGCATCCTCTTGGAAGTTTAATCCTATTTTATTTACGCTCTTCTTTTTTTAAAAAAATTACCGTATTTAATTAGACATGTAGATTCAGTCTCTTGTTCATTTTGCAAAGACATATCTATTGATGAAATGACAAATGCAAAACAAAATTCACACACATCGTGCGGGCATACATGCATGATGGTTTGATATGCCTTTGTGGCTTTTAATTTTATACCTTTATCTAAGTTGCTTATCAAACCATGCATTTGCAGACAAAGCAGTCATACCTAAGTCAGTAAATGATATGAAGCTTATACATGCTGGAAAGTTCTTAGAGAACAGCAAGACTCTTGCTGAATGCAGAATTAATATGGGTGACCTTCCTGGAGGGGTTATTACAATGCATGTTGTGGTACAACCTTCCATGGCCAGCAAGAAGACAGGTTTGTTTTGGTTTTCTTATTTTTTATGAATTGGACTTCGTTTTAATACTATTGCAGTCCCTTTGGGCTTGGGAAGTTTTCTTAGAAAGTTTTTTGTTTTCCCTTTTTATTGGGTCTGTTTGAATCGAGGATTTTTCTTAGGGAAAGGAAAATAAGGAGGAAACTCATTTTTCCTTGTATTTTCCTTATCTATTAAATATTATAAAAAATGAAAGTTTGTTTTAATATGATTAAAAATCAAGAAAAATTAATATTAATGATGTAAAATCAAAATTTTGTTCATAGATTTGATATATATTTTATTTTCTTTCTCACTTTCCTTAATAACTAAACATGAAAATGTGAATTCCTTGATATTTTCCTTTCCTTAATATTTTCCAAGTTCCAAAAGAAGCCTAAATATTTTTAGAACTACAGCTGCAATAAATTGATGCATGCCGCAACTCATATAGTGGTGAAGGTTAAATCTGCTCGTCAAGAATAAGCAAGAATGGTTGAGTGGGGCTTGAGCCTGAACATAGAAAATTTGGCAATTTCCTTGGGTGACTCTTGATAGCCACATAGCTAGGGCTTACTACTTGAGGATGAAAACAGCAGGTTATCAATTAACACTTCTAGAAGTGTTATTATATGCTTGGTATTGAATCTGTTGTATTTGTGACAAACGACATTATTCAAATGTCTCCTTTGCTGAGTCTCATTGATGGGGAACCACCTATGGATAATTCTAGTTTATCATATTTTACTTGAAGATTTAAAACTTGTGGATTTGTATTTGTTTGGGAAATCAGATATTTTAGGAATTTTATTTAGTTTAGGGTTATTTTGCATAATTTAGTTACTTTGAGGTTGTTTTATAATTTTTGATTATTTAATCTTTATGGTTTTGTAGTTGTCTATGAATGTTAGCTTATGGATATAAGGAATTATTGAATTGGATGATTAATTGACTGACCTCTTATACTTCTCAGACTCTCTCTCTTCACTTTCACGTTCCCATCTTGTTTTTCTTTCTTATTCTTCTTCTCCTCCTCCTCCTCCTCTTCCTTCTTCCCTAGTTTTCTCATTATTATCTTCTATTTCTCTCCTCAATACAGTCCTTTATCAAATTTTGACGAGAACCACCTATGGATAATTCAAGGCAATTATATTCTACTCAAAAGATTTAGAAATTAGGATTTGTCCTTTTTGGGAAATTTGATATTTTTAAATTTATTTAATTTAGAGTTATTTTGAATAGATTAGTCACTTGGAGGTTATTTTGTAATTTTTTTGTTTTAATTTTATCTTTAGGGTTTCTTAGTTTCTTGTAGATATAGGGTTATGTCTATAATGAATTATTGAATTGGATGATTGATTGACTAGGCTCTTATATGTGTCATATCTCTTTGTAACGGCCTCGACTCAACTCCAATGAGGTATTGTCCGCTTTGGCCTACTGCACTTCACGTTTTTTTCCTATGCAAGGCACCTCACGAGGTTGAAGTCATAACAATACGTGTAGTATGTGCAACTAATACCAATGTAAAGGTCTCGACCCAAGTCCGGTGAGTTATTGCTCAATTTGGTTCAAAAAGCCTCACGGTTGTATCCTATAAGAGGTACCTCACAAGGTTAAAGCCTTAACCTTCCTTCTATGGCCAAGATCGTCCTAGTATACATCCAATGTGGGATCATGACATAACTATTTCTCTCCCCTCCTCATGTCAGCATCATTCTTCTTTTTGAGAGAAATGGATTTGAATCCCAAGGAATTGCATAAAAGGCTGAGTTGGAATTGAAAGCAACCTTGAAGGCCCTTGGAAAGCTAGAAATATACCATCAGCTTTGGGATATTGATATTCTTTACAAAAAATTCAGGTTTTCTTTGAGAAATTGGTGGGATTTAGGAAGGAACCCTTGGCATTTCAAAATCAGGTTGAGGATCGTTTGAATGAGGCTACATGGACTTCTCTATGTGCATATCCCACCTTGAAAATTGATATAATATTTCTTATCTACTTGTTTTGTGTGTGAATTTGTACTAGGTTCATATTTTTTACTTCAATATGAAAAAAGAGAACCATTGCCTTGTTTCTTGCTTCAAATCTTAATTTAGTTTCCTTTATTCTTATCCCTACAAACCCATCTTTTATTGCCTATTTTTCCGAAGAAAAAAAATGCAATGGATCACTTTCACACATTTGGTTATCAAATAGTTGGCAATTTTTAACATGTGACTGAACTTGGTGTCCTTTTTATTTTGATGGTTGTTAAGACCTTCATTTTTTTTTTTTAAGATTGGCTAGTTGACAAAGAGAGCTATTTTTATTGGCATAGGTTTACTAATGAACAATAGATACACTTCGCTAAGGGGCCATTTGGTATTACTGTCAAATATTATGAAAACGAAAACCAGAAGTTAAAACTACAAACCAAAAATAGAAACTAAAAATCAAAAACCAGCAACTTGTTTGGTTAATATTTCTAGAACTAAAATTAAAAACTTGATTAAATAAATGCTCGTTTTTGTCCTTGGAATCAAATAATAATTACAAAATATGATTAAAAAATACAACTGTGAAGTAATAAAAATTAAAAATACTATAATACAAATAAAAATTATTATAATTGTTTTACTTAATTATTATATTCAAAATTCACTTTACAAGAACAATATTATTGTATATGACAATTCAAATATAGTAAAAATATTTTGTAAACGACTTATTATTTTTTAATATTTTTGAAATTTTATGAGCATTTTTTATTTTAATTATATTTTAAATTCATGTGATCATTTTATTTAAATTTTAATTAAAAAGTATGGATAAAATGAATGATTTAATTTAAAAAAATTAATTTTGGATACGAAGGGGTCGTTTGGTATCATTGTCAAAAGTTATGAAAATGAAAACCAAAAATAAAGGTCAAAAATCAGATTCCAACAACTTGTTTAGTTAATATTTGTAAAACTAATAAAACAAATTAAAAACATAATAAAAAAAATGCTCATTTTTGTCTTTAAATCAAATGGTATTATAAAAATATGATTAAAATTATAAAATTGCAAAATAATAAAAAAATATTATAATATAAATAAAAAATTTAATAATTATTTTACTTAATTGTTATGCTTACACAATTTACTTCACAATAAAAATTCTATTTTACATGAAAATTGAAAAATAATAAAAATGTTTTGTAATTAAATTTTTTTAAAATTTATGTATATTTTTATTTTATTTATATTTGAATTTATAGGATCATTTTATTTTAATTTTAATTGAAAAATGTATAAAATGAATGATTTAATCCAAAAAATAAAGTATTTTTGGATATTAAAATTTCTAACAACAGATTACCAAAACAATTGAAAACCATAAACTGACAACATAAACAAATGCATTTTTATGTTGTTTCTTCACTGTAGAAATAAAAACAAAAAATAGAAAACAACAACAGTATCAAATGGCCCCTAAAATATTCTAATAAATTGCCAAAACAATTGAAAATCATAAATCTTGTTTTCATTTTTTTTTTTTTTGCAAACAATTAAAAACGGACAACAGAAATAGAAAACTGACAACGTAAACAAACACATTTTTATAAGTTGTTTCTTCACTATATAGAAATAGAAACAGAAAATAGAAAAGAGCAATGATACCAAATGGGCCCAAAAATATTCTAATAATAAGCAGTCAAAAAAAATTGAAAACCATAAAATTTTGTTTCAATATTTTCACAAACAAATGAAAACTGTCAGTAGAAACAAAAAACTAGCAACGTAAATAAATGCACTTTCATAATTTGTTCATAATATGTTTCTTCATTGTACAAAAATAAAAATAGAAATGATACCAAACAGGCCCTAAATCAAGACTTATTGGCTTGGCAAAACAATATTGGTAAAAGATTGGTAGGGACATGGGGCATTTTAGAGTACCACTCATTGTCACTTGTCTCAAATGGAAGACCTTTTAAATGAGAAATATGTCCCTCCTTATTGGAGACAATTGGGGGGCAATTGTATGACATTAAACATTTTAGTGCATTAGAATATTATTTTAGGTGTGAAATGGATGAGATAATAAAAGTTAAATTCCTTTGCAAACCCAATGACTCCTCTTTCTTTGTTTGAGATTCATCATATGCCTTTGAAGTTGAAATTTCTCTAGTTATACCATCATAAGTACAAGGCCTCATATTCAAAGTGGTCAATGAGTAGTTATATGGCTCAAATCATTGAGGATAAACATGCTACCTTTACTTGTGCTCATGCTGATTATTATATCTGTAATTGAGTATTGTGAGTATGATGATAATTTTCATATTGAATCTTGAGACTTCTTTTGATGCTGACAGTAGACACAACTGATGCTTCTTCTTGGCTAGAAATTGAACTCGACTCCTCACTAGACTTAGTTGCCGAGACTTGCAATGATTCTCAAGACGAGTTGCCAACTATAGGGAATGAAAATGGTTGGTAATGATACAATTCTTGTACCAAAAGTGCCTGCTTTTAACCAATGAATGAGCCACGTGTTTTCTCTCGAGTTAGTTGAAGATGCTTCAATTAGAAATTGGGGGTCCATTTTTGTTTGGGAAATCAAATATTTTTGGAATGTTATTAATTTAGATTATTTAAGAAAGTTTTAGTTTTATTACTCTAAGGTAGATTTCTTGGTTTCCTCTAAAAACACAATTCTATTTGTAATTCTCAAATTTTTATTTCAAATTCTTCAAAAGTTTGTAAAGAAAGGGCGGGTGGAATATGGTTTGAAAGGGGAGGTGGAAGCTTCCAAACTTTGAACTGTTTGTTATGGCTTCGACTCGCATCCATCTCCTTTAGCACATTGGGCACCAATTTTTATTAGAAATGTCTTTTATCAATGAAAGTTCCTTTAGCACTTGATCTCAATGCAATATGAAGGGCTTGTTCACTTGTGGAAAACAGTTTCCATTTTCAATTTTTCAATTTTAAAAACCTCTAACGTCCAGTGGTGGAATTCTGGCCTGGTAATTATATATCTATATTTCACAGATGACTACATGATAATATGCCCTTAACAAATAATAATACCTTCTTTGTTTTCTTTCATTTGTAGAGAATAAGCAGGAGGAGAAAACAGAGATGAATTCGTGCTCATGTAGCATTCTTTAACATGAGCCAATCGTTGCGGACAGAAGCACTTTTTACCCCTGATGTGCTTCCACCTTCCCTTTGTGTAGTGTCAAGTGTTCTACTGCAATGGGTAAAATTTTGAACGGCATCCCTGCTTCTTTTCGCAGATATTGCCTTGCAATTGCTGCTTAGTTCATGTTGTAACCATTCCGAGTGAAATTCAACTATCTACCATTATCTGTTACCCATGCTGTAGCGTTATGTTTAATCTGGTTGACACATGCACTGCTTTTGAAGTTTTAAAGAATTTAACAAAGTTAAATCAATGTCATCTTGTGTTTGTTCAAAAATAATATTGTCGTTTTTTCTTTGTGTGATCAAGTTGAACAAGGCCTCTTTTCCAAAAGCATGACCTTGTGAAGTTATGCTATATGAAAAGATATTTAGCAATCTAACCGAAATTGAAAGTTGGTGTGATGGTACTTCGCTTCCTTGGCATTTGTGGACATTTCACTTTAGAAATATTAAACAAGAGGATTAACAAATGAGTAAGAGGAGGAGGAGGAGGATTAGCCAACCTCAATGTCGGCTCCTATTGAAGTTGTTTTTAAGAGGTTGATCAGGCTAAACTAGAGATTAGTTTTAGTTAAACCCAATGATGAGTCAATTCTGTTGTGATTATGAAATAATGGATATTTTCATGAATATTTTTCAAAATCTTGTTTGTAGGAATTTCACTTCTCAAAACGAGACATACGCCTATAAAAAATATTTTTATTTAATTCACATTGTAAGATTCTCATAAATGCTGGCAAGATGTCTATGTTAGTTTTGGGTTTAACACCAGAACCCTAACATGCATTTCAAGAAAATAACTTTTCTGCCCTTGTCTTGTGTATGAACAACATATAAAGAGTGATTATATTTTTGATACAAATACTTGCCAAGAATCATGAGAAAGAGTGAGAATGAATTATTCATATTCCGTAAAAATCTTTCATTCGTAGGAGTATTAAAATGTCTAGAGCGTTAAATTCCAATATCCAGGCAAACATTCAACTGAATTAGAAATGAGAAAAATAGCCATAGTACAATTTTCACATCAACAATCCCTTTTGAACAATGTTCACCTTGGCTAGTTTTGCTTTTTTTTTTTTTTTAATTTAAATTTATTTAATTAAAATTATTTGAAATTTTTTTTTATGGAACTTTATTTTCAAAATTAATGCATCCAAAAAAACGATATATGGACTGGTTTTTTTTTAAAAAATATGTTGGACCATCCAGCATTTTTAATTAAAAAATGCTATTTGGAGTAGCTTTTTTTGCATGGCCGTCTTCATTTCTGTTAATAATAGTTTATTATATATTATTGAAGTAAGTTTTTTCCTATTTTATTCAAATTAGGAGGTAATATATCATTAGCAGCACGAGCTAAATAAGAGATCGCACATGGTGCCACCATTTGGGTGAGCTTTAAAGCATTTTACCTTCCTCCAAAATGCAGTCCACAAACTACAACTCCTGCACTTTTGAAAATTATTTTTTGTCAACTTTGTCAAGATTAACCTTCAAACAAAACACTTCATAAGTAAAATCCAAGAACATGTGATTAATTTGTTCTTGCAAGAAGAGAAAGAGTACGTAGTATTGAAAACGAGAGAAATTACCCAAAGAATGGGATGATATGAGGTAAGCTTATCTAAAAGGAAACCCTAAAAGAGCATCCCTAAAATCATCCTCCATCAAACTTTCACTTGTTAGGCTCTTATGTGTTTTTCATACTAATTTTAAGAGTCAAAACATGTAACAAGAAGGAGTCACCACACAGCACCACTTCAAAAAAATTTCAACAAGTTAATCTTCTTTTCTTTGCCTTACTCCATAGGGGCAAAATCTCTCTCTCTCTCTCTCTAAACTTCCTACCTTGCATCTTAAGACCTAAGCTATGTTCCAACCTAATTATATGGGACTCCACCATGGACCTTGCCTTCCATTTTAAGACCTAAGTTATGTACCAACCCAGTTATATGGGACTCCACCATGAACTCTGCCTTACATCTTAAGACCTAAGCTATGTTCCAATCCAGTTATATGGGACTCCACTGTGGTAAGGTGGACATGTGACAATAGAAACATTCTTTAGGCTGAGCAAGTCTTTAAATTAGGATATTCAGTAGGGGGTTAAAAAACCTTCAATGCATATCTCTCATTTCTATCCTGCCCCTAGTTAGCTGTTTTTTTTTTAATTAGAAAATGGATTTAGGACAACCAACCTTGAATAGACTCTGAGCAGTAGTTTTTTTTCCCTAGATTATTTACATAACTTTTTTTTTATTATTTTGTAGGATTTGTTAAACCTATGAAGCACCATCATATTAGCCCCAAAGAAGAATGTGACTTAGACAAGCAGCATACTGCCCAAAGCAACTTTCCAAAGTAGAAGAGTCCACTTTCCATGATTTCTTAGCATTATATAAGTTCGCATCAACCAAGCATCAAGCTTCTTGTTCAACAAATACAATATCCTAGTTGTCATAGATGATTGGCTATATCTAATTATTTGATTATGGAAGGTCCCACATTGAAACAAAACAATATGTATGTTTAAAAATAGACATTCGGTTGTAAGAACAGAAATTAGACAATATGAAACAACATTTGGCTATATCGAATTAAAGGACATTTCTTCTTCAATTTAATTGTTTTTTCACAACTTTCATACACAAATACATTTGGACTTCATCGAATTTGTGTAAAAACTTCGACAGAGTCTCTTCTTAATATCGAGTATATCCATCCATGCTTGCACTTGTTCAAAGAAAACAACTTCCCTAGGCAAACAATTACAATATTTTCACAACTTCCATACACAACTTTATACATACAGACTTTATTGAACTTGTGTAAAAAATTCGGCAGAGTCTCCTCTTAAAATAGAATATACCCATCCATATTTGCACTTGTTCAAAGAGAACAACTTTCATTGACAAACAGTCATAGTATTTACAACTTTCATACACAACTGTATACATTTATACTACGTCAAACTTGTGTAAACAATTCGGCAGAGTCCCCTCTTAAAATTGAGTATACCCATCCATGCTTACACTTGTTCAAAGAAAACAACTTTCATCGACAAATAGTCACAATATTTTCACAACTTTCATACACAACTTTATACATTCATACTACATCAAACTTGTGTAAAAAATTTGGTAGAGTCCCCTTTTAAAATCTAGTATACCCATCCATGCTTGCACCTATTCAAAGAAAACAACTTTCATCGGCAAACAATCACATCATTTTCATAATTTTCATACACAACTTTATACATTCATACTACATCGAACTTGTGTAAAAAATCCGACAGAGTCTCCTCTTAAAATCGAGTACACTCATCCATGGTTGCACTTGTTCAAAGAAAACAACTTTCATCGACAACCAGTCACAATATTTTCACATTTTTCATACACAAATTTAAACATTCATTCAACATTGAACTTGTGTAAAAAATTTGGTAGTCTCCTTTTAAAATAGAGTACACATGTCCATGCATGCACCTATTTAAAGAAAACAACTTTCATGGGCAAACAGTCATAGTATTTCACAACTTCTATACACAACTTTATACATTCCCAATTATACAGAAATAATGTAATGAGACATGGAAGATGATACATAAGAATGAAACTAATGTACAACACAATATACAAATAAGAACATATACAACAATGCTGCTACTCAAGTGCCACACGCAGGTGGTCTCCATTGTTGGGGTGGTTGTCGTCTGCGTCTACCCTCTCCTCGCTGGTCATCCCTATCAAGTCTCTTGCCCCGTCGTCGTCTTGTACCTCTACCATCTCCACCCTGAGGTACTGCATCATCATCCATATGAAGCAGATGGGGAAATGACTGATATAATGATTATAAGGTGGGAACAAGGTGGAATGGTCGGTGCATCCACGTCGTCAACATCTATACTCTCGTCAAACATAAATGGCACAGATGGGGTGGTAGGAGAGTCATAAAGGGTACTCGAATATGGTATGTTGTGTGAAGGACGAGAGAATGAAGATACATCTCCAAGATATGGTCTATGTTGTGTAAAACCTCCAAATATGCACATCGGAATGTATATTTGTATCTAAAGAATCAAACAAACACTGCAACACTTTAATGATGGAAAATACAGAATAATCCACAACTGTAGAAAAATAAAGAAAGCAATAAAAATCACAAAGACATGAAGAATTATGTGGTTCGACGATGCCTACATCCACGGGAGAAAACAACGAGAATTCACTATTTTCTTGTGTAAATTATAAGAACAATACAATCCCCTTTTCTCTTACAACCATCTTACTCTAAATACATCCAATAAGACATAAATATAGTTCCCGGAGGTTTTCCCTCCAAACCTCAACCATATTAACGTCCATTGTTCAAAATTTGAAATTTGTGCTGAGTGTCCCAAGCCAAACCATCGACGATTTCAAAAAAAAATATAAATTGTCTGAATTTTGCTCCAAACCATTGCAGCTTTGGTTGACTGACTGTTTAAACTGTCGACGTTTATTACCAAACTGTCGACGGTTTCCCCTACTATATCCAGCATCCTTGATTCCTACTATGTTTTCTTCCTTTTTATGTGCTATCCACTCAGTATGTGAGCCACAATTCACAACAATCTCCACCTTGGCGAACATACACCCTTTAGGAGAAACCGAAAACATGAACCCGCTTTTTCACCTTGAACTTGGGATGTTAGGTTGGGACTGCTTGCCGTCTAGCAACTAGAGACAAACACCAATTTCAAGTAATGTCGTTTGAACTTGTCGATGGCAGTTTCAGCTTCTACCATCTACCTCGATTAAGTTGTAGATGCAACAAATTGAGATTACACCCTAAGTTTCCAACAAGGCCTTCCCACAACAATAAACACAAAAGCTGCTGCAATCCTTCTATCACCAAAGTCCCTTGCATAGTTTTCAACAAATCTCACAACTGACGGTCCACTATGTTGCCTGCCGAAACACCTCATTGCACCGTCATGGGGGACCTTTGACATATCTTGAACATCACAGTCCGTCCTTGGGTACCGAACGGTAGACATTTCACATTGATTCTCCACAAAACTCCCTTGGGACGGCAAACAAAGTCTCTATGCGGTTTCGTCCACAAAGCCACCTTGAGATAAGACCAATATCCCTGCAGCCTTGTCAATGCAAATCTTCAAACCAAGACCCTTCTTGGTCATACACAACACATTCATGTCAAAACCTTTCAACAGAGTTCCCAACTAATTAGCCTTAGTCAAAGTCTTCCCAGCCAATAATATGTCATTCACACATAACAGATACATCACTTCCTTGCATCCTATCACCTTTTATCCCACTAGAAGGCTCACCAACTCCCACACCTGGTTTTTATGGAATACCTCCATTTCCTCCACCATAACACTCATCCATCTATTTTTCTGTTTGGTGTGCACGACAACTTGAAAAATAGTAGGAACCTTGCTAGTTGTAGTAATGAATGCATAAAACACCAAAATGCCAAATTATACCTACTTGAGTGGTGGTCTGATAGTGTACCTGGGTTCACTATGATTATGCTGATCTCCCGAACTGAAACTCCCTGCAATATAAATAATGTCATCTCTGCCCTGAGTCTATTGCTCCACCTGCATCACATGCCTATTTATATTGTGATACTATTGACTTGAGATAGATTTCTCCGCATTTCTACCCTGAGTGTCTAACTCCATCCGAATTACATGTTTGATGCTACCTAAGTTTTCTAGAATTTGATTCTCTTCCTTTACCTGAGTATGCTGCCCCATAACTTTATCACCAAAAGTCATGTCCTCAATCACCCCTTTGCGTAACGCCCGAACCTGAAAGTAGGGTCTGGAGTGTTATTTAAAATATATCTCTGATATCACCTTATGATGCCCCAAACCCGCCAAGTGGGGTCCAGGTGCCACATGTTCATTTCATCTGTATCTGATATCATAAACTCAATCACGCAGCAGAAATACTAACAATTCCTCAAAGATATACTAGAGTTTCTACATCTATATACAATCTCAAAAGATATCCTCCAAATAGTCAGTATTCACAAACATTTATACATCTTTGAAAACATAAATATATTACAACTCCAAAAATTATAACCAAAGTTTATACCCCTAGCTCTCTTTCAAAAAAAAAAATGCTACACCAGGCCGGAGCTCACGAAGCTTAATCACGCGAAGGCCCTGAAAAAGATGAAATTCAACTATCGGGTGAGACACATCTCAGTAAGGATGGAATACATTAAATTAGTGTGTGGCTATCATGAGGTTTGTGTACAACATATTTATATTTACCATTTTCAAATGAAACCATAATTATGAAATAATTCTCTGTTCCTATTCAAACACATGCAAAATATTTTACTAACGAGAGTTCCCAAGGATTGGGATGACTACCCGCCCATACAAGTAGCACCCCTCTGCATTGATAGCTTTAGCAACCTACGGTCACAACTGAAGCATATCAGGGCACTTACCTTACTTAGTAAGCCCTCGGGTAGATGATTTATCTCATATTCACAACATTCACACAAATGTTTAATAGCAAAGGCTCCCAAGAATAAGGAAGTTTACCCGCCCATACAAGTAGCTTCCCTTTGCTCTAGTACGTTATGTAACCCACAACTACATTTGATACCTATCAAGGCACTCGCCTTTCTCAGCAAGCCCTCGGGCGGAGAGTAAACCTCACCCCAAATACATATAATACTACTATATTTAATACTGATAATACTATACTACATTCCTTTGTTTGTTGCTATCTTTGTATTACATAATTTCACTTCCTATTTCACATTCACATTCTCATTTATGTATTCATGTCTGCTTTCACATATTTTGTTTTCATATTATTCTCGTCTGCTGTTCTTATATCTGTTGTTCTCATACCTACTGCTCCTATATTATCATTGGTCAAATTTACAATTATGCATTTAGAACTCCCTATACTAATGGAAAAATCACTGTCATGCTTCTGCCTCATGACGGGTTGTGCGGTCCGAAGGCTGGACTTAACCCTGGTTGGCCCTCCAAAGTTAAATCAACCACATTCTACAGTCTATAGATCTGATTGGCTATTCCCACATTGGTCTAGACTCCAGGGGGACCCTACCCTTCCTAGCACAATCGACCATCCCATCTACACACTCTCTCTAAGACGTGTGGGTGCACTAGCGCTACCAAAAATACCCGTAACAGTACTGTGCCTATTCTGGTCCACTGGAGTTCTCAAACTATACATTGTAAGTTAACATTCTCAAACACATGCAAAATAAATCATATCACATTTTAATTCTCAATACATTTCCAGTATTTCCAGCATCTCATACATATATCATAGTTCAACACAGAAACTTCATTTTACTCATGCCACACAATTTAACAACATATTTCATACGCTTACTGTAAAATAAGTCAACCCACATTCATCATTAATATACTAAAAATATACATTTAATTTCTTACACAATTATCTAGAAAATCTATCGTTTTAAATTTCCATTTTCGCAAATAATATCTAGTAGCACAGCCCTAGGCTTAGAAATTTACAATTCAAACGGTCGGCTTTTCAGAATTCATGAGTAAATCATATACATATACATATAAAATTTCCATTTTTCACTAGTTATTTCCTCAAAAATCCTGGTTTAATATATTCCCTTTACCTGATTTCTTGAATTACGCCAGTAGGGACCCCAAAATGATGCTTGCAGCGCTCACCTAAACCCTGAATTAAAACCCTAGTTTAATCAAATAAACCCCGAATAACCTACTATTTCAACATTTCCTAATCCTTGAATAAACGTTTTAAACCCCCAAACTAGGAATCCTAACCCTTACCTCAACTTTGGAGCGATGCCTGGAAAGCCCAGTTAAGAAATCTGCTTCACTAGATGTGTAGAGAATCTCCCCTAGAATACCGTAGCGATTTCCATTTGTTGTTTCGGGCTGAATCCGGGCTGGAATCATAGAGAGAAGGTAGAGAGAGGCGATTTAGAGAGAGAGAAACAAAGAAGGAAAAGTTTCTTCAAGGAGAAGAAACCTCAGATCAATTTATACATGATGTTGCCACGTGGCTTCGTCGACGAGAAGAAAGGGTTCATCGATGAATCACAGGAGAACATTCATAGATGAAAGGATGCATTCGTCGACAAAACCTAAAATGTATAATTTCACTCTCTCAAGATCTCTTCATTGATGAGGGACTAAACTTCGTCGGCGATCCCTAGAAGATAACTCGTCGACGAAGTCAGAGGATTCATCGACGAGATCTATTGCCTTTTCCTTTTAAATTTCCCCTTCTTCCCTTATTGTTTATTTATTATATTATTTATTATCCTTCCTAATTATTTTAATCATTATAATTTTTCGAGTCTCTACACTTTGTTTGCCACAGGATCACCCAACTTGCACCCACCTTTTTTATACCTCAAAAAGATGTATTGTCTGGACATCACACCAAGCATAGATCCTCCATCACTATAATAGTGCACCAGTGGACATCCACTTACAACCAAGTAGTCTACCACAAAAGCTACACACAATTCACTTGCAACTCTCCCATCTAGTAATACCTTTAGCAATCGATAACACGAAAAACACGCCATACTCACCGACTGCATCAAGAAGTTTCCTGCAAGCCCTACATATAATTTGCACTGCTCACAAAACTCCTTGAACAAAACCAGTGTACTCAACCCCAATGTTTAACCTAAGGATCTCTCTTCCAGTCTAGTTCTCCACCTCAACCACAAGTTAAACCTAGGAAACACATCAGACTTGTACCACATAAGATAAACCAAGTCCTTTCATGATACACCCACGAAAAGCATATGTTTGTCCCATAATGCTATCCTCGCCGGTCCCCAAACATCTGAATACATGTAGTCACCCATATGCGGAAACTGCATATGCCTCAGAACATCTGACTTAGATTCTACAGCTGCAGTTCTACCTACAACCGTATTATTCTGCAGTGCATAGATATTTCCTACCATCTTTTCTCCTTTCATTACCATCGAGTCACCTTCACATACTTTCATTTCCCCACCTTCAGACTTGTAACTATATTCGTTACAATCTGAAGTTCCTAATGAAATTATATTCTTCCTTAGACCCAGTACATGCCTTACATCATATAAGGTTCTCACAACACCATCATACATTTTGATTTGACATTTCCAATAACAATTATTTTGCATGAAATATCATTTCGCATCAAAACACAACCATTTTAAACTAACTTATAAGTGTCGAACCATTTTCTATTTGCTGTCATGTGATAAGAGTATTTGATATCTAGGATCCAAGAATAATTCGTGAGGCACTCCGAACCCAATGAAACACATAGCATATCACCATCACTGCTTCCTGAGTCTCCTTCCACTACATTTGTAGATTTTTACGGACCCTTAGATATATATTGGCTTTCCAATTTTCTCCAAACTGATGCCAGAGAATCATCATCCATGACGTGATACAAAACCTCATCAACCAAACAAAGACGTATGGTTGATACTGCCTTTGCCTCCAACTCATTCCATGTTGCTTCATCCATGTCTTCTGGATGAATTCTGTATAAGGCCTTCACCATGCCTTACTACACCAAAAAATCCTTCACTTTTCTTTGCCACAAACCAAAATTCCGGGTTCCATCAAACTTGATAATGTCAAATTTTGCAGTTGAAGAGCCAGAGGCCACTACAACGATGCTTTGATACCAATTTGTTGTGTAAAACCTCCAAATCTGCGTAGGAGAATGTATATTTTTATGTAAAGAATCAAGCACACACTACAACACTTTAATGATGAAAACACAAAATAATCCACAACTGTTACAAAATTAATGAAAACAATAACAATTGAAAAGACACAAGGAATTACGTGATTCGGCAATGCCTACATCCATGGGTGCAAATGACAAGGATTCACTCTTTTCTTGTGTAAATTACAAGAACAATACTATGATCTCTTCTCTTACAATTATCTTACTCTAAATACATCAATAAGACGTAAAAATAGACTTCCCAAAGGTTTTCCCTCCAAAACCCAACCATATTAACGTCCACTGTTCAAAATTTAAAATCTATGTTGAGCATCCCAAGCCAAACCATCAAGGGTTTGGGCCAAACCATCGACGGTTTCAGACAAAATGTAAATTATCTAAATTCTGCTCCAAACCGTTGCAACTTCCGTTGACTGACTGGTCAAACTGTCAACAGTTACTGCCAAATCGTCGATAATTTCCCCTACTTCATCCAGCATTTTTTATTTCCTGCCATGTTTTCTTCCTTTGTGTATGCTATCCACTTAGTATGTGAGCCAAAATTCACAACAGTCTCCTACTAGATGGCTAGGCTATGTCAAGTCCTGTCAAACATGTATATGGTGTTGACGGGCCAAAGAGGTCTGGACTCTCTAAGAATGGCGGTTGTTCAAAAGTGTCACTGGAACGGCTCTGTGAACCACTTTCTATACGCTGAGCACATTTTCCTCGTACTGGAACTACTCGACGTCCAACTAGTTGTGTAGGTGGGGGATGTCCAAGTACATGTCCTCGTCATCTATGCTTATGGAAAATCATCAATCCATCCCTCACAAATCCCTGAACAGATAGATCTGGAGAGACCAGCTCTACCTCATGCATTTTGTCAGCCTACTATATAGAAAAAAAGTTAGTTAGTACATTCACATCATAAAATTCTAAAATAGAACTTGAACGTGTGTTAATGTCGACTTATTAGGCTCATATATACAGCTGCAGTTCTGTCCACGACGCGTCGTGTGATGGACCTATACCATCTGATGTATAGATCCTCTACACACAAAGGACCATCCTCCATCGCTCCACTGATGATCTGCTCTCTCATATCCTCCCATAAATCCACATATATTTTGTGGAAAGTCCTCCAATTGGTTACCCCTTGACTTCGACCGTCAATGTGATGGAGGTCACACCCATGAAGTTGTACCCCCGACGTGGAGAAGGGGTCGAGAATGCCTTATCGATAGCCAAGTTGATGCAATAATCAATGAGGGAGATACCACTCGTCAATATAAAAACAGATGAGTGGCACTCAAGTCATCCACAAGTCACTCCCAACTTGATAAATGGCGGGTAACTCCTGTATAATCTCATCAGTATACGGCCTCCAAATAAACTGCACATAAGTTGAAAAAAATGAGTGGACTATACATAACCCCTCCAAGAAAATAGATTATGTGTTATGTAGTTAAACTGTGATTTGTGAAGAAAATACCTCATGATATTGGTGTATGTCCAACTCAAACCTACAGTAGGGCAATGAATGCTGAGCAGTAGACGAAGCCCTCATGTTGTCCCGCCACTTAAACAAGATGTAGACTAAGAAAACCAAGTAATCCTTATTGTTGACTTTTTGAGTCCGATCCCTGTTTTGATGTTGACAAGTCACATGTTCCTTATGTGTGTTTTTAGCATGTGAATAGGTCCATTAATTTAATACACACATAAGGAAACATAGATGGAAGCTTGCAAGACTTAAAGCTTATACGATTAGGCGCATCCATGAAGTCAGAAGAGTAAAGAAGAAGATAAAGAAGACATTGTAATTGCATTTAATTTTTATTATTTGGTCTGTAATAATGCATGCATCTACATGATATGGTTGAATGCTCAGACAGGACCATATACTGACCTTAGGGGAACCAACCTTCCATTGAAAACTTTTTTCGTAAATATCAAAATCATACAAAAGGTTTCAAATAACTTTAGGGCAAAAATTGATTTTACACTGAAGGTTGACTGATATTGGATTTTTGGGCTTAATTAAAAAACCTCGGTCGACCGACTAGTTATGTGTTATAACCCATCAGTCGACCAACGCACTGTTTTCTTGGAGTCAAAGTGTTGACCAAAGCTCAGTTAACCAACTAAATTTGAACATAACTTCCACGGTCGATCGAACCTAAAATTTTGAATTTTCCACTACCCCCGACCGACCTTATGGTTAAAAAAAACCTCAGCCGACCAACCCTTTTGAATCGGCAAACCAGCCTTAGGTCCGAGCGACCGAATCTATAAAGGTTTGGCAAATTGCCTTGGCTTAGCCAACTGGTCATCACCCACAACCAACCGAACCTATTTCTAAAAACAAATTGGCTATGAGTGTTCGGTCGACCGACGTTGAAGGTCAACCGACCGAACATCTTGGGTTCCAAATTTTTTAAGGGCTTAAACGTAATTAATTTTTAATTAAATAAATTGAAAAATACCCAGTGTATTCCTAACGATCATATTTTTCTAAAAATCTATATATACCCCTTCATTAGCTTATATTAGTAACTTTGATTAGCTATCATTTTCTCTTAAATCCTTTGTTAATCAAAGTTCCCTCAAACCATTTTTTATTACAAAAATCATTTTTTTGGGGCATATTTTTTAAACAAATTTCTCTCAAACTCTCTTGCACTTTTTCATTTCAAAAATTAGTTTAGAACAGAATATTTTTACTTTGGGCATTTATTTGTAGAGCATTTACTCTCACATATGCTTTGATTTCTTAAAATCATTTTTGAGAATAACTTTAGTTTCTCCCGATCATTTTTCCTGATAAATATTCTTGGGAGAAATTATTTATTGCACAAATATTTTTGAACTTAAATCCCAGATTCTCCAAATATTTTTTCATTTACAAAAATATTTGTTGGAGAACATATTTATCATTTATATATATTCATATATATATATATATATATATATATTATTTGTGCAAAATTTATTTGAAGAGCAAAATGCTAGGTTCTCTTGCTTCATATTAAAAATATCTTTTGTAGAAATATTTCATTAGGGTTTAAATTTTTGAGGTATTTATCATATATATATATATATATATATATATATATATGTACATATATATCATATTCAAATATTGCAAAAATTATTTTGAAAACACCTTTACTCTACTGAGCATAAATTCATATCATTAGAGAGTGCATTTTGAGTTTAAACGTGTTCATCTTTGCTTGTATTTTTAGAAGCATTTCATATGTACGAAAAATGTTTTTAATGTACTGGTTGGATTTAGCCCGTTAATTGAACTGGGGAGTATCTGTCTCGTAAGGGAGACTGGTTGGGTTCAACCCGTAATTGAATTGGGGAGTATCTGCCTCGTAAGGAAGACTAGTTCGGCTCAGCCTGATATTGAGCTGGGGTATTCCTCGCCTCGTAAGGAGAGGTGTATAGGTTGGGGTCAGCCCTGTAATGTGACTTGGGGTTTACCTTACCCCATAAGGAATGGTTGTAAATGACTTTTACTCCGCCCGTTTAAGTGAGCAGGGATAGTGAAATCCTTAGAGGTTATGCCCAAGGCGTGGACGTAAGCTGATTTGACCGAACCTCAATAACAAATCTGTGTGTGTCTCTCTTTATCTTATTTAAATTCATGCACTTTAATTTCTGCACGTGTATGCCAGTTTATGTACATTGAAATAATCATCTGCATACACACATTTAATTTAAATAAGATTTACTGCATACGTGTATGTTTGAGTTCACTGCTAAAGTTATTCTACATACACCCATCTACTTTGAATGGGATATGATCTGTGGTGAATTAGCAAAATATTTAAATTAGACAAAAAGTTTTTAAAACCCAATTCACCCCCTCTCTTGGGAATACACCATTTCCAACATTTCTAATTTTGAAGAAGTAATTGATTGACCCGTTCACAAATGATCCAAGGAACTTCATGTCGGATTTCAAAACAGAGTAGTTGCAACGACCCCAAAACTATATATAAAAGATTAGTGGAACAATCCTAAAAAAAAATTAATTAATTAATTAATTATTAATTATATAATATAATATAATATCATAATATATTAATACAATATAACATAATATTATATATATAAACCTAAAGGATTAGGATGCTTTTTGCATCCTGATCAATTTCAATTCAATTGAAATCAAGCCCCCCTCTCTTAAACTGTCTCTCTCTCAATCTCTCTCTCACATTCTCTCTCTTCACTCTCTCTCTCTCTCTCTCTCTCTCTCTCACACACACACACACACACACACACACAATTTTTCTTCCATTTCTCCGCGAGATTGAAGAACGAACATCATTCCCGGGTCCCAGCCCGCTCTTCAACGATTTAACCAGAGAAATTTCATCATTCGCACGCCATAGGTACCACTCTAGGGATAGGGTAGGTGGGTTTGATTATGTCAGGTTTTATTTTAAAATATATCTGATTTAAATTAATTATTTTATTTTAATTATACCCATATGCCTGGGCTAAATTAAACTACGGGGATTTGATCAAATTGGGTTTTTTGGGAATATATTTTCGAATTAAATTAAACTACGGGGATTTGATCAAATCGAGTTTTTGAGAATATATTTTGAAATTAAATTAAACTGCGAAGATTTGATCAAATCAGGTTTTTGGGAATATATTGGAATATATGCCTGAGTCAAATTAAACCGTGGGGATTTGATCATATTTTTATTTTAATTATATCCGATTAAATTTGAGCATACGAATTTGGTGATACTGGTTTTATTTAAATATTTATGTGAGTAAAATTAAAGTACGTAGATTTGATCGTGTCATATTTTATTTAAATATGTTTGAGTTAAATTAAATATGTGAAGGTGATCATACCGGCATTTTTAATAAAATATACCCGAGTATATTATTATATATTTTCTCCGATAATTTATTAAATTATAATTAACACACAAATTATGTGACATGAGTTTAATTTATTCTATTGCATAATTAAGCATGTTGGGGTTTTTACGAAGTTATATTTATTATGTGTTTTATTGTGAATTTTATGGTACTATATTTATTACGTGTTTTATTGGAAATAATGATGAGATTATTATACAGTTGTATTACATAAATTGCAATTATATGTTTTACGAATCATAATGGGCCGAATGTGGTGAATGCTCATTACTGTAGCTACAGAGGAATATTAGTGCAGCCACACTGTTGTGGAAGTGTTGACGGTGGATAGTCGATTTGGCCTAAGTAGGGTTGTACCCACCTGTTTTCATACTAGGATGTGGTAGGCAAATCGATGTTACAGACGTAATATTTTGATTTAGCTTTGGCAGACCAACTAAATTAAGTCCAGTTTTCGGACCGCACAACCTGTCATGGGTGTTAAACATGACATGCATCGGCCAAAAAGGAATATTTTATACATATTTGGGTATTTATTTGATTATGACCTTTAATAGGCATAAATAATGTTTTGAAAGAAAGTACGAATATTTATTTAAATATGTGATCTACAATTTACAAATGAAGTTTTTATTCAGATAAATTGATTATTAAATTATTTTTGCACTAAAACTCATTTTAGTCACACACTAATAATAATCTAGTCCTTACTTACTGAGAGATGTCTCACTCCAATAATTAATTCATATTTCAGGACATACCGGAGATCAGGCCTAGCGAACTTGTGGGCGAGGTTAGAAAAAATAGTGTTGGGTAAGTGTTTGTGTAAAATATTAGTTAAGTATGTTTTTTGTTTCACGTGATGTAAATGTTGTTACTTGGTGATACCCATGTAAATTTGGTGGTTTAATACTCTGATATTATATATTTGAGGTTTTAGAATGTTTCCACTGCTACATTGAATTTATTTATGGAAAGTGGCACCCTAGACCCCACTGGGTTTGAGGCGTCACAGTAGTAAACCCCATAGTTAACGCTCAAATCTAAGATTTCAATTCTTCCCTATTTTAGCAATAACGTATTGTTCCATGGAGCTAAGGTCCAAAATATGAAAGAAACAAGTGTTTCCATGACTCCACCTAGTCAATTCTATTCCACTTAATCCCCTTTTCATGGCCACATATCTTTCCGGCTAAGGAATGGGAAATCTTTCTCTAGTTACATAAATCCAATTTTCATTTCATTTAAGAAAAGTCATCTTTTTCTTAACAATGTCTTTGCCATTTGATCCAATAGTGTTCCATTAGATAGAAATAGATTTGATAAATACAGATAACTCTCGAATAGAGTATTGGAACAGAAAAACATTTCTACCATTAAGTGTAGAGATCTGGAAAATAGTAGGTAATGAAAAAGTAAAGGAAAAGAGGAAATTTGGTTTGGCACAAGCCTAACCATCGATGATTTTGGTGAAGCTAAGAAAATCATTGATGATTTTAGTTACCGAGGCTCAGTAAAGGGTAAAAAAGTTGAAATGGTTTGGTTAGAAGACCAAAGTATCGATGGTTACGGGGAAACCATTGATGGTTTTCCCTAGTGCCAGCAGCCTATAAAATGGAATCAAGCCATTTTTTTAGGAAAAAATTAAAGCTCTCCTCTCTCTCTCTCTCTCTCTCTCTCTCTCTCTCTCTCTCTCTCTCTCTCTCTCTCTTTGATTTTTCACCCGGTTTAAGCCCGAATCAAAGGATAAACGACATTTTCAGATCCTAGCGACGATTCTCCGCAATTTAACTAGAGCAATTTCGCTATTCAGACTTCCGAGGCACCACTCCCAAACTACGGTAAGGAAGTTGTTTTTCCAATTTAATTAGTTATTGGAAAAGTATGTGCCTAAGAGTACTAAAATGGTAAACATTCTAGGGTTGAACTGATTGAGTTAGGGTTCATGGATACAGGCTTTGTTCAAGCACCACAGGCATAGTTATGGGTTCCCTGTAGGCATAGCTCCAGGAAAGTAAGGAGAATAGATTATGTTAGACATTTTTATTAAGTTAACTGATTAAATTATAGTATGTGATTTCAAAAATGATATATGAGATTCCTGGGTATACAGACATTTGGAAATGGGAATTTTGGGAATGATATATATATATATATATATATATATATATATATATATATGTTTTAAGAAAGTTGGGTTATTGAGTCGAGTAAAACCCTAGAGATAGTCACAACAATATTTTCAGCAGAAAAGTATAGTATAAAGCATCACTTAATCTGTGTGGCATGAGTTTGAATGTATGCATAAATAAATTTGTTAGTTATTATTGAGAAGTATATATATATGATTGTTAGCTTTGGTGTGTTCCCAAGAGAGGGGGTGAATTGGGTATTTAAAAATTAATCCCCTAGGTTTAGCTAATCAAATAGCAGTATTTCACAACCTAGGGTCTTTTTATATACACATAAACCCAAACGTGCAAATAATATGCGAAAATTAAATCATGCGCGACATTCATAAAATAACATACACTTGCAAAAAATAAATTACCGAAAAGTAAAGTGCACACATGATATGTTATTGGGGCTCGGCCAACTGTGCCTACGTCCCCGCCTCTAGCTCACAAGCTCGAGGATTCCACTAATGGCTCACTTAACGGGTGGAGCGACACCGATTACAACCAGGTCAATTAGCACAGGACTGGCCTCAACCTTTACAAATTTTCCTTGCAGGGCGGAGAAGGCCCTAGGTCAAATTCACAGGGATGACCCCAACCTAATCCTTCCGGGTTAGATCAAACCCCCCAGGCCATGCCTAGAAATACAACAGTATTTTCACAATATAATTGGTACAGTGATTATGCTTTCATGTAAAGCATATATGTACCCAATGCGCGCAATCACATACACATCAATAGTGTAGGTAAATGTAAACTCAGTGATGTGTATTTTTGTGCAAGCCACACTCAACAAGATATGATCACTAATATGCTTAATAGTTTTCTAATCAAGCTATTTCTTTGAAACAGTATATATCAAATCTCAACAATAATCAGGGTTTCAAAGATGCTGCAAATATTCAAACTAACTCAAAAGATTTTCTTCAATGAAATAAGCATATGAGTAGTTTGAAAAATGTTTTAGCTCGTAGAAAATATTTGGCATAACAAAATCAAAGCTATGAGACACTTGCAATAACAATGCAAATATCCTAAGCTTGCTAGTTTATCCCAACACAAAATTTATTATATTCAAATCTATGGGATAAACTTTGCTAACTCCCCAAAAATAAATAAATCAATCAAACAAGAACAATGGGAGTATTAGCAACCTCTACTAATTAATATCCCAAGCAAGAACTCTCACAAAGCTAAAAATAATCAATGGGATGAAGGTATGGGAGTGTTTGGAAGTATTATAGGCAAAATGGGATTTTGGGTTTGAGAGAATTTTGGCTAATGATTTTTCTTGATCTCTTACTAATCCTCACAAATGATCCCGTATTTATAGGCAAGGTAAAAAATATAACCGTTTGGGACTTGTTGGGTATTCTTAGAAAAGTTCAAAAAATGTTTAAACACAATTAGCCCAACTTAACCCATTTTTACCTCAGTTAAATTAATTTTAACCCGGCAAGGTTCAGGTAGCTGAACCTTGGTTCGGTCGCCCGAACAGACAAAGGGATAAAAGTAATTTAAATGAGTTCGATCGCCCGTGTCATGCTTTGGCAGCCCGAATCAAAGTCAATAGCATTGCTTCGTGACTTCAGGTGCTCAGTCATATGTTCGGTGGCCCGAATCCGTGTGTTCGGTCTCCCGGGACCCATTTTGAACTAAATAGTTCAGTCGCCTGAGTTAGTGGAATGTCCCTTTCAAAGGGTTCAGACGCCCGTGGTAGGTATGCACAAAATAGTTTGGTCGCCCAAGAGCCCAAGTCAACTATTGACTTCTTAACAGTTCGAGCTCCCGAGGAGTTTTGAACTCCAAAGGTTCAATCGCCCGAGCTCTCTTAACTTTCCTAATAATGTTCAATTAAGTGCAATTTTAACACTCCTGTATTTTGTATGATGTATGTGCGTGAGTGTTGGGACCTATAGTCATACTGGGATCTTACTGAGGCCGTTTTGAGGTAGTTCCAAAAATTTGGCATCGGTCGACCAAAGGGTGCCCTAAAGTCATTTAGCCCCTATGGTCATTCTACGGTCATTTTGAGAGCTTACAAATACCTACATGTATGACATGCAGAGATTATTACAAACCAATATACCTAATTACTATTACAAACCCAAATTACACAAAATGTAAATTATAATAAGTCTTTAGGGTCTTTAGTCTTCAAGTCTTCTTGTGCCATCAATTGGTTTGCTAATATAAACCTGCTCACAAACTAGTTAGACATTAAATACCAGCGTATTTGTCATAATCAAAATAGGGCATGACCCATAGGGTCAACAATGATTTTATACAATACAGTTTTATACAGTATACAACGTCCTATTAAGGACTATAATATAGTTTTTATACAATATATAACGTCTTATTAAGGACTACACTACAGATTTATATAGTATATAATGTCTTATAAAGGACTATAGCATTCTTTATAAAACTATAGTATAGTTTTTATACAAAGTTATAGCGTCCTATAAAGGACTAAAACATTCTATATAGAACTATAGTACAACATTTGATACTAAATTACAGAATGGTAGCGTTCTATATAGAACTACAACATAAAAGTATTTTTATACATAGTTATAGTATTTTCAAAGATTTAATATAGGTTTATAGTATGACAATTTATACTGAGTTGTGAATGAAATCATGTTATTATATGGTTTTAGAAATCGCATTATATGTTTTAAGAACCTTGATGGACCATAGCTAAGCATGGTACCGTAGTTTCATAGATACCAGTGCAGTCACACTTCTCAGATAGAGTATTGGTGGTATACAATCGATTGTACCATAGAAGTGTAGATTTACCCCCTACAGTCCGGACCACCTGGGTAGGTCAATCGTACTCATAGTTATAGATACAGATATAGATACAGATACACATACATATATAGTTGACTTAGCCTGGTTAGGCCAACCATGGCTAGCTCCAGCCTATGGGCCACACAACCCGGATCATACAGGGTTAATACATTACATTATTATTTATCCATCTAGGGCAATTCTTCTGTGCTTATATGCGCATTTACTGATACAAAGTATGCTGTGAAATGAAAGTATGTATTTTGAAATATAGTAATATATATATATATATATATATATATGTGTGTGTGTGTGTGTGTGTGTGTGTGTGTGTGTGTGTGTGTGTGTGTGTGTTCATAGTGAAAGAAAAGGTAAATAATAGTAGTATATTTAAAATACTAAAAATCATATTGCCACACACTGATAATAACCTATTCCTACTTATTGATAGGTGTCTCACCTCAAGAATTCAAACATTTTAGGAGATCCAAATAGACAGGCAGAGCAAGCTCCGAGGTAGAGGAGGTTGTGGTACTACCCTAGTTTCAGGGTAAGTGTTTGAGCTAGTAGATATGCTTTTGTGTAATCCTGAGGATGTTTATGGATTTTGGGGAGGTACATGTATAATTATGGAGTAGAACTCTGGTATTGTATATGAGGTTCAGGTATATTATGTTTTCTGGTGCATAGATAGTATGTAATTATGGACAGGTATCCCTGGAACCCATTTTGGGTTCGGGATGACATTGTGGATATTATTATTGGTATCAAAGTAATTTTATATTTTTAGTAGTATGGAAAAAATATAGCAGAATTAGGTATCAGAGTTTAGGTTATTAGATTCTGTAGACTTTAGTGCACAACGGAAAGCAATACTAGAGTATAGGAATGGATCTTGATGAGTACAGGAAATGGGTAGATCAATTTTTAGTGAGTCATTGTTAGAGGTTAAGATGAGAATTTAGGGTTTTGTCTCATAGCCCGGAGGCTGGAATTCCGTGATGGCTTCTATGACTTTCCTGGAATGACAATTTCAGAAAAGTCATGGTAAACTATCGTCGGTTTTTGTTTTTGAGTGGTAAGAATGAACCTTAAATTAAGGATAAGGATGCTAAGTTGATTGGAGGTAAAATGATATTGTATGGTTCATTATTAGATTAATGTATGAGTTGTGTTATGAAGTTAGGATTCTCAGACTATGTTATGCTATTTTCAGGATGTACCCCGGGAATAACAATACGAATGTTGGTGGTGGTGACGATGTAGGGCCTTCCAGTATAGGCAGCAGAGATTTTGATGCAGTGTTACGTAGCATCGCCCAACAAGTAATGGCTGATATAGCGAGAAATTCAGGGGAGCAGAGTTGCCCACCAGCTTATCTGGGCTGCACGATCGAGCAGTTCACTTGAATGAATCCCCCGTCACTTTCAGGAGGAGCCGACCTGTTCTTGGAAAAAAATTGGGTCCAGGAGATTGAGGAGACGTTGTCAGCTCTCCCTTGCACTAAGGAGTAAAGAGTATCATTCGCTACTTTTAAGTTGATAGGGGAGACTAAACGCTGGTGGAGGTTAGTGAAGTTACTAGAGGAGCAGAGGTTGGTGCCTATAGCTTTGACTTGGAGCCGCTTCAAGGAGATATTCTTTGAGCAGTATTTACCCGCTACTACCAGGAATGGTAAAGCGGCATAAATTTTGAATTTGACTTAAGGGCACTTGACGGTCCAGTAATATGTAGCTAGATTCATCAAGCTGTCCCGTGTTGCCACGTACATGGTGCCGGACGAGGAGAAGAGGGCGAGGAGATTTTAGGAGGGCCTAAGATAGAGTATTTATGAGCAGGTTGTGCATTCAAGGTGCATACTTTTTTAGAACTAGTGGATAAAGCCACAATGATCGAGACTAGTCTACAGAGAGGTGCTGGGATGCAAAGTCATAAGAAAAGGCCTATGCCTCCTAAATTTCGAGCAGGCAGCAGTCAGGGCTAGAGGAGGAGATATGATGGAGGGAAGCGGCAAGTAGTGGGATGCCAAGCCCCTCAGGGTGATCCAAAACCCCCTATTTGTACTAGGTGCGATCGGAGGCATTGAGGGGATTGCCGAATCGTATCAAATACTTGCTATCGGTGTGGTCGGCCTGACTATATTGCGAGAGACTATCGGGCACCGCTAGCTAATGCACCCATTCCTAGTCATTACCAGGGAAACAACCAAGCACCTCGAGGCAACCAGCAGAGGAACGCCGCCTCGGTGCGGGTCTATGCACTGATACCGGGAGATGCAAAGGTTGCCGGCGATGTGGTGATAGGTATCATTTCTATATCTTCAAATAAAGCTATTCTTTTGTTTGATTCAGAAGCCACCCACTCTTTTATATCTTTGGGATACATGAAGTTATATGGGATAGAAACTCGGATGTTAGACACTAAACTAATAGTAGCCACATCGACATGATCATTAGTGATATGTAAAAGGGTGCTTAAAGACTGTCTAGTAGAGAAGGCAAGGGAAAATGCTACCAGCCAATCTTGTGGCATATGACATGCATGAGTTTGACATAATTATAGGAATGGATTGGCTAGCTGCCAACTATGCTAGCATTCATTGTCATAAGAAATAAGTGATATTCAGACCTCCTGGGAGCAAGAGTATAGATTTTTGGGGTCGTATATGCGCTCCTCACCATAGTTATTGTCAACTATGCAAGCGAGGAGGCTACTGTTGGATGGGTGTCAGGGATACTTAGCTTGTATAAAGGAAGCACTAGGAGGGGAATTGAAACTTGCAGATATTTTAGTAGTAAGGGAATTCTTAGATGTTTTCCCAGAAGATTTTCCTAGATTGCCTCCTGACCGTGAGATTGAATTTCTCGTTGATCTACTTCCAAGGACGGTGCTGATATCTAAAGCTCTTTATAAAATGTACCAAGGACGGTGCTGATATCTAAAGCTCTCTATAGAATGGCTCCAGTAGAGTTGAGAGAGTTAAAAGAACAGTTGCACGAATTATTATATAAAGGGTTTATCAGACCTAGTGTATCGCCCTGGGGAGCACCAGTTTTGTTTGTAAAGAAAAAAGACTGGACGATGAGAATGTGTACCGACTACAGGAAGATCAATAAAGTGATAGTTAAGAATAAGTATTTTCTCCCTCATATTGATGATTTGTTCTATCAGCTCCATGGAACACAAGTTTACTCAAAGATTGATCTTCGATCTGGGTACCAGCAAGTGAAGGTCAAGGTAGAGGATGTTTCAAAGATAGCGTTCCAAACTCGGTATGACCATTATGATTTTTGGTTATATCGTTCGGACTAACGAATGCTCCTACAACATTTATAGACCTGATGAACAGGGTTTTTCGTCAGTATCTAGACCAGTTTGTAGTGGTTTTCATCGATAATATTCTGGTCTATTCAAAGAGCCCCGAGGAGCATGGAGCATGAGACACATTTGAGGATAGTTCTTCAGATACTGAGAGAAAGGAGACTGTATGCCAAATTCAAGAATTGTGAATCTTGGTTGGAACGAGTTACTTTTCTCGGGTATATGATAATCGGGGATGATATCTCTATAGATCCAAGCAAGATAGAGGCAATAGAGGCCGAGGAATGTTCAGGAGATTAGAAGTTTCCTGGGTCTGGTAGGATACTATCGATGATATGTGGAGGGTTTTTCCAGACTATCGGGACCACTGACACGAATAACGAAGAAGAATGTGAAGTTTGAGTGGACCAATGATTGTGAGCAAAGTTTTTGAAAATTGAAGCAGCGACTCGTCACTGCACCAGTTTTGTATATTCTATCAGGAGATGGTGGATTTGTGATATACAGTGACGCATCTCAGAAGGGATTCAGGTGCGTTTTAATGTAGTAGAGAAAGGTCATTGCATACGCTTCTTGGCAACTTAAAAGGTATGAAAAGAACTACCCTACGCATGATTTGGAGTTGGCTGCAATGGTGTATGCATTGAAAATATGGAGGCATTATCTGTATGGTGAGAAGTGTGAAATATTTACAGATCATAAAAGTTTGAAGTATTTCTCACGCAAAAGGAGTTAAATATAAGGCAGGGGAGATGGTTAGAATTGATAAAGGATTACGACTGCACCATCACCTAGGAAAGGCTAATGTTGTAGCTGATGCTTGCCTCAGTATCAGCAGTGGTGGTGCAACATCAGATCAGAATGGATTTAGAAAGACTTGGTGTGGAGCTGGTAGAGGGAAATCACCAGAAATTTATTACTAATCTGGTACTTCAGCCTACTTTGCTGGAGAGAATTAAGACTGCACAGATGCAAAATGCAGAATTGGTAAGGATCAGGGATAAAATGCAAAGTGGACAGGGAGCCAATTTTAATATCTCAGATGATGGTGCTTTGAGGTTTCATACCAGACTGTGTGTTCCTAATGATGCTGGAATTTAAAGTACTATTTTGGAAGAGGCACACTGTTCCCTGTATATGGTACATCTAGAAAGCACAAAAATGTACACGGATTTGTGGGTATCCTTCTAGTGGGGCAATATAAAAAGAGAAATTATGCAGTGTTTGACCTATCAGCAGGTGAAGGCTGAACATTAGAGATCAGCGGGATCGTTGCAACCACTTCACATTCATGAATGGAAGTGGGAGCACATTTCTATGGATTTCGTCACAAGGTTGCCGCCGGCACTCCATGGGTAGGATGCCATCTGGGAAGTCATTGACCAACTAATGAAGACTGCTCATTTTATTCCCATCAGAGTTAACTTCTCCATGGGTAGATTAGCAGAGTTGTATATACAAGAGAAAGTCAGACTGCATGGCGTGCCAGTGTCCATAATTTCTGACTGAGACCCACGGTTCACGTCATAATTCTAGAGGAGTTTACAAGGAGCCTTGGGATCTCAATTGACATTCAGTACAAAGTTTCATCCTCAGACCGATGGACAGACAAAGAGGACCATACAGATACTAGAAGATATGCTGCGGGCCTGTGTGTTAGATTTTGGAGGCAGTTGGATTTAGTATCTGCCACTAGTGGAGTTTTCTTATAATAATAATTATTAGACCGGTATTCAAATGGCATCGTATGAAGCATTATATGGTCAGAGGTGCTGAACTCCACTATATTGGGATTTAGTGGGTGAAAGACAAATTTTGGGGCCAGAGATTGTATAGTGGACTTTTGATTAAGTCAAGCTTATCCAAGAAAGAATTGAGATCGCTCAGAGTCAACAGAAAAGCTACACAGACACCCATCAACGAGCACTGGAATTTGGTTTAAAGGATAACGTGTTTTTTAAAATTGCACCACAGAAAGGAGGGATGAAATTTGGGAAGAAGGGTTAGCTGACCCTTAGGTATATTGGACCGTTTGAGATACTGAAAAGAATCAGTCCAATTGCCTATAGGTTAGCATTACTCCCAGTACTATCCAGAATCCATGACGTATTTCATGTGTCTATGTTGAAGAAATAAGTCCCAAATCCATCACACGTAATCAGTTATAAGGCACTGGAGCTTGGGAATACTCTATCGTATGAAGAAGTGCCAATTCAGATCTTAGATCATAAAAAACAGGAATTACACACTAAGAAAATTCCACTAGTAAAGTACTCTGGAGAAACCATACAGTTGAGGAAGCCTCGTGGGAGCTAGAGGAGGAAATGCGCTGAAGGTTCCCACATTTGTTCAGTGGGACTCAGAGATAGACAGATAACATAATAGTCCAGGTAAGAAATCAATGGTATGTAAGTATGCTTTGAGTAAATGCAGGTGTGTTTAATGATAGATTTCCATGTAATATTTTTTGTATTTTGAATGGGTTTTGGGAGAGTTTTGATTTGGTTTATTGTAATCTCCTAGAGTCGTATATGTAACCACGGTATTCCTCTGCCATAAGTGAGGGTGATTAATAAAATTTTAGTGGTTTCTTTTAATGGGGACTAAAGTACTGGATAGCAAATTTCGAGGATGAAATTTTTATAAGAAGGGGAGAATGTAGAGACCCGAAAAATGGTAAGTAATGGAATAGTAAAGGAAAAGATGAAATTTGGTTAGGCACAGACCAAACCGTCGACGGTTTTGGTGAAGCTCAAAAAATCGTCGACGGTTCTAGTTACTAAGGCTCAGTAAAGGGTAAAATAGTAGAAATGGTTTGGCTAAAAGGCCAAACTATCGACGGTTACGAGGAAACCGTCACCGTCGATGGTTCTCCCCTGTGCCAGCAGCCTATAAAAGGGAATCAAGCTCATTTTTTTAGGAAAAAAATTAAAGCTCTCCTCTCTCTCTCTCTCTCTCTCTCTCTCTCTCTCTCTCTCTCTCTCTCTCTCTCTCTCTCTCTCTCTCTCTCCCTAGCTACGACCTACACTCTCTCTCTCTTTGATTTTTGCCCGGTTTAAGCCCTAATAAAAGGATAAACGGCATTTCGCGATCCCGGCGACGATTCTCCATAGTTTAACCATAGTGATTTTGCTTTTTAGGCTTCCCAGACACCACTCCAAAACTACGGTAAGGAAGTTGTTTTTCCAGTTTAATTAGTTATTGGAAAAGTATGGGCCTAAGAGTATTAAAATGGTAAACATTCTGGGGTTGAGCTGATTGAGTAAGGGTTCATGGATACAGGCTTTGTGCGAGTGCCGCAGGCACAATTTTGGGTTCCTTGTAGGCATAGCTCCAGGAAATAGGTAAGGGGAATAGATTATGTCAAGCATTTTTATTAAGTTAACTGATTAAATTATAGTATGCTATTTCAGAAATGATATATGAGATTCATGGGTATACAAACATTTGAAAATGGGAATTTTGGAAATTATATATATATGTGTGTGTGTGTGTGTGTGTGTGTGTGTGTGTGTTTTGAGAAAGTTGGGTTACTGGGTTAAGTAAAACCCTAGAGATAGTCACATCAATATTTTCAGTAGAAAAGTATAGTATAAAGTATCACTTAATCTGTGTGACATGAGTTTGAATGCATGTATAAATAAATTTGTCAGTTATTATAAAGAAGTATATATATATACAGAGATATGATTTTATACAGTACAATTTTTATACAGTATAAAGTGTCCTATTATGGACTACAGTACAATTTTTATATAGTATACAATGTCCTATTAAGGACTACAGTACAAACTTATACACTATACAACGTCCTATTAAGGACTACCGTACAAATTTGTACAGTATACAACATCCTATAAAGGACTATAGCATTCTATATAGAACTGCAATACAATTTTTATACAAAGTTATAGCATCCTATAAAGGACTACAATGTTCTATATAGAACTACAGTACAACATTTGAAACAGAAATATAGAATGATAGTGTTCTATATAGAACTACAACATAATAGTATTTTTATAGAGAGTTACAGTATTTTCAGAGATTTTATACAGGTTTATAGTGTGACAATTTATACTGAGTTGTGAATGAAATCATGTTATTATATGGTTTTAGAAATTGCATTATATGTTTTAAGAACCCTAATGGACCATAGCTAAGCATGGTACTGTAGCTTCATAGATACTAGTGCAACCACACTTCTTAGATAGAGTGTTGGTAGTATATAGTAAATTGTGTCATAGAAGTGTAGAGTTACCCTTTGGAGTCCTAACCAGCTGGGTAGACCAATTGTACTTGTTGACTCTTTGAGTCAAATCCTGTTTTGATAATGACAAATCACTTGGTATTTGACCTGTGCAATTGAGTTTGTGGACAGGATCATGATTTAGAATGCACGAACGGTAAGCTTGAATTGGAAGCCATGAGGAATCTAAAGTACATATCACTTGACTCAATCCATGAAACTAGAAGAATAAAAGGATGAAGAAGTAAGCTTCAAGTTCAAGATCTTCAATGGGAATGGGTATTTAGAATTGAATGTATTTACATATGTCATATGATATAATTCAAAGCTCAAATATACCCTAGAAAATCTTAGGACTCATGCATTTCATGAAAGACACATTTATATTAGTTATAGGTTGAATAAATTTTTAGAAGCAAAATTTTAGAGGCCTCGTCGATGAACCCCATGGCCTCATCGACAAATGCATGAAGGCCACTCGGTAATGAACAGTTTTTCTTCGTTGACAAAAAAATACTAAGAGTATCAGACAGTGCTCTCGTCGACGAACTCATGGCATCGTCGACAACGAGTGTTGTACACTCATCGACGAACGTACCCATTCGTCGACGAAGGTCGCGGTGCTGAATGGCGTCTCAGCGAGGATATGCACGGAAATTATTGAATGTAATTGATCCAGCGGCAAGAACTTAATCTAGGGTCGAGAACACTTATAAAAATAATCTCTAAACCCTAGAAGGATACTTTTTGCTTATTATTGAGAGCCTAAAACTCTTTGTCTACATTCTGAGAGCCTCATCCTATTGCTAAGAATCTTTGCTTGCATTCCAAAGAATACACATTTATCTGGGCATTCTCATCATCAAGATTCAAGCAAATGCACACACAACTTCTGCTAATTTATGTTTGATCTTGAGGTTTGGAAAAATCTTTCATTGAGCATTCAATCTGTTATTAAACGGTATTCTTCTCCATTAGTTGTTTATATACAAATATTCTTGGGAGTAAGACACCTATTTTCCCATAGTTATTTATTTGAAAAAATCTTTTGGGAATAGCACTCTAAATATTGAATCCTTGTGATATTTAAAGTTACATCTTTATACAAAGAGTTTTACATTATTGGTGCAAAAAGTACTTGAAAAACTATTGTTTTTAAATCTTTGTAATATCCAAAAACATATCTTTATTCAAAGGTTTAATCTAATGGCAAGAACTTAGATCTGCATATTATTCAAGACTATTTTTATAAAGATTTTATTTGTTATTCTTGCATAAAGTGAGTTGAAATCAAACCCTACGATCTCCAGTTTTTATTTTTAAGAAATTATTTTTGGGAGATATTGATTAAAAAAATAAATTTGGGAAGCTTCACATTACTTATATAATGATCTTTTCATTACATACATATTGAGTTTCATGTTTTATCATATGACCATGTACAAGAATTTCTATTGTACTCATTAGGTTGGTTAGAAGTTGTTGACTCTATGAGTCCAATCCGGTTTTTGATAATGACAAATCACTTGATATTTGATCTGTGCATTGAGTTTATGAACAGAACTTACACTGAGCATGCACGGAAAGATAACGAGTCATGGATGCCATAAAGTAAAGATTATACATTTTAGAAAGCACCATGGACCTCAAAGAGTATGAGAATCAAGATGCAAGCGGAAAATGTCAAGAATGTTTTGGGAATGGGTATTTAGAACTCATGTACATACATTTTCGTATGATTTATCTTGAGGCTCAATACAACTTAGAATGATTTTAGGATTCATGCATTTCATGTAGATCATTAGAGTACATACATGGGCTTAGAAATGTTTTTAAAATCATTGAAACTTGTTTTATAAAAGACACAAGCAAAGAATCAAAGTAGAATTTTAAACTGGAAATGAATATATATCAAAAAGGGGACTTTGATAGCCTGAAGTTATCCTCAGGTGCCTGAAGAATTTCTTCGCTAGCCTGAAAATTAAGTTCGGTAGCTTGAAGAATTAAAGGGGAAGGATAGAACCTGACAGAGATACCTCAGTCGCCTGACCTTGGAACCTCAGGCGCCTGAAGTTGCCACTTCAGGAACCTGAAGTCGAGTTCGCTTCCCTGAACTCGCAGGAAAGCCTAAAAATCAGTTCTTTATTAAAAAGACACGCGAGGTATCTTATTGATCCAACGGCTGAGATCAATCCTAAGGATAATATACTATATATTATAAATATCTAAACCCTAGAATAGAAGTTAGTCACACAAGAAAGAGAAGAACACACCTTGTTGCAAGATTGTTGATTATCTACTCTTTCTGCTATTCGATTGCATATACATCAATCTCAAATCTTCAAGCTTAGGAAAATCAAATCAGTTTTTCAAAGGAAACTTGTTTACTCTACCGTACTTCAATCTAATATTGAGGTTTAATCTTTCAAGTTATTAGTCTTGTGAACTTTAAATCTCATTCATTACTTGTTCTTGACTAGTATTGAAAAGTATTGATCTTGAGTGTGCCTATTCGTACAAAAATTAATTTTCTAAAGAGATCATTACTTAAGAAAGTTTATCTAACTTGGTAGATTAAATTTTGATCCTAGACAATATAAATATACATATATTTTCTCAAAGAGCTTATTATTGAAAAACCTAGTTTTGATTAAAAAGGTGATCTTTAAAGTACCCATACATATACAAAGCTATTTTAAACAAGATCATTATTTGATTTATGGTGTGTGATTGATTGAAAGGTTTGATTCAAGTGTGTGGTTTCTAAAAGGATTTATCTTTAGATACATTAGAGCTTGATTTAATATCCTTGGTACGTAAAACTATAATTTTAATTGAGGGATATTTTCTGCAAATTAATATACTCAGTTTTGTGATTGAGTACATGAAATAAAACTTTGTGATTTTGATTAAGTGTATATTCAAGACAAAGTTTTTGCTAACTAGTTCACTTTAATTATATAAGTGTGCATTTTTGCAAAGTGAACCAAGAACCCTAGTTTATTCCAAAACAGTTTGAATTTATCTTTACTTGAAAGTTTTGGTTAAAAGGGGATTTGTGTGTTGAGACACATCATACATAAAATGATTTTATCATTTTCATTCATTCACGAGCTTCAAGTTATATCATATGTCAATGTTTTAAGAATTTGAATTATACTCACCAGCTTTTGTTAGAAGCATTGTTTTTTAGTGTATTTTCCAGATTTTATTGTATACACTGTTCGGTGTGTGAACCGGTGTGAGAGGAGAGAGTTTTATCTCTTGTAAGTAGTAGAGTAGGAGGAAGTTGTGTCTTTTGTAAGCAGCGGATTGTAATGGAAGTTCCGTCCCACTTTAAGGAGGAGGGTTTTAGTGAATCCTTGAGTGGTTGTTCAAGGCGAGGACATAGGCCAAGTAGGCTGAACCTCGTAAAACTGTGTTTTTCCTTCACTATTTATTTTCAGCATTGCATTTAATTTCCTACTTACTTGTGTATGTTGAATAACTTTATATGCACTTAATTGAGTAAAAAGGAATTCATTGATAAAATAACTTTAATTCAGACATAAGTTCTTATCATTAATTAGTTAAACTTAGAAATAGGGATTGATTGGTAAATGGGTTTCAAAGAATTTTTAAAATACCCAATTCACCCCCCCCCCCTCTTGGGATTACACCTTAATCAACATTTGGTATCAGAGCGGGTTTACTTAGACTTGATAGTTAACTTGTAAAACGATCACATGGCACACATTGGTGTAACTCCATTTGGTGAGGGACACTCATCCACTAGACCACCCATTTTCTGTGGTGTAAATTACACCTATTGGAAACGTAGGATGAGCATATATATACTGAACGTAGATTGGAAGGTTTGGAAAATTGTGACTAAGGGAAATCACATTCCCATGAAAGTAATTGATAAGATTAATGTACCTAAAACTGAAGATGAATATACTAAAGAGGATTGGAAGTCAGTTCAAAGTAATGCCACTGCCATGAATATACTTTTCTGTGCACTAGATGTCAATAAATTTAATAGGGTAATGGCATGTAACTCAACTAAAGAAATTTGGGAAAAATTAGAAGTTACATATGAAGGCACTAAGGAAGTAAAGGATAGCAGGATAGACATGCTTACTAGTGAATATGAAGCATTTAAAATGACGGTTGATGAATCCATACAATCCATGTACACTAGATTCACACACAGCATTAACTCTTTAAATGCTTTTGGAAAAACTTACCCCTCTTATAAGTTGATCAAGAAAATACTCAGGGGATTACCTCTAGTGTGGGAAGCTAAGGCTACTGCAATAGCTGAAGGGAGTAATCTCAAGGAGATGTCGGTGGACGAACTGATTGGATCACTCATCACCTATGAGCTGGCAATAAACGAGAGGAAAAATGAGCAAAGCGAAGCTAAGAAGGTCACTGCACTTAAGGCATCATCAAGCTATTCAAGTGAAGAAAGCGATTCCGAAACGGATGATGACATTTCGTTGCTTACAAAGAAGTTCGGGAAGTTCTTGAAGAAGAACAAAAAGTTCAACAGAAAATTCCGGAACTCTAAATCAGAAAGAGGAGAGCAAAGCATGAAGAAAAAGAAAGAAGATCCACCAACATGCTACAATTGCCGAGAAGTTGGACACATCAAGCCTGAGTGCCCCAAACTCATAAAAGCTTCAAAGAAAAAGAAGAAGGCGCTGAAAGTCAGCTGGGATACACACAGCACTAGCAATTCATAATATGAATCCAGTGACGACGAGGTTGCCAATTTGTGTCTAATGGCACATGATGACTTAGAGGTACAATCAACTTTTTCATCATCTTCATACTATTCTAGTGAATCTGAAAATAAAAATGAAATGATGTCATATGATGAACTAAAACAAGAATTCCTATACGCTATTAAAATGCTTGAGAAGAAAACAAAGAAAATTTCTGAGTTAAGAAGCAAAATCAAAGAACTTTCAGATCTAGTTGAACACCAAAATGAATCCCATGCATCTTTCATAGAAGATAAAGATTTGAAAATTAAGGAGCTAGAAAAGGACTTGAAAGATAAATCTGAAATTATCTGTAAATTTACTAAAGGTCAAAACAATTTTGAAAAGCTCTTAGGATCTCAAAGAAACTCCCTAGAAAAAAAGGGCTCAGTTTTAATGGTAATGAAAATATAAAGAAAAGACATCTTTACATGGGGTATTTTACAAAAGAAACAAAGTCATATGTTCCAACTAAGAATCATTATAGAAATACCTCATGCTTTAAATGTAGAAGTTTGGGTCGCATACAATTTGACTGCCCTTTCAAAAATAGAGATGTAAAAATAAAGACAGTATGGAAGGTCAAAGGTCAATCTAGCACTAACCCCCTTGGACCCAAGAAAATCTGGGTACCAAAGCTAGTTGTTTAATTGTGTCTTGCAGATTTGCTTAAGATCAGCATCCTCAAAATACAAATGGTATGTGGATAGCGGATGCTCACACCACATGACTGAAGATAAAGCAAAATTCTCATCTATCATACTTAGGGATGAAGGGTTTGTTACTTTTAGAGATAATGCTAAGGGAAGGATCACAGGTGTCGGTAAAGTCGATAATGATTCCTCACTAATTATTGATGATGTGTTATTAGTTGAAGGTTTAAAGCACAATTTATGAAGTGCAAGTCAACTATGTGATAAAGGCTACAAAGTATCATTTGAACATGACATGTGCACAGTTGAACACAAAACTGATAATTAGACATTGTTTATTGCTAAGCATCATGAAAACGTATATACCACAAGCTTTGACAACTTAACTTCACAGAGTGTAACCTGCTTATCTGCTATGAATGAAATAAGTTGGATTTGGCATAGGAGACTAGGACACGCAAACATGGATTTAATCTCAAAACTCGTTAAGAAAGAATTAGTTAAGGGACTGCCTAAGACTAAATTTGTGAAAGATAAAATTTGTGATGCATGCCAACTATGAAAACCAGCAAGAACAAGTTTTAAGAAGAAGAAAGAGATCTCCACTACTAGGCCACTTCAAATGCTACACTTAGACTTATTTGGACCAAACCAAATTCAGAGTTTAGGAGCAAAATCATACGCATTTGTCATAGTTGATGATTTTTCATGATACACATGGATACTATTCTTAGGTCATAAAGATGAAGCATGTGAAAAATTTATAAATCTATGCAAGAAAGTACAAAATGAAAAGGGATACACAATTACTAAAATTCAAAGTGATAGGGGTAGAGAATTTAAAAATCAAGGCGTGGAAGACTATTGTAACTCATCAGGAATTGCCCATAATTTTTTAGCTCCTAGAACACCATAACAGAATGGCGTAGTTGAAAGAAAGAATATATCTATACAAGAAATGGCTAGAACTATGCTTAACGAACATAAATTACCTAAATACTTCTGGGCCGAGGCAGTAAATACCGCCTACTATGTGCTAAATAGAGTTTCAATTAGACCATCACTTAATAAGACTCCTTATGAATTATGGAATGGACATAGACCAAACATATCATATTTTCATGTCTTTGGCTGTAAGTGTTTTGTGCTTAGAGATAATGAGCATCTAGGAAAGTTTGATGTGAAATCAGATGAAGGTATCTTCCTAGGGTATGCTTTAGATAGTAAAGCCTATAGAGTATATAATAAACGAACATTGACGGTCATAGAATGTATTCATGTAGTGTTCGATGAGACAAATCCCTTCTCCAAAAGAATTGATGAAGATGAACCTGAATTAAACAAGGAACTAAAAGAACTATCAATTGAGAATGATTCATAAAAGAAAAATGAACTTAAAGAACCATCCATTGAAATTGATCAAACTACAAATAAGGCTAATGAACCACCTAGAGAATGGAAATACATAAAGAATCATCACATAGATCAAATAATAGGTGAACCATTACGTGAAGTATCCACTCGCTCCTCTCTTCGGAACATGATTTGTGCATTTTTATCTCAAGAAGAACCTAAGAATATGAGTGAAGCTATAGAGGATGAATCTTGGGTGCTATCCATGCAAGAAGAATTAAATCAATTTGAAAGAAACAAAGTGTGGACTTAAGTCCCCAGACTAGAGGATAAGTCAATCATAGGGACCAAATGGAAATACAAGAATAAGAAAGATGAACATGGAGTAGTTGTGCGAAATAAGGCTAGATTAGTAGCTCAGGGATATAATCAAGAAGAAGGTATAGATTTTGAAGAAACATTTGCCCCTGTAGCTAGGATGGAAGTCATACGAATGTTATTAGCATATGCAGCTTTTAAAGATTTCAAACTATATCAAATGGACGTCAAAAGAGTCTCACTTGCGAGTTGTTAAACGGATACTTAGATATTTGATAGGAACTATGGACATTGGGTTATGGTATCCTAAGTACACATCCTTTGAGATTCTTAGTTATTCAGATGCTGATTTTACCGGTAGCAAAGTGGATAGGAAGAGCACTAGTGGTACTTGTCATTTCTTAGGACACTCCTTGGTCTCTTGGTTTTCCAAGAAACAAAATTCAATTGCACTTTCCACAACTGAGGCCGAATACATAGCAGCTGGTAGTTGTTGTGCTCAAACGCTTTACATGAAGCAACAACTACAGGATTTTGGATTAAATTATGAAACAATCCCTATAAGATGCGATAATACGAGTGTAATAAATATCTCAAAGAATCCCATATTACATTCACGAACTAAACACATAGAAATACGACATCACTTTCTTCATGACCATGTACAAAAAGGGGATGTAAGACTAGAATTTGTATGCACGGATGAACAATGGGCAGATATATTCACGAAACCACTTGCGGAGGATAGATTTATCCAAATTAGACGTGAATTAGGTCTCATGCATAGTCGAGATGTTGCTTAGAATCATGTTAGATGATGTAATTCAGGGGGAGCTACATCACTTAATAATCATCACTTGGTATTCACATTACTTAATATTTGGTATCAACAATTGGACACATTTCAAAGCTGTAAGATTTCTAAGGGGAGAAAAACATAAGGGTACGTTTACTCTTGATTTAGTTATTTTACACCTTTTTGTTGATGTCAAAAGGGGGAGAAAATTTGAAAGCAAAAATAATACAATGGAACCAAAGGTGGAGAAAAATCTATTGAAAGTCATGCAAAGGGTGAGATAAGGAGAGATCTAGAAAATTTCATATTTATCATGTGTATATGAATAATGAGCAATTTACTGGTTATTTGATGCATTAATTGAGGGGGAGCCTTGTTAGGTGTAACTCATTATATATTTTTGCTCGTGCATTTGTCATCATCAAAAAAGGGGAGATTGTTGACTCTATGAGTCCAATCCGGTTTTTGATAATGACAAATCACTTGATATTTGATCTGTGCATTGAGTTTGTGAACAGGACTTACATTGAGCATGCACGGAAAGATAACGAGTCATGGATGACATAAAGTAAAGATTATACATTTCAGAAAGCACCATGGACCTCAAAGAGTATGAGAATCAAGATGCAAGCGGCAAAGGTCAAGAATGTTTTGGGAATGGGTATTTAGAACTCATATACTTACATTTTCGTATGATTTATCTTGAGGCTCAATACAACTTAGAATGATTTTAGGATTCATACATTTCATGTAGATCATTAGAGTACATACATGGGCTTAGAAATGTTTTTAAAATCATTGAAAACTTGTTTTATAAAAGACCCAAGTAAAAAATCAAAGTAGAATTTTAAACTGGAAATGAATATGTGTGAAAAAGGGGATTGCGGTAGCCTAAAGTTATCCTCAGGCGCCTGAAGAATTTCTTCAGTAGCTTGAAGATTAAGTTCGGTAGCCTGAAGAATTAAAGGGGAAAGACAGAACCTAACAGAGGTACCTCGGTCGCCTGACCTTGGAACCTCAGGCGCCTGAAGTCGAGTTCGCTTCCCTGAACTCGCAGGAAAACCTAAAAATCAGTTCTTTATTAAAAAGACACGCGAGGTATCTTATTGATCAAACGGCTGAGATCAATCCTAAGGATAATATACTATATATTATAAATATCTAAACCCTAGAATAGAAGTTAGACACACAAGAAAGAGAAGAACACACCTTGTTGCAAGATTGTTGATTATCTACTCTTTTTGCTATTCGATTGCATATACATCAATCTCAAATCTTCAAGCTTAGGAAAATCAAATCAGTTTTTCAAAGGAAACTTGTTTACTCTACTGTACTTCAATCTAATATTGAGGTTTAATCTTTCAAGTTATTAGTCTTGTGAACTTTAAATCTCATTCATTGCTTGTTCTTGACTAGTATTGAAAAGTATTGATCTTGAGTGTGCCTATTCGTACAAAAATTAATTTTCTAAAGAGATCATTACTTAAGAAAGTTTATCTAACTTGGTAGATTAAATTTTGATTCTAGAGAATATAAATATACATATATTTTCTCAGAGAGCTTATTATTGAAAAACCTAGTTTTGATTAAAAGGGTGATCTTTAAAGTACCCATACATATACAAAGCTATTTTAAACAAGATCATTATTTCATTTATGGTGTGTGATTAATTGAAAGGTTTGATTCAAGTGTGTGGTTTCTAAACAGATCTATCTTTAGATACATTAGAGCTTGATTTAATATCCTTGGTACGTAAAACTATAATTTTAATTGAGGGATATTTTCTGCAAATTAATATACTCAGTTTTGTGATTGAGTACATGAAATAAAACTTTGTGATTTTGATTAAGTGTATATTCAAGACAAAGTTTTTGCTAACTAGTTCACTTCAAATATATAAGTGTGCATTTTTGCAAAGTGAACCAAGAACCCTAGTTTATTCCAAAACAGTTTGAATTTATCTTTACTTGAAAGTTTTGGTTAAAAGGGGATTTGTGTGTTGAGACAAATCATACATAAAACGATTTTATCATTTTCATTCATTCACGAGCTTCAAGTTATATCATATGTCAATGTTTTAGGAATTTGAATTATACTCACCAACTTTTGTTAGAAGCATTGTTTTTTAGTGTATTTTCCAGATTTTATTGTATACACTGTTCGGTGTGTGAACCGGTGTGAGAGGAGAGAGTTTTATCTCTTGTAAGCAGTAGAGTAGGAGGAAGTTGTGTCTCTTGTAAGCAGTGGATTGTAATGGAAGCTCCGTCCCACTTTAAGGAGGAGGGTTTTAGTGAATCCTTGAGTGGTTGCTCAAGGCGAGGCATAGGCCAAGTAGGCTGAACCTCGTAAAACTGTGTTTTTCCTTCACTATTTATTTTCAGCATCGCATTTAATTTCCTACTTGCTTGTGTATGTTGAATAACTTTATACGCACTTAATTGAGTAAAAAGGAATTCATTGATAAAATAACTTTAATTCAGACATAAGTTCTTATCATTAATTAGTTAAACTTAGAAATAGGGTTTGATTGGTAAATAGGTTTCAAAGAATTTTTAAAATACCCAATTCACCCCCCCTCTTGGGATTACACCTTAATCAACAGAAGCATTTTGAGTTTTTGCAGAAATTGTAATCTTTATATTGTATTCACGGTTTGGGCTGTGAATCGGGGTTGAGGAGGAAGCTACGCCTCTTGTAAGGAGCAAATTGTAAAGGAAGCTCTGTCCCAGTTAAAGGAGTAGATTTTTAGTGGAATCCTTGAGTGTGTTGTTCAAGGCGAGGACGTAGGTTGGGGTAGGCCGAACCTCGTAAAAATCAAGTTCGCATCTCTCTTACCTTTACCACTATTTAATTCTTCATAATCTAATTTTTATGAATATTGTAAATATTTTAAATAGATAGTAGGTCTTCAAAGTAATTGGGTAAATTAGGTTGATTAATAAAATCACTCATTAGGTTAACGAATTGAAAAACATTAAGGTAGTTGTAAGTAGATTGCAAGTTCATAATTGTTTGTTTTCAAAATTAGAACTTGAAGGACTTAAATTTTAAAAATACCCAATTCACCCCCCCCCCTCTTGGGATAACACTAGAATTCATATTTGATATCAGAACGAGGTTACATAGACTTAACCATTATTTTTGTAAAAGATCACAATAGCACACATTGGTGTAACCCTATTCGGGGAGGGACACTCGTCCACTAGACCACTAATTTTTTGCAGTGTAAATTACACCTACTGGAAACGAATGATGAGTATATATGTTTTAAATGTTGATTGGAAAGTGTGGAGAATAGTTATTAAAGAAAATCATTTTCCTATGAAAGTAGTTAATAAAGTAAATGTACCTAAGACTAAAGATAAGTATACTAATGATGATTGGAAATCTGTTCAAATAAATGCTACTGCTATAAACCTTTTATACTGTGCACTAGACGTTAATGAGTTTAATAGGGTGATGGTCTGTAAAACTGCTAAAGAGATATGAGAAAAATTAGAAGTAACATACGAAGAAACTAAGGAAGTAAAAGATAGTAGGATATATATGCTTACTAGTGAATATGAGGCATTTAAAATGACTTCTGATGAATCTATTCAATTCATGTACACTAGATTCACACACATCACGAATTCATTGAATGCTCTTGGTAAATCTTATCCTACTTATGAGTTGATTAGGAAAATCCTTAGGGGACTACCGCCAATTTGGGAAGCTAAAGCTAGTGCTACTGCCAAAGGAAGGAATCTGAAAAAATGTTGGTTGATGAACTGAATAACTCACTCATCATGTATGAGCTAGCAATAAATGAGAGGAAAAATGAGCAAAATAAAGCAAAGAGAGTTACAACTCTTAAGGCATCGTCTGGTAGCTCTAGTGAAGGAAGTGACTTGGAATCAGAATATGACATGGCTTGCTAAAAAAGAAGTTCAGAAAGTTCCTGAAGAAGAATAAAAAGTCTAGTAGAAAATTTCGAAACTCGAAATCAGAAAGGGGAGAGTCTAGCAAGAGGAAACAGAAGGAAGATCCACCAACTTGCTACAAGTTCAAAGAGGTTGGAGCCTGAATGTCCTAAACTAATGAAAGCCTCCAAAAAAAAGAAGAAGGCTCTAAAAGTCAGTTGGGACACACACAGCACAAGCAGTTCCGACACTGAGTCCAGTGATGATTTGGTAGCCAATCTATGTTTAATGGCACATAATGACTTTGAGGTATAATCATCTTTCTCAGCATCTTCTTATTATTTTAGTGAGTCTAAAAATAAAAATAGCATGCTTTCTTATAATGAATTGCAACAAGAATATTTGTACACTCTTAAAATGCTTGAGAAGAAAATTAAGAAAATCTCTGATTTGAAATTTAAAGTAAAAGAACTCTCAAAGCTTATTGAAAAACAAAATGAGTCCCATGCATATGTGATAAAAGAAAAGGATTTAAAAATGTAACGACTCGAATTTAAAATGAAATTTAAATAATAAAGAAAGGGAAATGGAAACTGGAAACAGCAGGAAGCAGGTGACTTCGTCGACGAAGGCTTAAGAAAATTCGTTGACGAAAACTGAATTTTGTTGACGAAGAAATACCGAGAGCGGGGTATGAGCCAACTGAATTTCGTTGACGAAGGACTGAATTTCATCGACGAAATTAATAAAGAATTCGACGAAAAAGGACGGGCTCGTCGACGAAATCCCCTGTCTATATATACAAAAATCCGGATTTTAAGCTTCTCTAAGAAGCTAACTCTCTCTCTCTCTCTCTCTCTCTCCCTCCCTCCCCTTTGGTTCTCCCTCTTTCTTTCATCGATTTTGGGCCAAATCTTCGCCAGATCAACAATCCGAAGTCACCACGACGCTTCTGGGGAAGTTCTCTCCAAATCTGCTGGAGCGGATCGTCGGGGAAAGCAAGGTGGAAACCATCCCAAATCCAGGGTAAGACTTTTTACTCATTATTTGGACTTTTGACAGTTGAGAAAAGTGTTATACACGTAGAAATATCGAATTTTAATATTGGGAATTTTCATTTCCAGGGGTGTTGAATTGGGAACGTAGGAAATCATCCCTAATTTGAGGTAAGGCTTTTAAGCCGAAATTTGAATTTGCGGTATTTATAGGAAATATTGTACGTACAAAAAATACTGAACTTTAATACTGGGAGCTTTCATTTTCAAGGTGTTGAGTTAGGAACCCTACGGGTGCAGGGCAGGTTTATTAGGGGCTTTCTAGGAATCAAGTAAGGAGATAAACTAAGTTAGTTTCGTTTTAAGAAAATGCATGTATATGTATATATAGCATCTGGTTTCAAGAAAAATAAATATATTTATATATATGATTTATATTTGCAAAATACTATGAAAATGATCGTATGTTGAATATGTGAAAATCTATTTGTGTGGCATGAGTAAAAATGTTGTGAAATACTGTTTTCTGGGAATGTGGATGATATGGATTTTTATGATGGAAAACCGGCGTACGGGCCAAAATTTTATATGATTTGCTGGCGTACGGGCCGTGTTATGTGACTGTGATTTGTCAGCGTACGGGTTGTGCTATAAATTGCCGGCGTACGGGCTGTGCTATGTGGATGTGATTTGCCAGCGTACGGGCTGTGCTATGATTTGCTGGAGTACAGGCCGAGCTATGTTAAAATGTGTAATACCAGCGTACGGGCCGATAATTTTCATGATACATGTATATATGCAAAATGATATGATTGATGTGAAAATAAATGATATGAGATATCTATGTATCACGATTTTAGTATATGTTATATAATATCAGAACCTGGTTGGCTTGGTCTAGGCTAGCACTTGCACGGTACCGTTGCTATGTGTCCATGGTCTTCGTGATCATGATATTTGTGTTAACGCCGCTGTATGGAGTGGTGTGAGATTGGATGGTCGATGTGGTTTATAAGAAGTGTGCTGATCGCCCCTAGTGTACGGACCAGGTCTGGCAGACCCATCGGACCTACAGACTACTGTTTGACTTGACAGTGATCGGCCAACCATTGTCAGGTCCCGCCTTCGAGCCACACAACCCAGTCATGTGAGGGTAATACATGACAATAGCCAGCTAACCTACCAGGATTGTTTTTATGTTATTATTATGATATGAGATGAGATGTGCTTATGAAATGCAGTATGTTCAGCCATGTTTCAATATACATATGTTTTCCCAAATTTGATAAACAGTACTGATTATGTTATATATGATATAAAAGACAGAATACTCATGTTGCCACACACTAGTATTAGTTTATTTCCCATATTGAGAGGTGTCTCACCCCTAAATCTTATAAACTTTTCAGGAGCCCCAGATAGGTGAGCGGGAAAAGCCCCGCTGATATAGTGTTGCTTATCTACCCTCTGTGAAGGGTAAGTTGGTAGGGACAGTTAGATTTTTGTGGGGTATGTCCCTAGATTTTATTTTTGAGATGTATTTATGGAAATACTGTGGACTATAGTAACTCTGGTATATTGTGATATATGGTATTAAAATGTACATTATTGTATGTTTTCTGCTGCTAGGGCTTTTGCTGTATATTCTGATATATCCCTGGTACCCACGGGTCCAGGTGGATTGTTACCTGCTGAACTGGAATATGGGAAATGTGCTATTGATATTGTTAAAAAAAAATGTGGAAAAATGAGCAGGCCGTGACATAAAAATTGAGGAATTGGAAAGAAAGTTGAAAGATAATTCTAAAATTATTCATAAATTCACAAAGAGCAGGAGTAACTTTGAAAGACTTCTTGGGGCACAAAGAAAATCCCTAAATAAAGAAAGACTTGGTTTTAATGGAAAGGAAAATTTGAAACAAAAACATTTTTACATGGGTTATTTTGTAAGAGAATCAAAAGCTTATGCTCCATCAAAAGACCCTTATAAATATACTACATACTTTAAATGTAAAAGGATGGATCAAATAAAATTTCATTGTCTTTTTAAGAACAAAAATGTCAAAATGAAAAAGGTATGGAGAGTTAAAGGAGATTCAAGCACTAACCCTTATGGACCCAAGAAAAAAATGGGTACCAAAGACAGTTACTTAAATATCTATTGCAAGTATGCTTGAGATCATCCTCCTCAAAAGATAGATGGTATATGGATAGTAGATGTTCACGTCATATGATTGGGGATAAAGCAAAATTCGCATCCCTAACACCAAAGGACGGAGGATTTGTCACTTTTGGGGACAATGTAAATGGGAAGATCATAGGAGTAGGTAAAGTTGGTAACGATCCATCACTTACTATAGATGATGTTTTTACTAGTTGAGGGTTTAAAACATAACCTATTAAGTATAAGTCAACTGTGTGATAAAGGTTATAAAGTATCGTTTGAACATGATAAGTGCATTATTGAACATAAAACTAATAACAAAATTCTATTTACTGTTGATCGTCATGAAAATGTATATACCACCAGCTTTGATAACTTAACTTCTCAACGTGTGACATGTTTCTCTACTATGAATGAGATTAGTTGAATTTGACACGAGACTAAGACACGCAAACATGGACTTAATATCTAAACTAGTTAAGGGATTGCCTAAGACAAAACTAATGAAAGATAAAATCTGTAATGCATGTCAATTAGGAAAACAATTAACATCTAGTTTTAAGAAGAAGAAAGTAATCTCTACTACTAGGCCACTTCAAATGCTATACTTAGATTTATTTGGTCCAAATCCAATTCAGAGTTTAGGAGAAAAATCATACGCCTTTGTTATCGTTGATGATTATTCTAGATTTACTTGGGTACTATTTTTAGGTCACAAAGATAAAGCGTGTGAACAATTTATTAAACTATGCAAGAAAATTCAAAATGAAAAGGGATATACTATCACTAAAATCCGAACTAATAGGGGTAGAAAATTTAAAAATCAAGGTATGGAAGAATACTGTGATTCACTAGGAATATCTCATAATTTTTCAACTCCTAGAACACCACAACAGAATGATGTAGTTGAAAGAAAGAATAGGTCTATACAAGAAATGACTAGAACTATGCTTAACAAGCATAAACTACCTAAGTACTTTTGGGCTGAGGTAGTGAACACCGCCTGTTATGTTCTAAATAGAGTCTTGATTAGACCATCTCTAAATAAGACTCCTTATGAATTATGGAATGACCATAGACCAAACATCTCATATTTCCATCTCTTTGGTTGCAAATGTTTTGTACTTAAAGACAATGAACATTTAGGAAAGTTTGATGTGAAATATGATGAAGGTATTTTTCTAGGATTTGCCTTAAATAGTAAAGCCTACAGCATATATAATAAATGAATACTAACCGTTGTAGAATCCATTCATGCAGTATTCAATGAATCCAATCCATTTGCTCAAAAAATTGATGAGAATGAAGTTGAGATTAATAAGGAATTTAAAAAATTATCTATTGAAGATAATTCAGACAAGAGAAATGAAGATAAGGAAACATATTTTAAAGATAATCAAGTAGAAAAAGAGGTTAATGAAATACCTAGAGAATAGAAGTACATAAAGAATCATCCTATAGATTAAATTATAGGAGAACCATCACGCGGAATAACTATACGATCCTCATATAGAAATATGATTAGTCATTTTGCCTTCTTATCACAAGAAGAACCTAAAAATGTGAGTGGAGCAATTGAGCATGAATCATGGGTAATATCTATGTTAGAAGAATTAAACCAGTTTAAGAGAAATAAAATCTGGACATTTGTTCATAGACCTGAGGATAAGACAATTATTGGAACAAAATGGATATATAAGAACAAGAAATATGAACATGGAATAGTTGTTAAAAATAAGACAAGACTAGTAGCTTAGGGATATAACCAGGAGAAAGGAATAGATTTTGAGGAAATCTTCGCACTTGTAGTTAAGAATGGAAGTCATTCGAATGCTGTTAGGTTATGCTTCTTTTAAGGATTTTAAAGGGATAATTTTCAATTAATTAGGTACCGTTCATAAGAACGAGTACATAGGGGTTGCTAATACCTTCCCCTCGCGTAACCGAACTCTCTAGCCTGACTCCGGTAGTGCAGATCGATTCTACCCTTAATTGGGTGGTAATCAAGTGTTCTAATCACACTCCAAAAGGTTAGTGGCGACTCTATACACCATGTTTTCCACGAAAAAATTCTTTTCAAAATTCATACCATCCATTTTTCCTAATTCGCAGCCGCACCCGTGCCAGTGTTTTTGGCTGGTCTAGGATGTCGCGACAATGGTTAATCAGTTAATTGACTTTTAAGTGGGTTGACGAATATTCACTGGATAAACTCGACCTGACTTGCTAAGGGGACATATAAAATGAAAAACCATATTTAACTCATTTAATGAGCGGGTAGATTATAAGTCGGTTAAAGCGGGTCAGATTTGGTTCGGATTAACGGATTTGTATCCATTTTGCTAAGCCTACCCACAAATTAATCTTTTGGACTTAGTTGATCGATCTATGAAGTTTTACTTTACATTTGAAAGTATGAATTTCAATCTTTCATTTGGATTTAAGTGAATTTGAACAAATTTCAATATTATTTAATATTAGATTTTATCCAAATTCAATACATGTTCAAATTTAAGACCTCTACAATATAGGATTAATTATTTAAAAAAAAAAGAAGTTAAATAGACGTAAAGTGATGAAACTTTGAAATGACATATCTTTGTACTCGTTTATTTACTTTAAATGAATTTCTTTTCTAAAAATTACATAAAATAAAAAAAAAATTGCCTAAAATGGGCAATCGAGCACAAAGTATGTCTTTCCAAAATTTCACTACTTTTATTTCTATTTTAAAATAAAAATACCTTGAGATATCTCCCCCATGCAAAACTCACATATCAACCTGTGAGATTTTATTAAAACTTGTAAGATCAACTTAGGAGATTTAGAAATACACCATTTTGGAAGTTGAATTTGGATGATTTTTTTTAATAATTTTAATTAAAATAATATTATTTTCTGCAGCAAATGGAACCCGTCGTTTAGATTAGACATGCGGCTAATCCCTTCTTTTGGCGGGAAAATGTTACCATATTATCTCGGCTTCCGGAGGAAGCAGCTTCCCAAACGGTACACGCACTCCCTGTTGCCAACGCGACCGCCATCGCCGCTGCGTAATGGTACTCCATCTCTCCCTCTCTCTCGCCTAGAGTTGCACCCTCTTCTTTAATGGCGGTCTTAAGGTCTCGAAAATCACTCCCGAGTAGATCTCCTTCCCAAGCCCTAGAGAAAGAGGCGCTCGAACCCGCCACCCCCGCCAAACCTTACGAACACTATCCCTCCTGCTCGGTCCCATCTTCGTCTCATCTTTCAGGCGCCCTAGGGTTCGGCTCTGATTCGGTATCTGGAGCAGTTCGGAGGCGGAGTCTCCGACTCGCTTCGAAACCAAATCCAAATGGCGAAAGCACCGGAGAGGCCTCAGTCTCGGTTTCCGTTCGCAAACGGAAGAGCCTTGACGGAGAAGATGAATCTGGTTCTGCAAATGAGGGTAACGATTCGATTGTAGACAAGGTTAGGGTTTCAGAGCAGAAGATGGGTATGGATGGATCAGGTTATTGTTTGGAAAATTCTAGGATCAGTAATGGAAGGAGTAAGAGTTCAAAAAAGGCCAAAGAGACTGGAAAATTGGAGGATTTGGTGGGTATGAAGGTAGGAGAAGAGCATGAGAGTCGTAATGGGTTTTTGAGATTGCGATCAGGGGCTAGGGTTGCCAAGAGAGGAAGGGATGTAGTTGGTATTGGTTCAGTTGCAATTGAGAATGAAAGTAGCTACTGTGTTTGTGAAAGAGAAAGGGAAGCAACAGATAAAGAAGTTGACAGAGTGTTGAGAGATAGAAGAGGAGAAGGTGTTGTTGCTGAAAAGTTGGTGAAGGAAGCAATCGCTGATAGGGTAAGATTCAGCAGGGAAGATGAGGAGCACAAATCAGTCAAGGATGCTCTGCTATCAAATGGTACAGCTTTAGTGGGATTGAATTTGCAAGCTAAAGCAAAGAAATTGAGTACAGACACAGTTTTGGGTTCCATCTGTTCACGGCTCAAAAACACTCCGAGTTTGCCTCCGGTAACTAGACTTTCAAAGAGGAAACTGGATGCAGCTGGTGCTGATATTACCCAAGTTGAGAATGAAGACTGTGAATCGGTTCAAGGGAAAGGAGTGAGAACTAGCAAAAGAAAAGGGATTTTGCTTGATGAAATTCAACAGGATGTTGGTGCTGAAGAGCTGGAGAAAGAGCCAAGTTCTGATGAAAATGGTTGTGTTAAGGGCAGGAGGAGATTCAGCAAGCAAGAAAAGGGGAAGGGGAAATTAGTTGAGGATGCTTTGTTACCAAATGACAATCCAGTGACATTGAATGTAGAACCTAAAGATAAGAATTCAATTGAAGATATCATTTCAGATGCTGTATGGCTGAAGGGTAATGTAGCATTGCAGGTTGAGAAGCAGGTGATAGAGACTAAGCCAACAGGGAATTCGTCAAGAGCAACGGAATACAAGGAACGGTTTCGACATATAGCTAGAAAAAATGCATCTCGGTTTGCTCATTTTACTCCCCAAGAAGAAGAGGATCATGCTTCTGTTGAGGCTGATCAGGAAATGCCATCTAGAGAAGCTGGACAGGAAATTGAAGATTGGCCTGGTCCTTTTTCTACTGCTATGAAGATTATTAAGGACCGGGCAATGCATCTGAATAAGCAACAGAACTTTTCCTCCGACAAATGCAATTCAGTTCCGCTAAAATGGCATCCAAGGGTTGATAAGGGCTGTCAAAACTTAGAGCCGTTAGTTCCTTCATTGCAGGAGCTATGCCTGGCAGTTCTTGCCAGGAATGCCGAATCAATCACTTCACTTGAGCATGTCCCTGATGAATTTAGGCACAAGCTCAGTCAGTCGCTATGTGATTCTCGGAGAATGACTGGTCATTTTATTGACCTTCTTTTTTGTGGGTGCCCTACGGAAGTTCGTATTAGGGATTGCTCATGGTTAACAGAGGAACAGTTCACAAGAACCTTTGACCAGTGTGACTCCAATAACTTGACGGTATATTCTCATATTTATTTGACTTATATTATGTTTTATTATTTATCTCGGAATCATAATTACATCATAAAATGAGGAATGACCAAAGCCTCAACAATTTTACTATGCACACTCCGAAATAAATGCGTTTTACCTGTTAACTAATGATCATCTCCATATTTTCTTGGATATAAAAAAATAGAATTTTTTAGCAGTGTTGTTTGCAAATAAATTATTTATTTAACACTAGGCTGAGAATTATGGGTGGGAAAAGGCATGAATGTTGTGTTGACTTTCATTGATTGTAAATACATTGTTTATAATGTTTCTTTGGAAGAGGCTGTTACGCCTAAATGTAAGCACTAGGCTATCTTTCTTTTTCTTTTCTTAAAAGAATTTTTTATTTGTTCCCACTAATCCAAAAAGTATAAAAACTACCGTTGCATAATGTTTACACACAATTAAACACTATTGACTTTTGTAACCCATCCCCCAAGCATTTACCTCCTTCTTTGCACTTTGTGCGAGCTTCCATGACCATAGTTCAACACCAACACCACTACACATTCTTAGCGGCTTCTATGCCCCATGATTTGTGTTTTCATGAACCCAATTAACACTTGTCATCATATTCAAAAAGTCCAATTTTCATCATCATATTCACCGTACTTGCTAGCCAAACTCAAAACCCTCTTTGCCAATTTTAACATCAACCATGCTCATGTTCCTTATCTCCATCATAGGCCAAACTCGCAACCGGATAAACAAACCTCTTATACTAGTGGGGAGAGTCGCCATTGGCTCCATCCTTTCCCTAAATTTTATCAAATAAAGAGCAATTAACTTATCTCCCTCATTTTAAGTAGAGAATGAATCTGCAGTGGTGTTTTGTGATATAAGCTCTAGAATTAGGTTGTTATTTTATCCCATGTAGAATAATGCCATCTCCTCCCAAACTATCAATATCAGCGTGCCCATGATTACGAGGTGTGAAGTTTTCCTATAGATAACTGGCTTTAAAGTACCTTAGCTTCATAAAAGATTAAAACCACTTTATTTTAGGAAAATTTAAGACATCTTAATTTGTTGTTAGGGAGGGGGGGGAATCAGTAGTTTGCTTCCATGCCAAATATTTAGCAGGTGCTGGTTATCCCTAATAATGAGTTCCAAGCATTAGGTGGGCTTTGCCAACTAAACTATGGAGGAGGGTTGCGTTAGGTAGTTGACAACCAGTGTAGAGAGAAAGAGAGAGAAATATAATTTGGGTTTGCGTGGCTTTAAAGTACCTTAGCTTCATACAAGATTAAAACCACTCCATTTTAGGAAAATTTAAGACATCTTAATTTGTTGTTTGGGGGGGGGGGGGGGGAATCTGTACTTTGCTTCCATGCCAAATATTTAGCAGGTGCTAGTTATTCCTAATAATGAGTTCCAAGCATTAGGTGGGCTTCGCCAACTAAACTATGGAGGAGGGTTGCGTTAGGTAGTTGACAGCCAGCGTAAAATTTGTCAGATCACTATAATATGAAGTCTTACCGAATATTTGCTGGAGTGTCCCCTACGAGCAACGCATTGTACTTGTACCACTTGGGTGTAGCGAAAAGTGCATTAGGTGGGCTTTGCCAACTAAACTATGGAGGAGGGTTGCGTTAGGTAGTCGACAGCCAGTGTAAAATTTGTTAGATCACTATAATATGAATCCTTACCGAATATTTGCTGGAGTGTCCCCTACGAGCAACGCATTGTACTTGTATGAGCTGGGTGTAGCAAAAAGTGGGCGAGGGTGGGCTAGGTCGTCGCCATGAATCGATGCTTTGTGTCGGCGCCCGGGTATGGTGACAAATATGGAAGGGTTCCTGCATCATTTTGGACATGGGCAAGTAAAGACGTTAGTTTATGAAACTAGGATTAGATTAGCAACTTGGAATATAGGGAAACTTATGGGTAAAAGTATGGAAATTGTCGACACAATGATCAGAAGAAGAGTTAATATAATTTTCCTTCAAGAAACTAAGTGGGTGGGGAAGAAAGTTAGAGAAATTGATAAATCAGGATTTAAACTTTAGTACACTGGAAAAGAAATACATAAGAATGGAGTAGGAATTAGTATAGACAAAAACTTAAAAGATAGTGTTGTTGATATAAATAGAGTAGGGGATAGAATTGTAAAAATCAAGATGGTATTAGGACAAGAAATAATAAATATCATTAGTGCTTATGCTCCTCAAGTTGGCTTAGTAGAAAATCTTAAAAGAGACAATTTTGGGAAGATATGGATAGTATTATACAAGACATACTAGGGACTGAGAAAATATTTATAGGAGGAGATCTGAATGGACATGTTGGAAGGGATAATAAAAATTGTGAGATGGTACATTGAGGATATGGATATGGAGATAAAAATGAGCCTGGGGAGATGATCTTAGACTTCGCTATGTCATATGGTTTTAGTATAATGAATACTTGCTTTAAGAAGAGAGAAGAACACTTAATAACCTTTAAAAGTGGACAAAATAGAAGTCAAATAGGTTTTTTTTTTTTAACTAAAAGGGTAGATCTTTTATCATGCAAGGATTGTAAAGTTATTCCAGGTGAAAGCCTAATCACATAGCATAGAGTCTTAGTGGTAGATATATGTGTTAAAATATAGAAGAAAAAAGATAAAATAAACCAGCGTAAAAGAACTAGGTGGTGGAACCTAAAAGGAGAAAATATAATAAAATTTAAAGATAAAATGATCAAAGATGGGTATTGGACTATAGAGGATGAGATAGATACAAATACTCTTTGGAGTAGATTAGTTAGCTCTATTAAAAAGATAACAAAAGAGATTTTAGGTGAATCAAAAGGAAAATTCTCGAATAACGAAGAAAGTTGGTGGTGGGATAAAGATGTACAAAAAATCATAAAGACAAAAAGAATTTGGTATAAAACGTGGCAAAAATGTAGAAATATGGATAACTTCAAAAGTATAAGGAGGCAAGATAATATGCAAAAAAGGCCGTTAGTGAAGTTAAATGCAGATCATTTAACAATTTGTATGATAGTTTAGATACAAAAGAAGGGGAAAAAGATATATTTAAACTTGCTAAAGGTAGAGAAAGGAAGAGTAAGGACTTAGGAAATGTAACATGTATAAAAAAGCGAGGATGATATTGTCTTGGTTAAGAATAAAAACATTAAAGAAAGAAGGCGAAGTTACTTTAGTAAGTTGTTTAATGAAAACCAAATAGAAGACTTAAATTTAGAATTGTCAAATGAGGAAAAAACTAAAAATATGAGATTTATTTGCAAAATTAGAGTTAACAAAGTTAAGTTTGCATTAAAAAAAAAAAAAGAAAAATGGGAAAGCTATCGGACCATATAACATCCCATTTGAAGTTAGGAAATGCTTAGGTGATAACAAAATTATATGGTTTACTAATTTATTTATTACAATTATAAAAACTAAGAAAATGTAAGATGAATGGAGGAAAAACACTTTAATACATATATACAAAAATAAAAGAGATAGTCAAAATTGTAATAACTATCGAGGAATTAAACTTATGAGTCATACGATGAAACTATGGGAAATGGTAGTTGAACAAAGATTAAGGTTAGAAACGAAGGTCTCAGAAAACCAATTTGGTTTTATGCCAGGGAGATCTACCATAGAAGCTATATATCTTTTAAGAAGATTAATGGAAAAGTTTAGGGAAAAGAAGAGGGACTTGCATATAATATTTATTGACCTTGAGAAAGCACATGATAGGATACCTAGGGAAGTTCTATGGTGGGTTTTAGAAAAAAAGAGTGTATGTAGTAGGTATATAGATGTCATTCAGGATATGTACAATGGAGTAATGACTAGTGTAAGGACTATAGATGAAGAAACTAAAAAATTCCCAATCACCACAGATGTACGTCAAGGATCTGCTTTGAGCCTTTATCTTTTTTGTTTTAGTGATGGGACAACTGACTAAGAGTACTCAAAGAAGGTTCCATGGTGTATGTTGTTTGCAGATGATATTGTATTAATCGATGAAATTAGAGACGGAGTAGAGGCTAAGTTAGAATTATGGAGATAAGCTTTGGAATTTAGAGGCTTTAGGATAAGTAGAAATAAGATAAAATATATGAAATGTAATTTTAGTAATGGTAGGAAGAATATTAGAGATAAAGTTAAACTTGATGATGAAAAAATAAATCGCACTTTTAGATTTTAATACCTTGGATCAATTATACAAGTTGAAGGAGAAATTGAAGATGATGTAATGCATAGAGTTATGCAGGTTAAGTAAAATGAAGTAGTGCTTCAAGTGTGTTCTGTGATCGTAAAATACCCTTAAAATTAAAAGGGAAGTTTTATAGGACAGCTATAAGACCAGCTATGCTCTATGGATTAGAATGTTGGGCGGTAAAGAAACAGAATATCCAAAAAGTAAAAATTGCCGAGATGAGAATGTTTAGATGAATGAGTGATATAACATTGAAAGATAAATTAAGGAATGAACATATTCGCAGTAAGTTAGGTGTAGTTCCTATAGAAGATAAGATAAGGGAGGGATGACTTAAATGGTATGAACACTTGCAGCGTAGGCCACATAGTACTCCAGTGAGGAAGAGTGGGTTAGTTACTGTGAGGGGCAGTAGAAGAGGTGGGGGTCCGGTAGACCTAAAATAATTTGGGAGGAGATAGTAAGGATATAATATCCCTGAATCTATCAAAAGAAATGGTCCATGATTGCATAAATTGGCGGAAAAGGATTCATATAGCCAACCCTACCTAGTGGGACTTAGGGCTTGGTTTTGTTGTTGTTATATATATATATATATATATATGCTTATATACTAGAATGAACTATATTTAAAATATAATATGTGTGTGCGAGATATAAAACATACATTTTTCTCTTTATAATAATCTATTGAGGTGGGGACCAGGTTCATATTCCTATGACCAGGTGATGCCAGACGGCAGGGAGATGAAGGGAAAGAGAGAGAACCAAGAAAATGGAAGAGAAGCAATAGAAGACAGGAAGAAGTAGAGAAGGAGAGAACAGAAAAAGAGAGGGAGGAGAGACCCTGTGCAGGGAGGGAGAGGGAAAACAGAGGGGATTCTTAATTCAATTCTGCTTGCAAAACTGCTCCATGCATAACTACCAAGGACATAGATGCCCTACAGTTAACAAAAACACATACTTACACTAGCCCCCTAAATAATTGAAAATATGCAATAAATAAAGCTTAATACATACATTCTAATTTCCTAATCGACACCTAAAATATGTTGCCGAATTGGCAGTCTAAATGGTAAATAGTTGTGGTCCTTCGTCACCAGGTGTACTCAGTTTTCCATCTCAGGCCACCTGGCCCTTTTCAAGTCTTTTAATGGCCTAGAAGATAAGATATATTCTGCTAGTGTGCTTTGCCATTAGATATGCTGATGGGAGAAAAAAATCAGGTATTCTTTTCTTGGCCATTCTCGTGATTCCATTAGGAAAAGCTGCACTGACTTTGGGCATCTATCTTTGGTAGTTTAAGTTGTTAAAATATTGTTTTGGATCACTTTTGACTTGATCACGAGCTTATAATTTGTCAATATTTTTCCCATGCAAGCTTAATTTTGCAAATGTTTTTTCTTACTTGCCACAAGGCCATTGTTTTGAAGTGCCATTGTTTTGGAGCTTCATTTATTTTAATATGAAATTTTGGCTTATTAACCCCAAGGAGGCAGCCAATGGTTGGGAGAGCCAGAACAAGTGCCTTGAGACTGTAGGTCCTTGGTTCGAAACCTATTGGGTGCAAATAAGAATCTTTGGGACTATCCGTGGGCCTATCTAGTCCCCTTGACCTGGTATATTTTTGGAGGGGTGGTGGTGGGTGGGGTGGGGTTGCTACAAGCCCAGAGTAGTCAGTTAATTTACATTCGTGCTTCTAATCTCTCAGGAAGTCTAATTAACCTGGATATTTTTGTTATCTGGATTCAGGTACTACAACTTGACCAATGTGGGCGCTGTATGCCAGATTATATATTACTGGCAACCTTGGCTCAGTCATCAAATTGCTTGCCTGCATTAACTACCATCTCCCTGAAGGGGGCTTGCAGGCTTTCGGACGTTGGGTTAAGTGCACTTCTTCGTGCTGCCCCTGCACTAAAATCTATAAATCTCTCGCAGTGCTCCCTTCTGAGCTCAAGTTCTATTGACGCTTTGGCAGACTCACATGGGTCAGTTCTGAGGGAATTATACATTGATGATTGCCAAAGCATAGATGCTATGCATATTCTGCCAGCATTGCAGAAGCTAGAACACTTGGAAGTGTTGTCTCTAGCTGGCCTTCAATCTGTGTGCGATGATTTTATAAGGAGCTTCATTATTATGAGAGGTCAAAATATGAAGGAGCTCATTTTAACTGATTGCGTGTATGTTCTTTTAATACATCAATGTCTGTAAATAATCTTTATTAACCTGTGCCCTTATGATGTATCGTGCTATTATTGAGTTTTAAAGTGTTACTTACGTCACTTTCATTCTTTAATTATGTAGTTTTTTCTTTTTAAATTTTTTGATTGCAGGAAATTGACTGATTCTTCCTTGAAAGTCATAGCTGAAACCTGTTCTAGCTTATCTGCACTTGACCTAGTTAACTTATGCAAATTGACAGATTCTGCGATAGGATACCTTGCGAATGGTTGTCAAGCTATTCAAAGACTAAAGCTCTGCCGCCATGCTTTCAGGTTTTTCCTATTCTTCTTTATCTGTAAAGTACAATTTAAGGCAGTTTGTTATTTTGCTAGATGCCACAACTGTTAACCTTGCCATATTTGAGAGAGACATGCTTTGAGTTCTGCCCATCTTGCTTGTGTGTGCTTGTGAGTGCATGTGGGCATATTTGTGTGTGAATTATATGATATGCCCCTCTGATGGTACCTGATACCTTTTTTTTTTTTATCTGAGCTGTGAGTTTGTGTTTGAACTTACTATCACGGTACGCTTTGGAGCTTGATGGGTATTGCTAACTAAGCTATTGACTGGATGATGGCATGTAGCTTGGGTGCCTGATGCGCAAGGCTTAAAAATGACAGGCTTCTCTTCTGTTTCATGGAAAGAGACAATAGGATACTTTTTTAGTATGAGATTGGGTTCGTGATGTGCTACGGCCAGTGGCCACAAATCACATTACTTAACATATTTCAATTGAATGCGAATTAACCAACCTGATTAACTGTAACAAATCATATAACTTAAGAAAACTAAATTTTAGGAAATTGCAACCAAAGCTCTAAGTAATCACTCTTTTAAAAATAAAACCTCCCATAAGCATAACCTGGACTAATTAATTAACCAAAATTTATTGGACTGAGGACCTAACAAACGATAGTCCTGTTCTTCAAAATCAGCCTCCAAAGTGAGTCAAAATAAAATATCCACTGCAAAAAACTCCCTCTCCATTTTTTGCACCTGCCGTGGAGTGGGGTGATGGTGGTGGGGGTGGAATTGTCTAGGGAGGGCATGAAGGTGATGTATGCAAGCCTTACTTCCTTCGGATATGCTCTTTTCTTGACTTGAATATGTAACCTTCATGTTTGGGTGTTACACCCATACCATTGTATTGAGGCTCACCAAATAGGGGGAAAATGATCCATACACTTTCTGGCTTCTTGTGCTTCATCAGTTTACCATTTCAAGGTTCCAAAACTTGGTTGCTAGGAAGCTCTACTTTTGAAGGGTTAGAAACTGTTGGCACCGAGCCGAGCTTCTTGTGAGGTACTTGGTGCTTGATTAATAATGGCTTGCTCGAACTTGTTTATTAAGTTAAACAAGCCGAGCTTGAGCTCAAATTTCCAGCTTGTCAGCTAAACGATCGATCTCGAGCTGGTTCATACTTAGCTTGTTAGGCTTGCGAGTTGGCTCGTTTAATAGCTTTCAAGCCGGCTCATTTATCAGTTAGTTTCCTAGTTCGTTGGCAACTCCTGAACAAACTCGATATTAGGCTCATGAACAAACTCAATATTAATCACATTAAATATTTGATTTTGATTTTTTACTTTAAAATATATTTTTAAATAAATTTATTAATTATCAATTAATTTAATTAGTTAGTGTGTTAGTTCGTTTATTAGTTTGAAACAAGCTTTAGTCGAGCCGAGTTTGAGCTCGAGCTTGAGCTCGGCTTGTTTATATGTGAAATGAGCTTTAGTTGAGTCGAGCTTGAGCTGATCTCGAGTTATATATATGCTAAACGAGTCAAGCTCGAACAGAAAACATTAAGCTCAAGTTAAGCTCGAGCTTGCTTATAAATAAACGAGCCGAGCTCGAGCTCGTCACAGCTCGGCTTGGCTCGTTTGCAGCTCTAGATGCCATACTTTGGTGATTTTATTTTCTTTATAAACTTCAGATATAAATTGTTTGCTTTTTGTACTCCTAGCATGCACTGTGTTGGCTTTTCCTAGTTTAACAAAATTTTCCTTTTGTTTGGGGCAAAAATGAACTTTTATTTGGAATATCCCCCCTGCACTACCTGACACTTTCTTCCTGCTCACTGCATGGACATGTGTGGCCTGCTAGTTGACATTTTTATCTTATTCACATGTGAACTTGTTTTTTTACCCTAATCAATGCTGTACTAGTGAACTTCATATAAATTTTTGGCTAGGATATAAATACAGAGGTTCACATATGGACTTTTATTTAAGGGCTGAGCTTTATTGTGGGAATAAAGGTTTGGGGACTTTATTATGGTAACAAGCTTATTATTGGTTGTGGGTTTTGTGAGAGAGATACAGAGGTTGAATTAATATGCATCAGTTGTGTTGCTGTTGTGTAAACAGCTAAATTATTGGCAGTGGTAGTCACCTATTGACCTACAGGCAAGCGAGTGCTTGTATAAACGTGCTAAAGCTGCTGGCTATTGTCTGGGGTTTCCCATTTTGAAGGATCTCATTCTTAATGGCCTCCATTTGTGAATGATGTGGCTGCAATGGCAGTGGCCCACTTTGTTTTTTATGCAAGTAGTTTGGCTTTTGGCACCATTTTGACTGACAATGGGGCATTTGAGAAAATTTATTATTAATTATTGAATGCAGAATCAAGTTCTAAATTTCTGAATCACATTTATAGCTTAACTGAACCACTCAACATTAAATAATTTAGGCTGTTTGTTATTGATCTATTTAAACATCTGAACATGTGTTATGACCCTTTAACCCTTTAACACTATGAGGTCATATTTATTTGCATGTAAACAAAAAAAAAATGCATCTTACAACTTGAAAGGAAAAAAAGTGAAAAATATCTAAAACATTGTTAATAATTATAGGTTGCAAGAAGAATTTCTCAGTAATTGTTTTTAGAGTTGCATTAAAAAAAAAAAATCAAACCGCAAGGAAGTTTTATTGATGCTCAAATTGCATCACAGAGAAACATTGAACACAGCAATTGGTTGTGGAAAACTTCAGACAATTGGAAATTTATAAGAAAGCCAGTTCCATTTGCAAAAGCCCCACCTGAACAATAAAAAAATGAAACCCATAGGAGACGAGATTCTGGAACAAACACCAGTTTAACTATTGAAATTTTGTGAGAAAGCCAGATCCAGGCTGAACAAACACTGGAAAATTTTGTTCTCATCCAGTGCATGAGCAACCTTTTTTTTTTTTTTTCAAATTGATTCCATGAAAGTGAAGATTCAGGTTCAAGAATCATCGGAAAATTTTTTAAATCCCATAGCAAATCAAAAGCCCCACACTCCATCACAGATCAAACTTCCTTTGCATTACAGAAACAGGGGGAAAAAAACTTGTTGATTGAAGCCTCTAATTGCAGATCTTTCTGATTTTCCTTGGTGCCACTGATCTCCTTCCAATCACTGACGGTACCCAACAATTTGGATCCCAGACGTAACCTGGAGATGTTACTTGTTGGAAGAGAGGTGGGAGAGAGAGAGAGAAAGGCACATAGGGAGGTGATGAAAGAAGAACAAGGGTGTTGTAGTCACGAGCGTCAACTCTCCCTGGGAATGGCATCCAGCGACGAGTTTGTTGCTGACTGAATCAGAGCCATTCAAAAGATATTCAAAGATGCAACCAAACAGGAAATGTCTCTTATTTTGGAGGCCATTAAGTGAGCTCTCTATTTAGAGCACATCCAGTACAAACAAACACCCCATAGACGTGTGTAGGCAATCACACAGTGGAAAAATTAACCTATTGATTTTTTTTTTTTAAATTATTGTAGAAGTCAGTTAAAATAAATTATCCACACACAGTGGATCCTTATGGTGTAAGTTTATTCTCAGCAAGCTTGGAATCCTGCAGAATTGGTGGGATTCCAAATTCAGTATTACTGCCAATTGTGGGAACCCCTGGAAGTTCGTTTCTTGGATTTCATAATTCTTCCTTGGGTTGAATTCTGTGTGGGTAATCGGGAGAGAGTTCAGTTATAGGAGGATTTTGTGGATTGAGATAAAACTGAACTATTGAGATAAAACCTTTCTGTGTGGCTTCTCTCTTGATTTGCCATAATGCTCCACTCAGACATATTGGTTCTCGAAGGGCCTATTGTCTCTTGGAATTTCATTTTTAGGACTATGAGTGAGAGGGAAGCTGGGGAACTGCCCAACTCTTACGAGTGATAGATTCTTTTATTCCACCTTCTCATGCTGATTGTGGAGTTTGGGTTTTGGATGGATCGGGGGAGTTTTCTTGCGAATTTTTTCAGTCATTTAGTTCATGATGCTAATGATTCTTGTTTTTTTTTATACACCTTCATTTGTGAAGCCAAAACTCCATCTAGAATCAAGGCTTTTTTATTTGATCTGCTATTCTTGACAGGACTGTACTAATGATTGGCTCCAAATTTAGAGGACCTTTGAAAGTTCTGTGAATTGTGATGGAGGACCACTAATGGCAAACTTTAGGTGCTTATATTGTAGCTACAGTGTTAGGAATATACGAACAAATTCCCGAAACCTGTGAGAAACAAATAGAGAAAGAATAACGCCAAAGAAAAATTCAATCACACGCACAAGACAATATTTACGTGGTTCGGCAATTTTGCCTACGTCCACGGAGTTGCAGGGATTTCAATATTATCAGGAAGAAAGCACAGAGAGTGCGACGATACAATTCTCTCGCTCTCGCTCTCTCTCAAGAATACAACCACTCAAAAAAAACTAATCACCCGAAGCACCTTTTTTATATGTTGCGCCTAGGGTTCCGTTCCGAATGAGCTCCAAAAATTTTCCCCCGGGGCAACCCCCACGAGTGCGGCTTGTACCGCTTAGTCCATGAGCGCTGCGAGGCCCAAGCCTTCGCTCCATGGACTAAGCCTTAGGATAGAAATCTCTAATTAAACGGAGGTCGGGTCGTCATCCAAATTAAGACACAACTAGGCTCCACAAAAGCCCAACATACAGCTTTAGATGTTTGGATTCTAATTTTAGTTTGGAAAATTTTGGTTATTTTAAAGTTCAGTTAATTTAGGGTTATTTTGTGCATTTAGTGTTTTGAAGTTATCTTGTAATTATTTGTTTTTGTTGTAAATACTTGTGCTTGTGTTTATTTGTATTAGACGATTATCATATTTTGAATTCAGATTTCAGAATCGTTTTCCCTCCCCCTCTTGCAGCCTCTCCCTCTTCTCTTCTTCCTTTCTTCTTCCATCATCTTCTTCCCTTCTCTCTTTCTCTCTCTCTCTTTCTATTCTGTTGTTTTTGTTCTGTCCTGCTTCTGTTTCTTGCTTTTCTCCTTTCTTCCTCCATTCCTCTTTTCTCTCTGCCCCTTAATTCTCTATGTTTCTGTTTCTGCTACTGTTCTACATCACTTTGATTCTAGATGTTTGCTTTCTTTGTTTCCATGGTAGTGAAGCTCATTTATTTTTGCATTGCGTTTTTTCTTTGGGCATTTGGTGCAAGCTTTTTGGTACGAGGAGTATCGTGTGTGCCCGACTTCTTTGGACTGATTTTTTCTTAAAAGATTTACCCAATGTTTGGGAATATGGATTTGGAGCCTTGGATTTGGATTTGCATGGATTTGAATGGAGCACAATATAATTTTGTACTATGTTTTGTCCAAATCCTCACAAATCCAAATCTTAGCCTCCAAATCTAGGCTACCAAACATAAGGTTAAGGTATTTGGTTCTCCTTATACTTGGGAGATGGGCGACTTTCGCTATTGAGTGGAGTATTTGGTTGGAGCCTAATTCTAGAATTTTTAGGGGGGAGGGTGATTGACCCAGTGTTGGTGCACGGTGAGGTTTTTTTTTGGTTTCTTTGTGGTGTTGCTTTTGATTTGTTTCTGGGGCTATGGTTTATTGATGTGCAATGAAACAGTAGATCTTGTTGGTTTAGATTGCTTTTATTTTATTTTTGTTTCAGGAGGACTGCATTTCCTCTGATGTGTTGTAATTTCCTCCTTTTATATTTTATCAATCAATCAAATTGGACTTTAATTTTAATCAGCTCCTTATGATAATTTTTCCTTCCTAATAACTTGGATTGTTTGAGGTTTGATCAATCAAGAAGTTATTTTTATTAGGTTTATACAGTTTCCCATGTTTTGATGAGTCAGAAATCTTATCAGAAATGTGACCATTTGACGGGTTAGATACTACAGTTCCATCTCTATGTGAAGATTTTGTGATGATCACTTCCTCACAAGCCATTCACTATTACCTTGTTTCAGATATATTTTAAATTAAAGTATTTCTAGATTTCGATATTCCTCTGTGTTTTCAGCCTTGTTTTGTCGATGGAAGTCAAAAAGCAACGTTGAGTGTTGGTTGTAGAGTCTTGGCATTCTTTTGTGACAAACTAATGGAGCAAAGCTTTCTGCATGGCAGTGATGAAGCTGTTGCTGCTTTCCTGGAAACTTGTGGAGAGTCTTTACTAGAGCTTTCACTCAATAATGTCAACAAGGTACATAAACGCCCCCCTCCCCACACCAAAAAAAAAAAAAACAAAAACCCACCCACCCAAACGGTCCAAAACTCTCTTGAGGTTGGTGTTCTAGATGGCTGTGGTAAGCCTTAATATTCTGCTTTGGAGGCTGATCATTAGCAATGTAAGCTGCCTTTTTTGCCTGCCATTATGATTTTTTCAGAGGGCTTTGTTCAATGTTTTATAGATTGGCCACCACACAGCCATGTCACTTGCTAGACGTGCAAGAAAGTTGCTGAGACTTGATCTGTCTTGGTGTCGCAAACTGTCGAATGAGGCCTTGGGGTTGATTGTGGATAGTTGCACGTCACTGAAGGTGCTTAAGCTGTTTGGATGCAGTCAGGTATGTTTCTTGTGACACCCATCTCTTGTTCTCTATGCTACTATTGATCAAGCATTCGATGTAATATTTAAATTTGAAAACACCAGTAGATCAAGGGTTCAATTTATGTGCCAGATGTTAAGGATAAGGTCTCATAGAGCTTGCTGGCTCTGTATTGCAGATTTCGGACGTGTTCTTGGATGGCCACTCAAATAAGCAGGTGAAAATCATTGGATTGAAGCTGGCTCCAATTTTAGAACATCTCTAGGAGGCTGGTACTGTAACCTTGTAGTGTTATATTTGTCAATGGCAAAACATGTCAATTAGTAATATGTTTTTACTCATAGGTTTAAACATTCTATCAATCCAATTGTCACCCTATAATGGTTGTTTCTGTAATTTTGGCAGCCAAAGTGTTCTTTCTGTGCTGGCTGTTGGTGTTATTTTGTTGTTACTGTTCGCCTTCTTCTGTATCTAAATTGCACGGAAATCTTTGAAATGAATTTTTAGCTGACGCCTCTCCCCAGAGACGGGCTATATATTTATGCTTGTTCGACTGAGGACTCCACCTTGCTTGCGTCCGCATTAAACAAAATATTGACTTCCTCTGGATTGTGCTTTATTAGATGGATGCTTAATGTTAATCTTCCGTTTGAGAAATTAAAATAGAATGCAAAATTGAAAACAACGAAAAAATTTTAGCAACCTTTTGCACTTACTAATGGAAATCGATCTAAACGATGGGATCATTCTAATTCTTGCCACTGGGCTCGTAAGAATTTTTATTCTGATTCACATCTCTCCTGCAACAGGAACTGATTTTTTTTGTTGTGTCCTGATCGTCCACTTCTTTATTTTAATTTTTAATGTGAGTATTGGAAATATTAGTATCACAACTTGATGGATTTGTATAAATTGGATAAAACACAAATTTAAATGTTTGAATTTAGATTTATGTAAATTTGAATAAAATTTAATGTAATTTTATATTAAATTTTAGCTTAAATTTACACATAAATTCAAGTTTCAAAATCAATATCAAAATCTATGCTAGTATTTACATAAACTTTCATTATAGATAATACAAATGTGCAACTCATGGATGAATGCTAGATACATGCATGTATTTTCATGTGTATGGTACTCATGGACAACTATTTAGAGAAGCATTTTTTGGATAAAATTTAATAATATCCCTTGAGTTTTAAAAACATGACATTCCATCCCTTAAGTTTCTCAAAAATCCTCTACAAAAACAAACTCTAGTAGTCAACAATCAACTATATGTGGAAAAATGGTCCATATACACACCTTTGAACATACGTACTTTGATCAATTCACACTTTTATCATTTGATAAAAAAATAAAAAAAAATGGTCCATATCATTAATAAGAAGATAATATTACTCTTTTTTTTATTAAATTATGAAAGTTTAAGTGACTCTAAATTTTATCTTTCATAAATTAAGAAACTAATAGGCCAAGCTCCCTGCTTGAAATACACACACATACACACTAAAGACATGATGGAAAATAAGTTGTGTGGATTGTGATGCGTAAATGGTGAATTGGTTGAGAATGGACTTACTATCCTAACTCTCATCAAAGGTGCATGGATAAAGATAATAAGAATCATAGAATTCATAGAAGTCATAGAAGGAGGGAAAAAAATATTACGGTGAAAGAATTTATATTAGAAGAGGAGGGAAAAAAAAAAAAAGCACACAAAAAGAAGGGATAGACTAAAGACAAAAGGTAGACTAAAGACAAAAGGTGACAAAGTGATAAAAAGATAATCGATAGTCAATTTTCGATAAGAAAAAAAAAATTCAACCCAAGTAAGGATGCAAAATCATAAGGAAATACAGAGAAAAGACAAAACTACACTGGGCGGTCGACTAGGCCCTCCCCTTATTTTTAATCGTTGGTGCCATTTTGCAGGCGGTCGACCGACCCCTCTAGGCGGTCGACTCGCCTGTGACAAATTTGAAATTTTATACTTGTCCTCGTACGGTTGGTTAAAGATTTTAGACCAACCACGTGTTCCATTAATGTCACATGTCAACATCTGACATGGGCAATTAAAGGTTGGCGGTTATTGGTAGTTATTTTCAAATTTGAATTTTGAAATTTAAATTCAAAAATGTTTTTCCCTTCCTCCGTTGAAGGTCTATAAAAGAACATTTTCAAGGAGATTTTAAGGTAAGTGTTTTCAAGTGGAATTCATTTAAAGAAGAGAAATCACACTTCTATTCTCTTTGAGGAGACTTTGGAGGTTGTTCTGATATGTGGTTCATATATTGAGTGGAATGCATGTACAATGAGAAAACATGGAAGAAAACAATAGCTGATACTTGCAGGAGGAAACCATCAACGGTTTGGCCTAACTTAGTGAAACAGTTGACGATTTTAAATTTGTTTCTGCGACTGTTTGCTCTCGATATTAAACTGTTCGGTATGTTTGAAACCATCGACGGTTTGGCTCAGGTTACCATCGCTGATTTTCAAATTTTGAATATTGGGACGTTGGATAGGTTGGGTTTCGGGAGGAGGGAGGAGGGGAACTTTCGGTAGGGTTATATATATATTGTATATGTTGTAACTCTGTAATGTTGATGTCTTTGGAAAAAGATAGCAAGAAAAATACTGTCGATTGCTCCCGTGGATGTAGACATTACCGAACCACATAATTCCTTGCGTTATTGTTTTTGCTTTCATCATAATCCAAGTGGTTGTTGTTCTATATATTTTACCATTGAGTATTGTGTTGTAAGATTTATTTATTCTGCTGTACAATTCATTTTTCACAACAAATTGGTATCAGTGCATTGTAATGGCCTCTGGAACTTCTTTTACAAAGTTCTATGTCATTAAATTCGAAGGAACGTGAAACTTCGATTTATGGTAGAGAATGGTGAAGGATCTCTTAGTGCAGCAAGGTATGGTGAATGATTTATACAAAATTCAACCGGAAAGTATGGATGAAACAAGTTGGAATGAATTGGAAGTGAAGGCAATGCTGACTATTTGACTTTTTTTGGTCGATGACTTGTTGTATCACGTCATGGATGAAGATTTTCCGATAGCAGTTTGGCAGAAACTAGAAAGTTGGTATATGTCTAAGTTTTTATTGAACAAATTATTTCTTAAGCAAAGTTTGTATTGACTTAAGATAGTGAAGGGTTTGGATTTGAACCAACACATCAACACATTCAATTAAATTGTAAGTGATTTGATACATGTTGATGTGAAGTTAGAGGAGGAATATAAGGCACTGATATATGCTATTGAATTCCCTACTTGTGTCTCACACATATGAGAATTTGGTTAGTACTCTAACACGGGGCAAAGAAACCTTGAATTTGGAAGAGGTAACAAGCACATTGCTAGGTTTTCATCAAAGAAAGATGGCCAGCAATCAAATTTCACATGGTGAAGAGCTTGTGGTGAAAGGTAACTAGGAACATAGGAGAAGCAAGTTTCAAAGTGGATCTCGATTGCGGTCTGGGAAAAAGAAGGACATAAGATGTTTTAAGTGCAGGAAAAATGGGCACATAAAATCGGAGTGTCCGGGGTGGAAGAAGGGGAATGCCGAAAATCAAGAGGGTTAATCAAAATATGAAAATGTAGTGGAAAGAGACTCAAGAAGCAATGATAGTGATATGCTATTTGTTTCATCGGGTTCATAATGCCTCATAGATTCTTGAATCCTAAATTATGGATGTTCTTATCATATGACACCAATTAGAAATTGGTTCAACACTTACAAGTCAGTTAATTTTGGTTATGTTCAAATGTGAAATGATGTTGTATGCACAATAATTGCAATAGGAAATATCAGAATTAAGATGTATGATGGTGTTGTGAGAACTTTATGTGACGTAAGGCATGTACAAGATTTACGAAAGAATGTGATTTCATTGGGGCACTTTAAATTGTAACGAGTATAGTTACAAATTTGGAAGTGAGATAATGAAGGTGTGTGAAGGTGATTTGATGGTGATGAAGGGAAAGAAGTTAGCGGGAAATATCTATGCACTGTAGGGTATCATAGTTGTAAGTGGAGTTGCAGCCGTAGAATCTGAGTTAGGTAGTACTGTTTTGTGTAAAACAACTACACACAAGACGGAGGGTATTCTTAACTACACGTGTTCAAATATTTGGGGACCGGTGAAGATAGCATCAAAGGGTGGACATATGTATTTTGTAGGTTTATCACGAAATGTATATCTCATATGGCACAAGTCAGAGATGTGTGCCATGTTTACTTTTGGCTGAGGTGGAAAACCAGACCCGGAGAGAGATCCTCAGGTCATACATTGGTATCGAGTACGCTGGTACTATTCAAGGAGTTTTGTGAGTAGTATGACGGGTGTATGTGGGACTTACAAGGAACTTCTTGGTCAAGTTAGTGAGTATGACACATTTCTCATTTGACCGATCGCCAAAGATATCACTAGATAGGAGAGTTGTTAGAGAGGTTTGGATAGGTTTTGCGGTAGACCACTCCGATGTGAGAGTGTTTGGATGTCCACTGTGCATGTTTATAGTGAAGTGAGATCTAAGCTTGGTGTAATGTCTGGACAGTACATCTTTCTGGGGTATAAGAAAGGGGGGTTCAAGCTGGGTGATGCAATGACAAACAAGGTGGTGATTAGTGGAGGCATGGTTTTTTTTTAGAAAGCTATGGTACAACATACTCAGGTAGATGAAGAAAAAAAAAATGCCAGAAAACTGTAACAGCAATGAACATGTGATACAAATGGAGTTACAGACTCAGGGCAAAGATGACATTGTTCATAATGTAGGAAGTTATAACTTGGGATACCAGTGGGATAATAGTGGGTCTAGATGCACTATCAGGCCACCACTCGGGTATGAATTTGATGATCTGGTGTTTTATGCATTCATTACTACCAGCAAGATTCCTACTATTTTTCAAGATGCGATGCACAACAAAGGAAAAAATAGATGGATATGTGCTATGGTGGAGGAGATGGGGTTACTGTATATGAATCATATGTGGGAGTTGGTGGAACTTCCAAGATGGAAGAAGGTGATAGGATGCAAGGGGGTGATGTTTCTATTGTTTGTGGATAACATATTATTTGTTGGGAAGGCTTTGAATAAGGCTAATCAGTTGGGAACTCTTTTGAGAAAAATTTTTGACATGAAGATTTTGGATACAACCAATAAGAGTTTTAGTTTGGAGATTTGCAAGGACAGAGCTGCAGGGAGATTGGAGTTATCTTAGGGTGACTTTGTGGATAGAACTGCATGGAGATTGTGGTTGTCTTAGGGTGGTTTTGTGGAGAATCAATGTAAATTGTCTACTATTTGGTACCCGAGGACGGACGGTGATGTTTGGGATATTTCAAAGGTCCCATATGATGGTGCAATGAGGTGTTTCGACAGGCAACAAAGTGATCCGTCAGTTGTGAAATTTGTTTATGTAGACTATGTAGTGGGTTTTGAAGACAGGAGGTCTACAATGGAGTATGTGTTTACTATTGTGGGAAGGATTGTTTGTTGGAAGTCTAGGATACAGTCTCTGTTTGTTATATCTACAACTGAGTCGGGGTTTTTGGTAGAAGCCGAAGATGCCACTAACAAGTTTAAGCATTGTTTGGACTTTGTTTTTGTCTCTAGTTGCTAGACGAGAGGCAATCCAAACATATACGAATTTTTGTCCTAAGTGGAGCAGCGAGTTTATGTTTTCGATTTTCTCATAAGGGGCGTGTATTTGCCTAGGTGGATATTGTTGTGATATGTGGCTCATATATTGAGTGGAATGCATGTACAATGAGAAAACATAGAATAAAATAGTAGCTGATTCTTGTAGGAGGAAATCGTGGACGGTTTGGCCCAGTTCAGTGAAACATTCGACGGTTCTGAGTTTGTTTTTGCAACTATTTTCTCTTGGTATTAAATCGTTGACGGTATGTCTGAAACCGTTTGTAATGACCCCGACCCGTCACATGGGCCTGGGGTGCTACTTTAGTGACGTCTGTGTACCTGATACCTTATTCATCAAATATAAAACATATATACGCAGCGAAAATAAATTACAAAATCCTCAAATTATATTACCAGAGTTCTAATTATCTTTATACACAAATATATCCATTTTCACATAATTACAACCCATAAAACTCCACAAAAATAAACTCTTTGTCCATACACACTACCTATATAAATTTACATCGCTAGCTCAGCTCCTCTAGCCTGCTAGACCCGATCTCTGGGATTTCCTAAAAATATAGTTTGTAAAGTAGGGGTGAGACGCAACTCAGTAAGCGAAAGACTAAGTTAATGTCAGTGAGTGACCAACATGCGTTTGGTGTACAAAAAATAACCTGTTCACTAAGTAAATAAACACATCTATGAAATCATTCTTATTTTACACTCATGCACACAATTAGCCGAGGATAGGGAAGATTACCCACCCATACAAGTAGCTTCCCTTTGCTCTAATACCATTACTGCTATTAAGGCACTCACCTTTCTCAGCAAGTCCTCGAAATTATCTTATTAATTATTCATATTCACATAAATTAATAGATATGCATATAAGACACTCCTTATGACAAACACGCCATTTACTTCTCCCATGACACAGGTTGTGTGGCCCGAAGGCTGGACTATTGTCCTGGGGGTTCCATCCAGACAATAGTCATCTGTACTCTCCGCTAACATACTCCGTGGGTCTATGCAACTCCAATGCTGGTCCGATTGCCCTCACCTAGGGGGTACATTCACCTCACGTAGGCAAATCAGACCCTACACCTCTTAGCACAGGTGTGGGCACACACGACCACATAACAAATCCCTAGCAATGGTACCGTGCTCACAACACACTGGTCCCCAGGATTCCTAAAGCATATCATGCAATTTAGATATTAGAAATCACCATTTAAAACATCAATTCACATATATTTCCTGTTATTCCAAAAATTCGGCCCCCAGCCACAAATACAATCCGGCTCACAGCCATTTAAACAAAACCTCAGCTCTTGGCCGTCATATCAAATCCATGCATTATTCACAAGCATTTCCAATATTTCGCAAACTATTTCAGTATTTCACAAACAGTTCAGTATTTCAAAATTCCAAATCCAAATATACAATAATCCATACCAATTAAATCATCTACCACACGATTTCCACATTTTAACATAACCATGTAAACAAACAAGCTTTCAACCGTTCATTTTATTCAAGAATACCATACCATATATCCTAAGTTTGTAAAATCCATTTCAAACGGTTGATTTTCAAAATAACCTTTAAATTCTTAAATAAATAAATAAATTTAAACATAACAATTAAATTGATTCAATTTCCATAAAATTACTAACTTAACTTAATCCCCTTACCTAATTCTTGAAAAAGTCCGATAAAACCCCGACCTACGCCCCACGACGTTCAAAACCCCTGAAACCTTGAAATTCAAACTTTACTATATTATTCATCACAATCCCTAGAGTAACTTTTCCTAAAATCCCCCTAGGTTCTGAACACCCTAGATAGCCTATAAAAGTCTAAATTATTAAACTTACCCTGATTTAGGATTGGTGCCCCAAAGCTCCAATTCGAAAACTCGCTCCGACTAGATTGTAAAGAATCTCCTCACGAATCTCTTGATAATTTCCGTTCATCAATTGGACTTAAGATTTAAGAAAAATTGAGGTGAGAGTGAAAATTGACCTTACCCCAGAAGATATGCCTACGTCGTTCCTACGACAAATCCGCTCTAATAGGATTGTCGGTGGCGGTGATAGGAACCCAACGGTATCTTCGAATTTTCGATCGGCCAAATATTGGAGAAGAGAATAAGGAGGGTGGGAGAGAGGAGACAGAGGAGACGAAGGCCTTCTGTGCGCAGCAACAGCAACCAAGGCTCTCTGCAAATCGATTTGCTTTCCTTATACTTATCCTATATATTATTATAATAATATTATTATTATATTATTTATTTATTATAATAATAATTTAATTAATTAAATTTTTTTAAAATTAAAATTAAAATTTATATAAATTTTTTTGGATCACTACATTCTTCCCTCCTTACAAAAATTTCGTCCTCGAAATTTGTGAACTATTACCAATCACATTCTTAACGTAACGACCTGCTAATAAAATAAAATTCTTTTTCCTTAGTTTTAAATCCAATCATTAACCTAAACAGCGGAAGACCAATCACATAAAATAAATCCGCACATAATACAATACTAGAGTGTCAAATCAACAAACAATATATAATCATCACTGTTCTCTCGAAATTACCCTTACTGATACCAAGGAATTACAAAAACATGCCACCCAAAAATATTCACTCTCAAAAAGGACAGTACAACAGCCCCTCTACATGCGAGCCTGCTCCGCTTGCCTAGTTAATTCACTTGAAAAACAATTCAACATTTCCTACAACTGCCAGAAGGCAAAAAATTGACTAAAAGACCTTACCCTGATTCTGGGAAGAAATTCAACTCAATCCCACCGACGATTCGTCCCGGTAAACTTGGAGAGAACTTTGTCAGGAGCGTCGTGGTGGCCTAAGATCGTCGATCTGGCGAACAACGGGGCCGAAATCAAAGAGAAATGGAGGAGAGACCGTAGGGGAGAGAGAGAGAGAGGAACAGAAACCAAGTTTAGGGCTATTTAACTGCGGCCTTTGTCAACGAGCCACGTTATCATGTCAATGAGTCTAATAGGAAATTTGTCGACAAACTCTCCCCTTCGTCGACAAAATTCAGAATCGCCCAAAACATTCTCTCGGTATCTTCTCGTCAACGAAACATGTCCTCATCGACGTGACCCTCTTGTACCCTCGTCGACGAAGTATGCTACCTCCTTCTGTTTCTGTTTCTATTTCCCTCCCTCTTTATTATTTAAATATCATTATTCTTTGGGTCGTTACACTTAACTCACTATTTCTATCTATAGAAGAGTCGGTAGCCACCCATATAGTGACCCCGTCCCACGTTTATTAACTACCCTCACTTATAGAGGAGGAATACCGTGGTTACAATACTGCCTTTGGGAAATTACAATATCCATAACTAATTTTTCCCAAAGACTAGCCATAATTAAAACTACAAACACCTAACTACACAACCTACTATAATCCATCCATATGCAACCATACCCTTATCCTTCTAGCACTAGCCCTCGTTGAACAACTGTAGGTACTTCTGCCGTACTTCCGTTTCTAACTCCCAAGAAGTCTCCTCAATTGTATGATTCCACCACAAAACCTTTACTAACAGTATATCCTTGGTACGCAATTCCTGTATTTTTTGATCCAGAATCTGAACTAGTACCTCCTCATATGCCAGAGCATCCCCGATCTCCAACAACTCATAACTGATCACATGTGAGGGGTCTGGAACGTACCTCCTTAACATGGACACATGGAACATGTCGTGTACCCTAGATAGCGCTGGGGGTAATGCTATCATGTACGCCACCGAACCAATCCTCTCCAGAATCTCGAATGACGCAATGTATCTAAGGCTCAACTTGCCTTTCTTTCCATACCACATCACCCCCTTCATCGGAGCAATCCTCAAGAATATTATATCACCTATCTCGAATTCTAACTCTTGTCGATGAGTATCCGCATAACTCTTTTGCCGACTCTAGGTTACTTTAATCCTTTCCCCGATAAACTTTGCAGAGGCCTGCTAAACAAGTTTTAGCCCCAAAATTTGCAGCTCACCTACTTCATCGCAGTACAACGGAGATCGGCACCGACGACCATACAAAGCCTCATATGGTGCCATTCCAATGCTGGTCTGGTGACTGTTATTGCATGCAAACTCAACCAACGGCAGATATCAGATCTAACTTCCCCAAATATCTAACACACATGGTCGTAGCATATCTTTGAGAATCTAAATGGTTCGTTTGGACTGTCCATCCATTTGAGGGTGAAATGCTGTATTGAAAGTGAGTTGAGAACCCAACGCTCCTTGCAGATCTTCCAGAACTGAGAAGTGAACCACGAATCTCAATCTGAAACGATGGACACAAGCACGCCTTGCATTCTGACTATTTCCTGAACATAGAGTTCTATAAACTTATCCATGGATTAATTGGTTCTAACTGGAATGAAATAAGCAATCTTCATCAATTTGTCAACAACAACCCATATGGCATTCTGCCTATGCACCGCCAAAGGCAATCCTGTTACAAAGTCCATCGAGATGTGCTCCCACTTTCACGTAGGGATGTCAAATGGTTGAAGTGGTCCCACTAGCTTCTGGTGTTCTGCCTTCACCTGCTGACATGTCAGGCATTGTCCCACAAATCTGGAAATCTCCCTCTTCATGTTACTCCACAATAACGATTCTTGCAAGTCTCTATACATCTTCGTGCTACGTGGGTGAATAGTATAGAGAGAGCGGTGAGCTTCCCCCAGAATCATCCTCTTTATTTCTACGTCATCTGGCACACACAATCAAGTGTGAAATATGAGAACTCCATCCTCAGAAACATTAAAGTTTGTATGCTGCTCATCCTGTATCTTCTCTACAATCTCCATCAACTATACATTTTTCAACTAAGTTGTTCTGATTCTCTCCTGTAAAGTCGGTTGAACCACCAGACTAGAAATGAATGCATGATGATTCCCTTCTACCAACTCTACACCCAACCTCTCTAGGTCCATCATGATCTGGTGCGAAGCCATAACTTTTGGTACCACTAGATTTTCGACTCAATGCATCGGCTACCACGTTCGCCTTTCTTGGGTGATAGCTAATGGTGCAGTCGTAATCCTTTGTCAATTCGAGTCATCTGCGTTGCCTTATATTCAACTCCTTATCGGTGAAGAAGTACTTGAGACTCTTATGGTCAGTACAGATCTCGCACCTTACACCATAAAGGTAGTGCCGCTAGATCTTTAATGCAAACACAACTGCTGCCAACTCCAAGTCGTGCGTAGGATAGTTCTTTTTGTACTCTTTTAATTGGCGACACGCATACGAAATGACTTTCCCCTACTGCATTAGAACACAACCAAGTCCCTTCTGCGATGCATCACTGCAAATTACAAACCCACCCTCACTTGATGGAAGGGTCAACACTGGGGCAGTGACTAGACGCTGCTTCAACCCCTGGAAGTTCTACTCGCATTTGTCGGTCTAGTCAAACTTCACATTCTTTCTTGTGAGTCGTGTCAAAAACCTTGATAATTTGGAGAACCCCTTGATAAATCGACGGTAGTATCTGGAAAGACCTAGGAAACTTCTAACTTCCTGCATGTTCTTCGGCCTGGCTCTATTGACTACAACCTCTATTTTGCTCGGGTCCACCGAAATCCCTTCCTTGGATACCACATGACCCAGAAATGCAACCTACTCTAGCCAGAATTCACATTTCTTAAGTTTAGAAAATAACTTCTTTTCCCTGAGCACCTAAAGTACTAGTCTCAGATGAGCTTCATGCTCCTTAGGGCTCCTCGAATAGACCAAAATATCATCTATGAACACAATAACAAACTAGTCTAAGTACTCGTGGAATACCCTATTCATCAGATCCATAAATACCGCTGGAGCATTCATCAACCCGAACGACATAACCAAGAACTCGTAATGGTCATACCGAGTCCCAAAAGTAGTCTTTGATACATAATCTGATCTAACCTTCACCTGATGATATCCAGATCGCAGATCAATTTTAGAGAAAATCTGTGTACCCTAAAGCTGATCAAATAGGTCATCAATTCGGGGTAATGGATACTTGTTCTTCACCATTACTTTATTAATCTCCCGGTAGTTGATCTACATCCTCATCGACCCATCTTTCTTCTTCACAAACAACACCAGTGCACCCAGGGTGATACACTCGGTCTGATAAGCCCCCTGTCTAGAAGCTCCTGTAGTTGCTCCTTTAACTCCTTTAGTTCAGCTGGAGCCATTCTGTATGGAGCTTTGGAGATTGATGCTGTCCCTGGGATCATATCAATTGCAAATTCCACCTCCTAATCAAGAGGAAACCCGGGTAAATCCTCTAGAAAAAAATCATAGAACTCCCTTATCATTGGGATATCTTCCAACTTGAGCTCCTCCTTCTGCGCTTCCTTCACAATTGCAATGTAACCCTGACATCCCCCCAAAAGTAACTTCTTCGCATGGATAGTAGAAAGGATCTGTGGTCCCGAACAAACATATATATGACCAACAAATACAAAATCATGCTCCCAAGGAGGTCTGAATACCACCTTCTTCCTGCGACAGTTAATGCTCGCGTAGCTGGATGCTAGCTAGTCCATGTCCAGAATAATGTCAAAACCATGCATGTCAAGGACTATCAAGCTAGCAGGCATCACTCTTCCTTGAATCTCTACTGAATAATCCTTAATCAACTTACTACATAGTAACATTGACCCTGTCGGTGTGCCCACCACTAACTCAGTCTCTAATAGTTGAGCCTCTAACTAGCATAGTTTAACAAATCCTCGAGACACAAACGAGTGGGTTGTACCTGAATCAAATAATACAATGGCACTATCTGACAGTATGTAAATATGATATAACTCGACTTAGAAATTTCACCTCTAACATAATTAATGCAAATATGGAATAATGGAATTGATATAATATACGAGTTCTAATTTAATAATTCATATTCCAATTCTATCACAAAACCATTGAGGTAAAAATCTCCATCCTAACATTAACTTCATCCACATACCCACCCATCCTAAAATTCCATCCTAAATTTTCGGAGTTCCAGTCCCTCAACCCAGAAATGAAGCCATCGATGGATTTACCATGGTTTTCTAAAACATGCGACTGATTCAAAAAATCACAGAAGTCCATCAAAAGATTTCTGCCTCCAAGCTTCCAGACTAAAACCTATCTTAACCTACCCAATCCTATCCCTATCTTATCTCAACCTATACTGTAGTAATTATCAATCCTCAAAGTTTGCAGAACCTAGCAAATCTAGGCTCTAATACCACCTATAACGACCTCGACCCGCCACGTGCGTCTGGGGTGCTACTTTAGTGACGTCAATGTATCTGATACCTTATTCATCAAATATAAAACACATATACTCAGCGGAAATAAATTACAAAATCCTCAAATTACATTACCAAAGTTCTAACTATCTTTATATACAAATATATCCATTTTCACATAATTACAACCCATAAAACTCCACAAAAATAATCTCTCTGTCCATACAGACTACCTACATAAATTTACACTACTAGCTCGGCTCCTCTAGCCTGCTAGACCCGATCTCTAGGATTTCCTGAAAACATAGTTTGTAAAGTATGGGTGAGGCACAACTCAGTAAGGGAAAGACTAGGTTAATGTCAGTGTGTGGCCAGCATGCGTTTAGTGTACAAAAAATAACCAATTCGCTAAGTAAATAAACACATTTATGAAATCATTCTTATTTTACACTCACGCACACAATTAGCTGAGGATAGGGAAGATTACCCGCCTATACAAGTAGCTTCCCTCTACTCTAATACCATTACTGCTATTAGGGCACTCACCTTTCTCAGCAAGCCCTCGGAATTATCTTATTAATTATTCAAATTCACATAAATTAACAAATATGCATATAAGACACTCCATATGACAAACACGCCATTTACTTCCCCCATGGCATGGGTTGTGCTGTCCAAAGGCTGGACTATTGTCTTGGGGGATCCACCTAGACAATAGTCATCTGTACTCTCCGCTATCATACTCCGTGGGTCTATATAGTTCCAACTGCTGGCCCGATTGCCCTCACCCAGGGGGTACATTCGCCTCACGTAGGCAAATCGGATAAGGCCACCCTACACCTCTCAGCATAGGTTTGGGCGCACATGGCCACATAACAAATCCCTAGCAACGGTACTATGCTCATAACACACTGGTCCCCAAGGTTCTCAAAGCATATCATGCAATTTAGATAATAGAAATCACCATTTAAAATATCAATTCACATATATTTCCTATTATTTCAAAAATTCGGCCCCCGGCAACAAATACAATTCGGCTTATAGCCATTTAAACAAAACCCCAGCCCTCGGCTGTCATATCAAATCTCTACATTATTCACAAGCATTTCTAGTATTTCGCAAACAATTTCAGTGTTTTACAAACAGTTTAGTATTTCAAAATCCCAAATTCAGATATACAATAATCCATACCAATTAAATCATCTACCACACGACTTCCACATTTTAACATAACCATGTAAACAAATAAGCTTTCAACCATTCATTTTATTCAAAAATACCATACCATATATCCTAAGTTTGTAAAATCCATTTCGAACGGTTGGTTTTCAAAATAACCTTTAAATTCTTAAATAAATAAATAAATAAATTTAAACATAACAATTAAATTGATTCAATTTCCATAAAATTACTGACTTAACTTAATCCCCTTATCCGATTCCTGAAAAAGCCCGATAAACCCCAACCTACGCCCCACGATGTTCAAAACCCCTGAAACCCTAAAATTCAAACTTTACCATATTATTCATCACAATCCCGAGAGTAAATTTTCCTAAAATCCTCCTAGGTTCTGAACACCCTAGATAGCCTACAAAAGCCTAAATTATTAAACTTACCCCGATTTACGATTGGTGCCCCAGAGCTCCAATTCGAAAACCCGCTTTGATTAGATTGTAAAGAATCTCCCTATGAATCTCCTAAAAATTTCCTTTCGTCAATTGGGCTTAAGATTTACGAGAAACTGAGGTAAGAGTGAAAATTGGCCTTACCCCAGGAGATATGCCTGCGCCGCTCCTATAACAAATCTGCTCTAATAGGATTGTCAGTGGCGGTGATAGGAACCCAACGGTATCTTCGAATTTCCAATCGGCCAAATATTGGAGAAGAGATTGAGGAGGTGGGAGAGAGGAGACGAAGGCCTTCTGTGTGCAGCAACAGCAACCAAGGCTCTCTACAAATCCTGAGATTTGAAATCTCAGGATTTGCTTTCCTTATACCTATCCTATATATTATTATAATATTATAATATTATTATATTATATTATTTATTTAATTATAATAATTATTTAATTAATTTAATTTTAATTTTTTTAAATTTTAATTTTAATAATATATATATATATATATATATATATTTTGGATCACTATACTGTCGACGACTTGGCTCGAGTTACTAGCATGGATTTTTGAATTTTGAATTTAGGACATTGGATAGGTTCGCTTTCACGGGGGAAACTTCTGAGAGGGTTATATATATGTTGTATATGTTGTAACTCTATAATATTGATGTCTTTGGGCACGAGATAATAAGAAAAACACTGTTGATTGCTCCCATGGATGTAGGTATTGTCGAACCATGAAATTCACAATTTGGCTAAGGGTACTAGTGTCGATTTTTGAATTTTGAATTTTGGGACATTGGATAGGTTCGATTTCAGGGGGAAACTTCTAAGAGGGTTATATATATGTTTTATATGTTGTAACTCTGTAATATTGATGTCTTTGGGCACAAGATAGTAAGAAAAACACTACTGATTGCTCCCGTGGATGTAGACATTACCAAACCATGTAATTTCATGTGTTATTGTTATTGCTTTCATTATAATCCAAGTGGTTGTTGTTTTGTATATTTTACCATTGAGTGTTGTGTTGTAAGATCTATTTATTCCGCCGTGCAATTCGTTTTTCATAAGAGAGGTGTTATTCAAAGTGAGAGATCTTTTGGTAGATTTACAAAGAGTTCTTCTTCAAAAAGTCAGTATCAAATCGTTTACTTCATTCATTTCCATGCATATGGTTGATTTTGGCATGTTGAAGCATATGTGTGACTCTTTATATGATTTATACTTCACGATTTCTCTTTTAATTTTCCTTAGGATTTCATGTTCTCTATATATGGTGCAGTATTTGTGATTGATTTTGGGGTATCAAGAGTTTTCATGGTTTCTCTACAAAAAATAAAGTTTTCATCAACAGCTAATGCATTTGCATGGGCTTTCTTAAAACTATCAATGTTTTTGCAAAAGTTTTTAATTTAATTGGGTTATACAGCCATGAAGAGGTGTTTGAGCGTTTTCTAAACTTTTCATTGACAGTTCAAGTGGGTTTTTGTTGTGAACTCTGAATTTCCAATGGATTCTCTACAAAAGTAGAGATTTGAAAGCAAGTTTATATTTGAAAACACAATATGTTTCCTCCCTCAAGCCACTTCAAAGGTGATTACTCTGAAAAATGGTAATTGGCTTCCTTAAACTTGAAAAATTGTGGATTTTTGGTGGGAGAACCACAAACTTGCCTTGAAAACTTGATCTTTAGAAAACTTGAAGACTCTGGAGAATGCCCAAAAGCCACATCATGGGCATTTACTCCAAGATTTTGGTTTAAAACTCGAAGACACTTGAAATCTTTTGAAAATTATGTTTTAAGATGAAATCATGATTTTTTTTTATGGAAAAACCATGAATTTATATCATAAGATCAACATTCAGACTCAATCATACACTTTAGGGAGTGTAAACCTATAAAAATTACAAGAAAACCAAGAAAGTCTAGAGAAAATGGCCAAAAAAATGGCCTTTAGACAGGTCAATTAACTGCCTATAGAAGCCGGTCGACCGTCGACTTGCAGCCAATGACTTTTCAAAAACCCAAGAGCCCGGTGATTGTTTTAATGCCCTTTCAATGACAAATGTAGTTTTTTAATGAAACCTAATGCAATTTTTTTCATGAATTAAACTATGATTTCACACATGACACATTCTAGATGAGATCTTTCTTTACAAAACTCATGATTTTATATAAGAACAAGCATTTAAACAATCAACATTACCACTTATATGATTTTAAACAAAAATTAATAGACACACTTAAAATACAAGAGAAGAATGAGTGAAGTGTCCTTATGTTGTTATGCAAGTGTAGATCAAGTGGGGATACACTATAATACACACACCCCAAAGATTTCACAAACAAGAAGAGAGGCAAGATGAAGTTCTCTTCAAAACCTAAAACACAAATTCTTTCTCAACTTTGAAGAACATTTCAAATTCCCCTTGTATCCCTTTGAAAATCTCTCCCCTACGCCCAATTGGACATGCCCAAAAATTTTCCAAAGGGGTCTATATATAGACCACCCAAAAGATAGGGGAAAACAACCCTTTGAATTTGAATTTTGAAAGTTCAAATCAAACTTAAAAACACCCACTAACAACTGCCAACTACTCTGATTGTTGCTTGATGCATGACAACTTCCAAGACACTTGACATGCCCAAATCCATTAGTTAATAAGATGAAAACAACTCAAAACAATTTGAAAATAAAAACTCATTATTTATTATATCCTTGTCTTGCATATGTTTCTGATATGGACAATGTATATGAAATCCTATAATTTATAAAAATCCCTAATTGTCACATTGGGAATTATTTGTTGGATATAGTAAATTGGCATATTTGATGGAATTAGTATATGAATAGTTACAATGACACCTAGTTGACAATTACTGACCTTTCGATCATTCATCAACAACTGGAAAAAGAGAATTAGTCTATGTTTTCACATGTTGCACAAGAAATGACACGATGATGAGGTCCATATTTGACGATATGGAAACATACCTCAAACATATGGTTATGACAATAATGAAAGGCTTTGGAATTCCAAGTTCCTTAGAGGTGAGACGAAATTAGCTAGAGGTGCAATATAACTTTTTCAAGTCGCACAAAGTATGGATTGCTTCCTCAAGCAACCAAGACAATCATGGATATTCAAGCTTGACATCCCCCAACATTGCCCTAGCCGAGTGCCACAACTTGGTTAGAGTTAAAATATGGGCAAGTAACTATAGACCACAAACTACCTAAAATAGGATTGATCAGAAATATCCTCAGTCACACATGCCTATCCTCTAACAACATTAGGTTAATTGAATGCCAAAGCTCATACAAAGTTATAGTATGGACAAATAACCAAATCCTAGAGAAAAAAAAAAGATATAGGATCAACTAAATAAATCCCCAAACATACCTACATATCACCTACTTGTATCAACTTGGCTAAGCGCGATGGATCAAAATAATTCATAATACTAGGCAAGTGACAATAGCTTAAAGAAGAAATCATTGATAGGACCAATTAAAAACATTGGTAGCTACATAAACTTATCACCATAGGCCTTCACTTGGGTGCCAAAGCAAGAGTAAGCTTGAATCGAGAGCAAATTCCATGCACTTAGCCACTTCAAGGACATGACAATTTTTCGTCAAACCCCACGTTTTCACAATCAAAAGCCGAATTTTATCAATAAATGGTCGATTCTTCAAAAATTTCATTACTAATGCAAAACGAAATTCTTCCTCAGCCTTAACCATCTCTGCTTCTGAGAAAATAAATCCTAATTCTCCATTGATATTAACGGGCAATCTCATGGGAATTTTAAACGCAGGCATCTCCACTTTTTTACTCACAATTTGCGCATATGACTACACCTCGGGACTAGCCTGGACGGCATTCCCCGGCGACGGTGCGCCCATCGGCGGGGGACGACACTGTATTGCAAAATTGTCTTCCAGGACATTGGAGCCTCTTGTGGAAAAGATTAGAAAGAAAATTATAGGATGAAAATCTAAGTTGCTCTTACAAGGTGGAAGATTGATTTTATTAAGACATGTGTTGTCTAACACGCCTATTCATTTGATGTCTATTATTAAGATTTCGCAGGTCACATATTCTCGCATTAACTCTCTTCTTTCAAATTTTTTATGAGGAGAGATGAAAGATAAAAGGAAGATTCATTGGCACTCTTGGGGGAAAATTTGTAAACCTACCTCGAAAGGGGATCTGGGCCTGAGAGATCTGAACGAAGTTTAGAAATCTCTTCTCATGAAATTTGCCTTCAGATTGCTCACTTTTAACAATCTGTGGGCAGATTTTTTCAAAGCTAAATATTGCAGAAATGATCATTTACTAATAAGGAAGGGGAGACCAAATGACTCTCGATTTTGGAAATCAATTATGGCCACCATTCCAAAAGTTATAGATAATGTTAAAATTTTGGTGAGAGGTGGGAACTCTTCTTTTTGGTTCGACAGGTGGCTGTCATCAGACCCGTTATCTATGAGCACTGAGGATATTTTGAAAGAGAAACTGTGTATTTAAGATTGCTAGCTAAATAATAATTGGAACTTTGATTTAGTACGGGAATTTGTTGGTGCTGATAAAACAAGGGAAATTTTGCAAAAGGTGTCGACGGGTAAAAGTGGGCAGGATATTTTTGTCTGGAAGCCTGTCCCGGATGGTAATTTTTCTACAAAAACGACTTGGGAGGCAATAAGGAGTAGAAGTGATAATTTTTTGTGGAATGACTGGTTTTGGAATTCTTTATTGCCCATAAGAATATCAATGTGTTTATGGAGAGCCTGGTTTAGATGCTTAGCTGTAGATGATAGAATTCAGACCAAAGGAATATCGATGGCTTCGGCTTGTGATTGCTTCGTTCAGAGAAGCCAGGAAAACATTGATCATATTCTTTCTTTAGGAGAGGTGGTTTCAGAGGCTTGGCGTCGGGCTAGTGTGGCATTGGGGATTCCTTTCCAACGATCTCTTCCTTGGAAAAATAAAATGGCAAATTGGTTAATCGTCTATTAAAGGTATTTTAATAGGGCTGATTCCATGTTTGATTACGTGGTGCCTCTGGAATTGAAGATGTAAAGCGAGAATGGAAGGAGTTTATCAAAGTGCAGATCAGATGTGGAGAAGTGTTCGATTCTGGGTTAGTTTTATTGCTGAGAGCACCATTTCTTTTCAAAAATTGAAGAAGTCGGACATTAAGATTTTGAATAAGTTTCAAATTAAGCATCAGGGAGTTTGCGATAGGCTTGGAAAAATTATTTCATGGGTTAAACCTCTAGTAGGGTGGATAAAACTTAATTGTGATGGGATTTGTAGGGGCAATCCGGGTACTTCAGGAGGTGGAGGAATTATTCGGGATTGCCAGACATGGTAAAAGCGGCTTTTTCAAGTTATTTTGGCAATGGTACAAATAATAGTGCAGAATTAAAAGCAATTAGGGAAGGAATTCGTTTGTGTACATGTTTACATTATGTTAATGTGATTATTGAAAGTGACTCGCGAATTGTAGTTGATTGGTTTCAGAAAGATATATGTATTTTGTGGTATCTTTGGGAATTTTGGGAGGAGATCGTGGCAGAGTTAGAAGGAGTGAATGTCATGGTGATGCATTAATATAGGTAAGGCAATAATGCGACTGATTTTCTTACTAAAGAAAGAGAAATGGGAAATAATGTAATCTACGAAGAACAACACCTTCTACCACATTATCTGAAAGGTATCCTTCGGATGGATAGGTGAGGTCTTTTTTCCGTTCGTTGTTAGTTCTTCTCTAGAGTTTCGTTTGGTGTATTTCGTTTTGTTTTTGGTTATTTTTATATTTTTATCTCCTTTATTAGTTATGTTTAAATTTGTTTGTCCTAGTTTGGTTGGTTGGTTTTAACTTGTAACCACTGTATTCCTCCGCCAAAGGTGAGGGTTTATTAATAAATAAATGGAGGTGCCGCCCTCTTTTACCAAAAAAAAAAGTCCTCATAGTGTGGACACTTGGGGAAAATGTATTCCCTTCACGATCTCTCCTAGAAAATTGTCAAACCATTATTTAAGATTGTGCATATTGATCAATCTAAGCTTGGAAATATAATCCCTTGTCAAGGAGGGGTTAAGTGGCAAGGATTTACTATGCTATCCAAAAAGAGTCCATAACTAGGGGCAATAGTAAAACCCTTATATTAACATCCTTAGTTATAAAGAGCTTAAGGATCTTGTGATGAATGGTGTAATCCTAAGAGGGGGGGGGGGGGTGAATTGGAATTTTAAAACTTTTGCAAATTATTTTGTCGATTCACCGACAATATCCCAATCAAATTTAAAGGCATGTATGTAAAACAATCACAACAATAAATAAGCAATCACAACAAAATAAATGTAAACATACATGTACAAAAATTTAAATGAGATAAGGGAGAGAGAACGACACTGAGATTTTTACAAGGTTCGGCTATCCCCGCCTACGTCCTCGCTTTGAGCAAACCACCCAAGGATTTTCACTATACCTGTAATGTCCTAGAAAATGATATGCTTGGGAATGTAAAAATAAAAATAAAAAAATTAATTAATTAATTATTATATTAATAAAATATAATATATTAATGTTATATAATATATTATTATATTATAATATAATAAAGTATATGATATATACATATAAGAGTTCAGGAAGTCTCAAAGAGAGACTTCCTAAAAAATCCAATGACCCCCCTCCCCTTCTCTCTCTCTCTCTCTCTCTCTCTCTCTCTCTCTCTCTCTCTCTCCTCTCTCTCTCTCTCTCTCTCTCTCTCTCTTTTTGTCTCCACTCCCTCTCTTCTCGATTTTCTCCGCCAAATGGGCGCCGATCGAAAAACAAAAAATATCACTGAGATCCTATCTCCGCCACCGACATTTTCACTGGAGTGGATTTGTCGTAGGAGTGACGTAGGCACCACTCTTGGGGTAAGGTATAATCCATCTCTTTCCTTAATTTTTCCTTAAATCTCCAGCCAAATTGACGATTGGACACCACCACAGGGTCCTAGGTTCAATTCTCGTCATGTTGGCCGGAGTAGATTTTTAATTTGGGTTTCCGAGGCACCACTCCAAAGTTAGGTAGGATAGTGGAAATAGGTTTGTTAGTTATTTTTAAAGATTAATTAGTATTGGGAGTGTGTGGGCCTAAGAAATATTAAAATAATTATTATTTTGGGAAGTTGAATTGATTGGTCTGTGAAAAATGTGAATTTCAGGGTTTTGAGCATCGAACGGCGCGGGACGTAGAATTTGTTTATTTTAGCGAGATCTCAGTAAGTCAGGTAAGGGGAATAAATTATAACAGTATTTGTTGAGAATTATTGACTGAGAAATTATGTGAAAACGAAATATGATATTTTGCCTGAAATTATTATGATATGACTATCAGATAAAAATTGTGTGGTATATGAGTTATACTGAGAACATGTTTGAATTGGGTTGTGTGATTTGCATAAAGAAAATGGGAATTTGATATAAATATATATAGTGAAAGGTTTTGTACAAAGATGATTTAAAAGAAACCCAGTGCTATGTATACACTAAGTTGAAATGAAATGAGAATTGTTTTGTTGAGAAACAATGAAAATAATATATGTATATGTATATTGAAGAGTTTTCTGAGAAATGATGAAAAGAGAAACATGAATATGTATATTGGAAAAATAATGAAATGTTTTATTGAGAAATGTTGAAATGTGTGAAATGATATATATGTATTAGTATGAGATGAAATGTGAATATTAAAAATGGGAATATTGCAATGTAAATTTTGCAATATGAATATTGAAATGTGGAAATTGAAATGTGATTTCTGAAATGTGAATATTAAATTGAGAATACTGATTGTAAATTTTGGGAACTGTGAACACTGCAAAGTGCGAAAGCTACAATGGGATCATTGAAATGTAAATGATGAAATTCCAATACCGCATAATGATTGCGGGTATATGGTAATGATAACCCTGATGGATGTTCATGAAAACCCTAATGATGGGTTGTGATATTGAGCACGGTACCGTTGCTAGTGATGATAGTGCAACCACACGGACTCTTGGAGCATGTGACATGACAGTCGACTGAGCCATTTAGTAGAGTTATTGTACCCCCTGAGTCCGGATCAGGGTTATAGGCTAGCCAGTTATACTATAGATGTAGGATATGTGATATAATATTTTGATCTAACCGGGTCGGCCAACTGCTGTTAGATCCAGCCTTCTAGCTGCACAATCCTAACCATGGGGGGAAGCATGGCGTGGAAAAGAGATCCTCAGGGCAGTCATGAGTTACATACGCGATATTGGGACTGGGAACCAAGGATACTCATGTGCTAGATAGTAAAATGGATATGTTTGAGTTAATAACATAACTAATTGAGGCAAAGTAAAACTCTTCGCCCGAGGGCTTACTGAGTAAGGTGAGTGCCCTGATGAGTATCAGTTATAGTCGAACCCGAGTTAATCGGGTAAGGTTACAAACGATATCAGAGTAGAGGGGAGCTGCATGTATGGGCATGACATCTCCCCTATCCTTAGAAACTTCACTAGTAAATATGGGTTGTGTAAGAATGAATTTGAGAAATGGTTTTAAAGCTTGCAAAAGTTGGTTTTTTATATCTATATGATTATAAGCATATATATCAGTGTGTTTTCTCAGATGAATTGATGATTTGAAAAGTAAAATATGTTAAAACTGAATTCATATTGCCATACACTATAAATAATTTATTCCGTCTTACTAAGATGTGTCTCACCTGAATTATCTAAACTTTTCAGGGGACAGAGACAGACCAAGTGATAAAGCTCCGTGTTAGTAGGAAGCTGAGACCCTGATATACAGGGTGAGTTTTTGAACTAGGGAGGTGTGATTCCCCTAGGGTTGTATTATTTTTGGGTATGAGATAGAAATGTATGTATATGGATATTGATACTATGGATATTGTATTATGGGTGGTATGTACATTATGTCTTCCGCTGTTAGGTTGATATAAATAAATTGTCTGTTTACCCGGTACCCAATGCGGGTCAGGTCATGTGAATGGTATCAGAGTGGTTGACGTGGCCAATGTCATGTTTGATGTGTATGACTTATTTATCATTGAATGAAAAAAAAAATGGTATGAAAATCGGGGCGTCACAATACCACTTTTTTAATTGGGCGGAGCAACCACTTACACACTCCTTATAGGCGGAGCCACCTCTCCGAGCAATATTCCCTCACTCAGTCCACTCCTTATAGGCGAAGCCACCTCTCCGAGCAATATGCCCTCACTCAGTCCACTCCATATAGGTGGAGCCACCTCTCCAAACGATATCCCCTCGCTTGGTCCACTCCTTATAGGTGAAGCCACCTCTCCAAGTGACATCCCCTCACTTGGCCAGGGTTCACAACCCGAACCGCAAAGAGTATGAATGAAAATGAAATTTACGTATAATGAATACTTCTTCACAAGCTAATTTGTACAATGAAAAATATAACTAAATGCATTCTCAAATTATTTGAAATGTGAAGCTCAATAGAGTTTGGCGGAAATGATTTTTCTCAAATGACTTTTGAAATATTAAATGTAAGAAGGCTTTCAAGCAATATATATTTGTGTGAATATATGCCCTAGCCTTTCAAGGATAACTCAAAAATATTTTATCCAAAAGATTTTTTCACAAGAAGAGTAGGATAAATTTAAATTTGATGCTTAAGAAGACTTTTGAAATATCAAATATAAGAAAGCTATGAGTGTAAAAAAAAAATATGCTCAAAGCTTTTCAAGAAACACTCAAAATATTTTCTCCAAAAATGTTTTTCAAAAAGAGTAGGAGAAATTTGGATTTGATCTTCAAAAAGGAGTTTGAAATATGAATAAGAATGAAATAATTTTCAACAAAACTTCCTAAACGTTTTTCTAACATTCCCCAAGTGTTTAGGCTTAATATATATTGGAAAAAACCAAATATAGTCATTATATAACCATTGGGGCTTTAAAATAATAGTTTATTTTAAAGAACTAGCTGTTTTTCAACCGTTGGGTCACTTTCCCAAGAGGTCCGGTTGACTGTGTTGAAGATCCAGTCGACTGGATCTTCAAATCCGCGAGTTTCGGTCGACTGACCAATGATCCGGTCAACCGGATTTGGGGTTTTGCGTGGACACCTTCAGTTGTTTTGACATAACTTTTTCTATACAACTCCAAATTGGATGTTCTTGGTATTAACAGATAGCTAAAAAAAAATCCCACAACTTTTATGTTGAACACTGTTTAAGATAAGAAGTGATTGATTGAGAAAATTGCTCATGAATGAGACAAAAGAAACATGAAGGGAATTTTCTACTGCAGACACCTTTCGGTATTTTGGGCATTAGTTTTTCTATAAAAATCTAAATGAGACATTATTGGTAGCAAAATAATGCTAAGAGAAAATCCCATAATTTTCATGTTGAACATATTTTAATATGAGACCAGATTGATTGAGAAAATTACTCATCAATGAGACAGCAAAAACATAAAGGGGATTTTGAAAAACTAGTTTTGGAGTTCTTCATTCCAAAAATGATTTTGACACATGAAATAATTTTTGCACATTTGTAAAATGATGTTCCATGAAATATAGTGCCTAGGGTCCAACTAAGGTAATGGTTGAGAGAGAGCTTCAATTCAAATCAAATGATATGCATGCACATTTTAAACCTATAAACAATATAACTGAAAAATATAAAGTCTTCAATCTTTTCTCTTCACAAATCCATGGAATGTGCCAAATGATGTTATCTTTTAGGTTTTTCAAGACTTCCATTTTGCATCTGTCATCTTTGCTTACATAAACATAAACATGTTCAAACACTTAGCACACAAATGAGATACTGTGATTTGTCATTATCAAAACGAGATAGGACTCAAAAAGTCAACAGATATTTTGTTATTTGAGTATGCCAAAGAAAATGAGGATCCTAAACTATCTTACAAAAAAATAGGATTATCTATAGGTTGATTTCATTTAAAAATGAGAAGAAGAAAAAAACAACCTTAACCTATTGACTAAGAAGACTTCAAAGATCCTTTACTAGTCAATTATTGTAATGATTATGAGGATCCTTGTGCATGCTACTTTTTGATTGGGTATCTTTTAGCTTATTAAAATATAGTTATTGCTTTTGATTATACAATTGAGCAAGTTAGATGCATTAATTAAAATTTTTCCTTGTTTTTGTTAGTTTTTCTTGATAAGGATAGGGTTTTTTGGGCTTCTAAGCACCTTAGAGGACAAGGAAGGCACTCTTGGAAAAAGAAAGTTTTAGTCAAACCCTAGCTCTCATATTATAATAAGAGGCTTAGAGGGGCCAACATTGGAGCATACATTGAATATTTAGTGAAGACTCTATGTTCACTTAATGGGAGGACTTATGTTGAAGCACATATGCACTTGAGCCAAGGAGCTAGAGGGAGGAGAAGGAGATATTGGCATTCTTAAAATTCTCATTCTTTAAGGTATGATGATCTAACTTTATTCTCTTTTCTTTCATTTTTGGTACTAAATGAATATCTGTGCTAATGATTTTTTCATTATTTATACTTGTTTAAGGTTGATACTTCTATACCATCCCTCTTGTCTTCTTCATCATACTTATCACTTACCATCACTCTCATTATCTTCATCATACTCTTCATCACCATTATAATCATCAACACTATCTCTCCTTCATCACCACCATCATCATCAATGTCATCCTGCACACATCACAATCAAACATCATATATGTTATCACCGTCACATTTCTATTATGGTTGAGTTACATATCTTAAAAGGAGAAGAGAACATAGGAAGCAGTAAAGAGAAAAAGAGAGGAAATAGTAGAGAGAGAGAGAGAGAGAGAGGGAGGGGGTGAAAATACAATAGAGAGAGAGAATGATAAAGAGAGGGGGATAAAATACAATATAGAGAAACATTAAAGAGAGATAGACAGAGTGCTTTAGAAAGAGAAGCGTTTTAGGATTAGAAGAAGAGGAAAAAGGATATAGGCAGTAACAGAGCACCGACGAGATATTGACTGGCGATAACGAGCCTAACAATGGTCAAAAAGAAGCTTGAGGGTGGCTAGATAGCCATGGAGGAGTTAAAGAATAATTGGGGGGAAAAAAAAAAGAAAAAAAGGTGGCTTTTCTAGTGGATGTAGGCCACCAAAGCATTGTTAGAGTAAGACAGGTCCACGTGAGGAGTCATTGAGGTTGGATGATAGGTAGATGCCAGTGGTGGGGAGGCGCTGTTGTAGTGGAGCATTGCTAGGGTTGTAGAAAATCCTAACACTACATGCATGGAAGAAGGTGAAGGAGGGGGTCACATGCCCCCTAATGTTTTTAAGCTCGTAATGAATCGGTCAGCCATTTTTTCCAGATTGGTCAACCAACCTAATTTTTTTTTATTAATTATTTCTTTATTTTAAATTCTTTTAAAATAAAATAAAATAAAATAAAAATCATGAAAATAGGGGAAAAAATTAAAAATTATTTAATTGGGAATTTATTTGATTAGTTTTTCATTCGAGTAGGCATTATCATTGCTATTATTAATATCAACGTTATATTATTATTATTACTATTATTATCATCATTATTAATTTTTATTATTTATTGATACCCTAGTTTTTAATATTTTATTTTTATTTTCTTTATTAGTAGTTTTTTTAATTTCATTTATTTGTAGAAAAATCTTAGAAAATCCAAAAAAATTGTAAATAAATTTTTAGAAAATCCCAAAAAAAAAATCAAGAAAACTATTTAAATTCCAAAAAAAATAGAAAAATCCAACACAAGCCAAAAAAAAAAAAAAAAATGAGGATTAAGAAAATTTATTTTTATCTGCACTTAGTTTAAATTTCGTGCATACCTCTATTGCATTTCGACTTTATAGCATGCTGTATCCATTTTGCTTGTATAAATTAGGAATTTTAAGCGTACTTTTGGTTTCATAGATGTTAGGGTGTCTCTATGTTGTCCTTTGTGATTTTCCCTCGGCTTATGATGGAACAAGCAAGAAATTCTCATTGTATGATGTTTTCCCTCGTCCCTCCCTAGGCATGGTGAAAGTGCTCTTCCTTAAGCTCGTATAGATGAATGAAAGTAGGTGCCTTCACCGACGAGATTGGAACATGAGGGGCAAATCAAATGTTTCCATTATGTCATTCTTTCTAAAACGTGTCGGTTTTCAAATCTGATCATCGTTAGATCCCTTAATTTCAATCAAATCAAATATTGTCTTTCCATTTTTTTAATTTCAAATTTAAGGTTTCTTAAGATTACTCCTTTCCAAATAGAGTACATTAGGATTTTTAAACATATTGTGTGGACTCTTTGATGATGATTTTTCATCGAAGGATATAAAATGAATTTTTTTCCCTTTTTGGTTAAGATGCACACATACATACATATTCAGAAGCGACTGTTCTTAGAATGAATGTTGATAGGGGTGCTAGTTGATTGATTTCCTTTAAAATAGTTGGTCAACTACCTTCTCTATGCATAAGTATACTTCTGACCCTTTTCTTTGATTTCTAGATCTTTTAATATTTTTCTTTGTTTTATTTTTAAAAAATAAGGTGACAACTTCATTTTTCAATAATTCATGTCATCTTAGTTAAAGTATTCATTTTCTTTAAGTTTTCTTGTTTGGGGATTGCCATGCAACATCTACTCATTAGCACCCCTAAATAGAATCTAGTGTCGACAATCCAAAATAGGTTGATTGTGGAGGCCTAAATCCTTCTACTAAGGCTGAGATTGTTGAGAATTCCACTTGTGAGCTTGTCCCACATTGGAAAATTAAAGTGAATAATGGGTGCTTATATACATGGATGGACCCAAGACCCAATAAGCTTGAGCTTTTGGGTCAAATTGGTGTTCACCCAAGTGTATTAAGCCCACCCATGGGCTCCTCCGGTCCTAACAAGTGGTATTAGAGCCGACGGTTCGTAACTCTGGGTGAGCGACATTGTAAAAGTCCAGACAAGAAGCTAATTCTCTTGATGTGCTAACAGTTGGAGGACCAAGTGTGTGGCTGAGGCCAATAAGGATCATCTAGGCTGCAGATGGATCTGAATAGGGTCAAGACATGGGAGGTAGGATTGGTTTGGAGGCACGTGGAATGCAATCTGAGGCACGTAAGACGCCAATAGTAAGGCCCACTTGAGCAACTGTTGGAGAATTGTCCCAAAAGGAATACGGTTTCCTTTCAAGGGGGAGCAGGAACTCACAAGTGAGGGGGAGATTATTGAGAATTTCACTTGTGAGCTTGTCCCACATTGAAAAATTAAAGTGGATAATGGGTGCTTATATACATGGATGGACCCACGACCCAATTAGCTTGAGCTTTTGGGTCAAATTGGTGTTCACCCATGTGTATCAAGCCCATCCATTGGCTCCTCGAGGAACCTATGAGCATCCAGATCAAAATGACACTAAAGATTTAACGTGGTTCGGTCAATAACGACCTACGTCCACAAAGCACACACCATGAATTCACTATCTCGCCAGAAAATATTACAATTCTCTCTCTCTCTCTCTCTCTCTCTCTCTCTCTCTCTCTCTCTCTCTTTTTCTCTCTCTCTCTCTCTCTCTCTCTCTCTCTCTCTCTTCCTCCCTACTTCCTCTCTGCTCTCTCTGAGCTTCTCTGTGCTCTTTTTGCACTATATTCTGTGCTGTGTATTACAATTTCCACAACCCTCCATTTATAGGCTTGGAATTTAAATCATAATTAAATAAAATCAATACAAATGGAAATTATAACGAAGAGTTTGATGAAGAGATAAATTCCACCGCGTTTCTGACTCAGCAACGCATCTCCAGCTGTCTCCTGGCTGTCTTCTGGCTCCATCTCTAACAACCTCCCACTTGGAGATAGAGACACCTCCTCAACCAGAGTATCATGAATAAATTATGTGCTCATAATATGTGTCTTCAAGCATGAAGACCAACTGAAGTTGAACACAACTTTAGTTTCTTTGTAGTCACCATCTTCTTGTCTGCTCGATTCCTGCGAACTAATCTGATGGCTGTCATCTTCACAACTGGTGTAAAAATGCCGGTGTAATCAATCCCTTCCATCTGCTCAAAGCCTTTGATTATCAATTGAGGCTTGTACCTTCTGGAGTCGTCATGCTCCTCTTCAATTCTGTACATCCACTTGTTGTGAAGGCCTTTGGGCAACTTCCATATTCTGTTGGAGGTGAGGGACTTCATCTCATTCTTCATTGCAAGCTCCCACTTGCTCATATCTACCACCTGACATGCTTCATCATAGCATTCGGGCTCTCCTTCATCTGTAGGAAGTAAGTAATCAATATACCTCCTGTCTAGTATATGGGACCAAGTAGATCTCCTAAGCTCCGAAGCTGGAGTAGGAGACGGTGGTGCGACGATCTACTCCACTAGTTCATCCACCTGAGGATTCTCGGTATTCTGCTAATGTGTCCCAACACATTTTAAGTGGACCAGTTCTAGTCCCTTCTTCTTTGGGGCATGGGTGTTTATCTGGAAACTAACCCTCTTTTGTTTCCTGACTATACAATCCTCGCACATGTCAACCTACACTGACTGTAGACCACTCAAATTTTCCTTTGAGTGCATCACTTTGAGTCCCTTCTCGCTCATGTGACCAAGTCATTGGTGCCAGATGTTGCTGTCATCATTTCTTGCAACAACTGAAATAGACATGGAGGCATTGGAGGTTAGAAAAAGTGTTCTGCTTTTCTTTCCTCGTGCAATCATTAGTACACCCTTTGAAACTTTCCATTCATTGCCAATGAATTTCGTCGTGTATCCCTCATCTACCAGCTGACCAATTGAGATCAAATTTTTTCTCAGGTCTGGAATATACCCGACATCCTTCAGCTTCCATGCTGAATTTTCACAACCCCCTTGCCGGTTACATCGCAAGGTTGATCGTTGTCAAGGTACACCTTACCAAAATTACCTGGTGTGTACTCCTCTAAGCAATCTCTACAGCATGTGGCATGAAATGAGGCTCCAGAGTCTAAGCCCCAAGACTCATGCTTGCTCTCCAAAGAACAGATCAACATCTCATCATTCTCGGAAGCAATATTTGCTTCTATCTTTGCCCTCGTCTCGAATTTCTTCTTCTGACTCCTGTATTGGTTCCTGTAATGACTAGTCTTTCCACAGTTCCAGCACTCAATAACTTTTGTGCTCTGGGAACCTGTGTCTTGAGTATCTCTGGCATTTCCAGATTTAGACCGCATGGGCCTAGATTTTCTGTGGTTGTTTGATCGTCCATGCTTGTTTCCTCTGCCTCGACTCTCTATGTTCAAGGTTGAACTCAAATTGGAGCCATGGTTCGGCTGCATTCTTATTTTCTCCGTCAAAAATCATGCTGACGACCTCATCATATACAAGTTTCAATTTTCTTGTGGAGCTACTGATGGCAGTGACGACACCATTCCAATTTTCAAGCAACTGACTCAGAATCAGTAGAGCCCGAATCTCATTATCAAACGTTATCCCGAGTAAGGCTAGTTGATCAAACAACTCATTGAAGTTATTCAAATGCTTGCTGAAACTCTCACTTGCAGACATGTTCATTGTAAATAGTCTTTTCATGAGATGTACCTTGTTTGCGGCTAAAGGTTGTTCGTATATATTAGAAAGCGCATCCATCGGAGACTTGGTGGATGTTATATGCTTGATATTGAATGCCACAGATTTTGACAATGTCATTTTGATGGCTCCGAGGGCTTTTCGATCAAGCAATTCCAACTCATCCTTGTTCATGGATGTTGGCTTACCCTTCAATGGTAAGTGTAATTCCGTCCCAAACAAATAATCTTCTATCTGCATCTTCCAGAAACCGAAATTGTTTCCATTGAACATTTCGATTTTTGAGCTCTTTTCATTTGACATCTCGATTTACTAATCTAGAGATGGAATTAGCTCAAATGGATAGTGTGGTTGGATCCGGAATGATTGAAAACCCTAGAAATGGTTAAAGTCACTCGAAAAATGGACCCAAAACGACTCTGAAAAGCTGAGTCAAAGTTTGGTCAAACCTGGTCAAGCTTGCTGACGTGGTAGGTGGGGCCACTGATGACGTGGCAGGGGTGGTCCCACTTATGACGTGGCAGTGGTGGGACCCAATGATGACGTGACAGAGGTGGGCCCACTTATGACGTGGCAGTGAGGTCTGCTGACATGGCACTCTACCGCTGACATGACACTCTGACGCTGACGTGGCGCTTTGATGACATGGCGCACTGAGCGGAGTGTCAGACCTGGGTCAGGAACTGGATCTTGGGTTACCCCGGGTTTGAGTGACTTTCCAGGTCGGGTCAGGTAGTGAACTGGGTCGGGTCGGTGCAGATCGGGCAAAGAAGACGCGTGCAACGCGTTGAGCGCATAAGGGACTGGTCGTAGGCTCGTGGCCGGTGCGTGGAGAGGCGTCTTGCTCCGGCAAGGTGCGTGGGAGCACGTGAAACTTCTATGGAACTCCGTTCGAGCTTCAGATTGCACCTTTCTCTTCATATCGGCGAGCTGAATGCGATGGTGGCCTCAAAATGCAATTTTGATCAACTGGACAGAGCTCTGAATTTTAGGGTCACTTCCGATCAGGTTTTTCTACTCCAACCGGGCTCTGATACCACTTGTTAGCAACTTGTGAGCATCTAGATCAAAATGACATCAAAGATTTAACCTGGTTCGATTAATAACGACCTACGTCCACAGAGCACACACCAAGAATTCACTATCTCGCCGAAAAATATTAAAATTCTCTCTCTCTCTCTCTCTCTCCCTCTCTCTCTCTCTCTCTCTCTCTCTCTCTCTCTCTCTCTCTCTCTCTCTCTCTCTCTTCCTCCCTACTTCCTCTCTGCTCTCTCAGAGCTTCTCTGTGCTCTCTCTGCACTATATTCTATGCTGTGTATTACAAGTTCCATAGCCCTCCATTTATAGGCTTGGAATTTAAATCATAATTAAATAAAATCAATACAAATGGAAATTATAACGAAGAGTTTAATGAAGAGATAAATTCCACCGCGTTTCTAACTCAACAACGCGTCTCCAGTTGTCTTTTGGCTCCATCTCTAACAAAGGCCTTTACAATTAAAGAAATCCTTGATTTTAATGCAGTTTGATTTGTTGGAAAAATTGTTGAATAGGAAAAAAGTCCCTTTTTAGCTTGCTTGAAATCAAGTATAGGGAGGCTAAATTATGTCTTCACTACTTGATTGATCAAACATACTCTGAGGAGACGTCTCATCTTCCTTTACAATTAGAAGTAGAGCTGTGGAGGATATTGTTGATGCCATAATTTAATCAATCAAGAAACTAACCAGCTAAGAAAACAAATACATGTTTTTTTTTTCTTTTCGCGGTGGAGTGATATGGCATAATTTCTCTTTTGTCATCCCATCGCCAAAAGAGAATACAGAGAACGCAAAAGAAATTCTTTGGACATTACATGTTGATCTGGAAAACCATCCGCATGACTCGATACATCTTGAAACGCTATGGATTCAAGTACGCTTCCGCATTTAATTTAATATCCTTGATGATTTGACATGATTGATTTTAGCATGATGATGATTCTCATTAATTAAAGAAATACTCTTTAAGTTCTTAAGAAATTAGTGATTTTCCAAATGGTCGGGGTGTATTCGAAGTTTGACATGCGCAATCAAAAGGGAGGTAAAGCCAACTAAACTTTGGACAATACTTGATTGCTTGACCACTCAACTTAGAGTTACAAAGGTAGTTTTTCAAGAGAGTGTGGGCAAGCGTACAATGTGATCAAATGTAAGATTTGACTGTGTAAAGAATCAAACACTCTTAAAATATGCAAATACTATGGTATATGCATGACAAAATTGAATATTAAGTTGTCCCATATATATCTTATAAATGAGTACATACCATTGCTACTATTGTTTCCATATAAGGATAGAGGTAATTGGGTTTATAGCAACCTTAAAACAACATAATTGAAAGAAGGAAGAAACTAACAGAATAGATGGACAAAAGATTTTAGTAAAAAATACCCAGGAGAACTTTGTTAGTACTGAATTATGTTCAAGTTAACCCTAAATAATTTGCCAAAATCTAGGATAGTTTAAAACCTTAATTGCCTTCACTCTCAATCTATTTTTTGTCATTCAATTAACTTTTCGTCTTTTTTTACCCTTTTTTGGCAATTCAAGGTCATTTAGAATGATTTATGATTCATTACATGAAATTTGAGAATCTCTTATCGATTGTTTAGCCTCCCTCATATTTTTTTAGATTTTTGGGCAATTTTCCTAAGAAATATTTAGAATTTTTCTTCTCATTTTGGATGCTTGTGTACTTAATTATGTAATTACGAACACTTCGATTTGAAGATATAATTATGCATAATGTAATTAATTGGTTTAATTATCTAAATTAATATATATATATAATTAAAATATGCACATAATTATAGACAATTTCGTTTAGATCTGTATGTAATTATGATATCCGTTGCTCCTGTAGTTTGAAACTAGATTAGAATTACATAACTAATACTGTAATCCAAGTGTCTATGCATGTCATTTTATAATTTTGTATGGTTTAGTGCAAATATATATGTAATTACATTAAATACGTACAAATAATCAAATTTATTTTAACCCGATCCATATTGATACTCATCTAATATGCTTAATTTGGTCCAGAATAGTTTATGAAATAAATTGTTTTGTAAAAGGGATTTTAAGAAAAAAAAGCCCATTCCTAAAAGATTAGTTGAATACTGTCATATATTTAACAAGGAAAATATTTAATCTAAAGAAATCAACATTCTAAAATATATATAGTAACCAAATAACATAAAAAAAAAAACACACAATTACAAGTCCACTCCAACTTGGATCCCTTTCATGAAAAATGTTATTAGTGTCCATTTTGATAAAAAAAAATTTGTTTAAAGAAATATAAGAGAACAAAGTAAAATAGAAAATTTATTTTTCATTCTTCTTCTACATCAAATAATATTAAAAATAAATTTTTTAATGTGATTAAAAATGAGAAAATAAATGTTAATAATAGATAAAATTAAATTTTATTGACTGATTTGATATATTTATTTTAATTTTTTTACACTTTCATATCAAAAAATGATTGTTCTTATTATTTTTCCCCCCTTTTTCCTTTTAAATGTTTTCTATGTTTAGGCCTAAAAGTTTATCATAAATATAGAGGAAGATTATTCCCAGAATGATGCTCACATAATCTCATTGTTTGATCCAAATCTCGCTGGACCAAGCAACGAGATTTGCCACACATTAGGACCAACTTATTTTTCCAGACAAATCTCACTAGATCAAGTAGCAGATTTGCTTGCCACGCGTCAAGACTATGCTTGTAAGATGGAATGTTTTAATTTTTTGTGTTCTTCTTTTTTTATTTATAATAATAATAATAATAATAATAATAATAATAATAATAATAATAATAATAATAATAATAACAATAATAATAAATTAAATTTTTGGAGCGAATAATCATTTATTAATTTAAATTTTCACATAAAATAAATGAAAAATTTTAATTTAATTAAAAATATTATTTTTATCATAAATTAATATAACAGTCATACGTTATAATATACACTAATAACAAGATTATTTTTAATTAAAAATGGAAATCTTATATTATTTTATTTAGTAGAAAATATTTAAATATTAATTAAAAATAATAATTATTAAAATTATTAACTAAAAATCTTAATAATTCTAATTTCAATTATCTTTAAAACTAATAATAACATTTATTTAGATACAATCAAACACCACTCATAATTTTCAGGGTTTTTCCAATCTAACACTAATTATCAACATTTATTAAATTCAACACTTTTATATAAGTATTTCAAACGATTCTTTAGTTTATGTTATCTAAAAAGTTGCATTTAGATTGAAGATGATATTTGAAATTTTAGTATACAATACTCTTGAAGTTGAAAGTAATTTTCGAATGAGGAGTTGGGGTAGTTGATAGGGGGAAAAATAAATCTACAACTAGAAAAACCTTATAGCTCCATATAATTAAATTAAATGCACTCTATTGCGGGGTAAATATAGCAGGGATGCTCCTTCGACTCCCGTTGACTTGAAAGAGGAAGAAAAGAAAGGCTTGGAGGACCCGGGGTGTACTCTAGGGGATCACTCCGATACATAAGTAAGAGGAATACTTTTAGAGAGGCTAAATGCAACAGTATAATTGTGTTGAATGACTTACCTTTGCCTTTTCTCCAAATCCCTTCTTATAGGGACTTGAGTTGACCACCGGTTGGCTAGGATTTATTGCACGGGGGCGTGAATCGCTCTCCCGCAATAAGTGCGTGCGTCTATTACTCGGTTATTAAGGGCGTTGGCGTGGATCTCTCCTCCTCTTTATTGGGTCGGAGCCAAGCACTCGTCCGAATGTCAAACCTGGAGAAAGTGCGAGATAGGCGTTGACCTGCCCTCATTAGCTAGATTATTATGGGCATATCAGTTGTCCCCCCTTCAGTTTCAAATTTCTGGATAGAATTTTGAATAATGGTGTTGTCTGCATCTTTCCCCTTAGAGGGTTTAATGCTCCATCGTGTTCCTCCATTTTCTCTTCTTTTTTTTTTTGGCGGAATAGTTGAGCAACTCGTACCGAGCTGTTTTGCTGAGCTGATCGTGCCGAGCTACTCGTGCCAAGCTGCTCGGGTCGAGCTGTTCGTGCCAAGCTTGTCTTGCCGCGCTATTTGTGCCGAGCTTTTTTGCTGGGCTGCTTGAGCCGAGCTATTTTGCCGCGCTACTCGTGCCGAGCTTTTTCGCCGGGCTGCTCGTGCCGAGCTGCTTTGCCGAGCTCCTCGTGCCAAGTTATTTAGCCGAGTCGTTTTGCCGAGCTACTCGTGCCGAGCTGTTTTTCCAAGCTGTTTCTACCAAGCTGCTCAAGCCAAGTTGCTTTGCCGAGCTCCTCGTGCCAAGTTATTTAGCCGAGCTGTTTTTTCGAGCTCCACATGCCAAGTTGTTTTGCCGAGCTCCTCATGCCCAGCTCCACATGCCAAGCTTTTTCGCCGGGCTGCTCGTGCCGAGCTATTTTGCTGAGCTCCACGTGCCGAACTGTTTATGCCAAGCTTTTTCGCCGGGCTGCTCTTGCCGAACTGTTTTGCTGAGCTCCTCGTGCCAAGCTGTTTAGCCGAGCTCCTCATGCCAAGCTGCTCGTGCCAAGCTTTTCCGCCGAATGAGTCGTGCTTGTTAGTTTGGCCTATCCTCTTGATGAGTCGTGCTCATCTGTTGGGCTGTTCTGGCCTCACAAGTCATGCTCGTCAGTTTGACCTATCCGCCTGATGAGTTGTGCTCATCTGTTGGGCTGTTCTGGCCTTACGAGTCGTGCTTGTCAGTTTGGCCTTTCTGCCTGATGAGTCGTGCTCATCTGCTGGGCTGTTCTGGCCCACGAGTCGTGCTCGTCTCTTGGTTGTTTCACCTTTCTGAGGTGTCATCGCACGCTTCTATCCTGCAAAAGATAGATAAAAGCAGGTTTTAAATGCATTCTACCTCGGGAAGTGGGTTGGAGGAAACGTTCTCATTTATGGTCATCCGTTTAATGTTGTGTCCGAGGCAATGTGGTCTTTCCGAGGCACCGTTTGTCCGTGGGAAGCCGCAGCTGTGCATTCGTCAGAGATTTTCTGTGTCCTTTTTCTCCCTCGAGACACAATCCTTTTTGTAGATGGAAATTCTTGAGATTCTTGCCACAGGGATTCGTGCCCTCCTCTCTTTATAAAGGCCAGGGGACTCCTTCATTCTGCACTCATCTTCAATCTGAGTGGACTCCTTCTTTCTCTTCTCTTCTTCATTCCACGGGTCCCCCTTTTGGTGTTAGGTACGTTCTCCCTCTCTACTGCATTTTTGTTTTGTTGTTCTTCGTTGTTCTTGCGTTAACTTTGTATGTTTGATCTTTTCTTGTAAGATGGCCTTGCTGTTTGTGTGTGGAATTTTACTGTCTTGATCTATCTTGGCATCTTTTCCTCTTTTTTTTTGCTGTTGCTTGCCTGTTTGATCCTTAAGTATAGGTATTGTTTTGTTCACCTCTTGTTTTTCCTATGGAGTCTTCCTCATAGCCTTTGAGGGTTCCTACTACAGTTCGGAGCGCTCGTTGTGACCTCACTTCCTCCGATTTGCAGAATGTTCGTTACTTTTTTGCCATACCATCGAGTATTACTGTTAGGTTGCCATCTGCTTCCGAGTCAGCTCTTGATCCAGGCTCCGAAGAGCTCTGCCTCTATACAGATTATCTAGATTTGGGTCTTAGACTCCCTTTTCCCCATTTTGTCTCTAGCATATTATGTTTTTACTACATAACACCTTCCCAACTTGTCCCGAACTCTTATCTTTCGCTCACCTATTTTGCCGTCCTTCTGCTCCGCTTGGGCTACCAGCCTGCAGTTCCTCTTTTTAGAAGTTGTTTCCAGATGCGATCCCATTCTGTCGAGAATGAGCTATATTATTTCAACTCTCTACCCGGCCATAAACTTTTTTCACCAGGCAGTTCTTCCATCCATAACTGGAAGTCTCGTTACTTCTTCGCCTCAGGAGAGTTGAATTACACAGGCTCTTTGGTCTGGTCCTCTCCTCTTAATGGTAACGTTGTCTATCCCTTTTCCTCCTTCTTTTGCAGGGCTTACTAGTAGGTTATCCGCTGACTCATCTTTTCTCCTCTCACCCCTTTTTCCTTTGTAGTTCGGGTGCGCCACCTTCTTCCCAGACTTTCTCCCGAAGAGCAGGCCATCTTGAAAGAACTTCCTGTCCTTGGTGAACAAGGTATTATCCCTCATGAGGAGCTGCTCCAAGAGCGTGTCCTCGTGCAGTGGGGGATCAGCCCCGTTTCCTCAAGTCTTTCCTCACCCCTGATTTCATATATATATATATATGTGTGTGTGTGTGTGTGTGTGTGTGTGTGTGTGTGTGTGTGTATGTTCGGATATTGTCTCTATTGTTGGTGTTTTTACTCCTTTTCTCTTTTATCCTTGTAGATATGGACTTCACAAGGTATGAATCTCTCATGGGAGAAGCCAGGAAGCAAAGGGTGAGTAGGAGTAGGAAGAAGAGAAGGGAGATCGAAGGAGAGTCCTCACAAAGGGACGCACCTGCCGTAGGTGATTCGGGCGCCCTTACTGATGAAGTCAATGCTGCTTCTTCTCCGACCCCGCAGGCTCATATTGAGGTGATTTTTCATGAACCGACCTGCTCTGCCTTTGCTCTCTGTCGGGCTGTACACGCTGAGGATTTTGTGTAGGCCCAGTGCACCCTTCCTGATGCTCTTTCAGTGAAGATCCGCCACACCTCATACCAGGTATCTATTCTTTAGGTGGCTTTATTCTTCTCGCCTTATTCATAGTCTTGTTGACTGTTCCATACTTTGTATTCTTCTGCAGCTGGCGACGATGGCTCTAGCCCAGGAGGAAAAGGTTGCTGAGATGTATCGGCAGACCCTCGATGCTCGGGAGAAGTATGTTGTTGCTCAAAATGAACTGCGTGAGGCTGAGGTCCGTGAACGGGCTTAGTAAGCTGAGGTCGAGCACCTTCGTAGGGAGGAACTACCTGCCAGAGAAGTTGTTGCTGCTGCTACTGCTTCCCGAACTGCAGTAAAGGAGTACAAGGACTCCAACCAGTTCGTCATTGATACCTCTAAAGCTTACCGGGTGGGATTCAGGAGGTGCCGGGATCAAGTCAAGACCAAACATCCTGAGCTTCTGCTGGACGGTGTGAGCTCTCATGGTTATGGCAACGAGAGTCCTGAGTCCGTGGAAGATCTGGAGGAGGATGAGGAAGGGGAGGAGAAGGAAGTTGGAGAGGGGAGTAACGCTAACTAGTCTGTAGGAACTGAACTTGTAATATGAATTTTTCAACTTTATTGACATAGTACAACTATTGTAATTGGTACTTTTATTACTGCAATGTAAGAAGCACTTTTTAGGAATAGTATTTTTTTAACATATCCGAGTTCCATGTGTTCTTAATCTTTTTCCCCCCTACATCTTCCAACTTGTATGTCCCTGGCTTTATCTCGTTTGTGACTCTATATGGACCCTCCCAGTTTGGTTTTAACTTGTGTGACCCTGAATCCAACGGGTTATTTCGCGTCTTCCTCAGGACTAAGTCTCCTGGCCGAAATTCCGTACTTTGACACGATTGTTGTAATACTTTGCTACCCTCTACTGGTACACTGCAACTTTTAAACTCGCCTGATCTTGTCTCTCTTCCAGAAGGTTTATTTCTGATTTGAGTTCTTTATTGTTGGTCTACTCGTTGAAGTATTGCCTTCGCCAAGAGGGCATCCCTACCTCTGCTGGGATGACCGCCTCTGCGCCAAAGACAAGCATAAAAGGGGTTTCCCCTGTTGCTACTCTTTTGGTGGTGTGGTACGCCCATATTAATGAAGGGAGTTCCTCTGCCCATCCACCTTGCATGGATTCGAGTCGCGTCCTTAGTCCGTGCAGTATCGTACGATTCATGTTCTCTACCTGTCCATTGCTCTAGGGGTGGGCCACTGACACGAATAGGAGCTTAATAGATAGGTCCGAACAGAACTTTTTGAAGCGTTCGTTGTCGAACTGCCTCCCGTGGTCTGTAACTATCGCCCAGGGGATGCCGTAATGGCAAACCAATGATGTCTAGACGAAGCGCGTAATGTTCCGCTCTGTTATGGTGGCTAGAGGTTCAGTCTCTACCCACTTAGTGAAATAATCTATTGTTACCAACAAAAACTTTCTTTGACCAGTCGCCTGTGGTAGAGGTCCGAGGAGGTCTATTCCCCACTGTGCGAAGGGGCAGGGACTAGTTAGAGGGGAGAGTAGATTAGAGGGTACATGTGGTACAACCGCACATCGTTGACATCTGTCGCATCTCTTGATGAGCTTAACCACGTCTTTCTTCATTGTAGGCCAGTAAAACCCTTGCCGCATGGCTTTGTGGGCTAGGGCCCTACTGGCTAGGTGGTTTCCGCATACTCCTTTGTGGATTTCCCTTAGTACGTACGTCCTTTCTTCATCGTTTAGACAACGAAGGTAGGGCAGTGTTAGAAATCGTCTGTACAACTCCTGACCTATCAGCGTATACCTTGCTGCTTTCCTTCTCACTCTCTGAGCTTCCTTGTTGTCTTCTGGTAAGGATCCGTCTTGGAGAAATAGGAAAAAAAGGGCCCTCCAATCATTCTTGTTGATTTCGGACTCTATTGAGTTAACTTTTTCTTCCTCATATGAGGGTTTCCCTATTCGCTTTAGATAAATAGCATCTTTCCATTCCGCACCGGTCGCTGAGGCCAATTTCGCGAGTGCGTCAGCCTTTTTGTTTTCTGCCCTTGGTACATGTTCTACATTGAACTGAACAAATGCTTTCTCGTATTCTTGGGCCTTAAGGAGATATTTCTTCATTCTTGGATCCCTAGCTTCAAATTCTCCTTTCAACTGCTCTACCACCTGCTGAGAATCACTCAATACCTTGATCTGTGCCACACCTAATGCATCTTCCAAGCGTAGGCCTGCTAACAAAGTTTCATACTCCGCATTATTGTTGGTTGCTATGAACTCAAGTTTCAGTGCGAAAAGAGTTTCGCTGGCATCTGGGGCCGAAAGGATGAATCCAGCTCCCCCTCCAGCAGCGTTAGATGGCCCATCAACATGTAGTGTCCATACGTCTGGCTTAGTGGATGAGTCAGAGAACCTCTCTACTGTAAAATCAGCGAGCACCTGGGCCTTGATAGCGGGCCTTGGTCGATATTGTATGTCGAACTCACTTAATTCGATTGACCATTTCGTCATCCTTCCTGAACTCTCTGGCCGCTGTAGAATTTGTCTCATCGGTAGGTTTGTTAACACAATTACCTTGTGGGCCTGAAAGTAGGGCCTCAATTTTCGCGCTACACAAACGATGGAGAAAGCGGCTTTTTCTGTCTTGCAATAGTTCTTTTCGGCTCCGCTGAGCACCTTGCTAGTGTAATAAATTGGTTGATGCTTCCTGCCTTCTTCCCGAACCAGGACAGAGCTGACGACATTTTCTGTGGATGCTATATATAGGTAGAGGTCTTCCCCATTCTTTGCCTTCGTTAAAAGAGGAGGGGATCCGAGGTACTGCTTGAGTAGTTCGAAGGCTTTGGCCTGCTCCTCCCCCCATTCGAATCCTCCCTTCTTCTGTAGTGCTTTGAAGAAAGGTAAGCCTTTGTCCCTTGAGTAGGAGACAAACTTGCTGAGGGAGGCTATCCTCCCTGTCAAAACTTGGATCTCCTTTTTTGTCCATGGGGCCTCCATCTCCAGCAGCGCTCTTATTTTATCTGGGTTTGCTTCTATACCTCTACGAGTCACCATAAAGCCCAGGAACTTTCTTGCAGAAACACTGAACACACACTTCGATGGGTTCAGTTTCATGTGGTACCGTCGAAGGAGTTCGAATGTTTCTCTCAAGTCTTTGCAATGTTGCCCTGCTACCAAGCTTTTCACCAGCATGTCGTCCACGTACGCCTCCATTGTTTTTCCGAGTTGATCTTTAAAAATCCTGTTCACCAATCTCTGATATGTGGCTCCTGCATTTTTTAGCCCGAAGGGCATCACCCGATAACAATATAGACCCTTTTCGGTGATGAAAGATGTTTTTTCTTCGTCTGCTCAACTCATGGGGATTTGGTTGTATCATGAGTAGGCATCCATGAAGCTGAGGAGCTCGTGCCCTGAGGTTGAATCCACTAGCTGGTCGATTCGGGGAAGAGGGAAGCTGTCTTTTGGGCACGCCTTATTCAAGTCAGTGAAGTCTATGCAAGTGCGCCATTTTCCATTCGGCTTTCTTACTAGAACCACGTTGCTCAACCACTACGGGTAGTCTACCTCCCTAACGAAGTTGGCTTGTACCAGTTTCGTCACTTCCTCATCGATTATTCTGATCTGCTCCATTACGAAGCTCCTTTTTTTCTACTTCACAGGTCGGTGGTTGGGGTCGACCTGCAGCCTGTGCTCTATTACTGCAGGGTTGATGCCGGGCATGTCTGCAACCGACCATGCGAACAAATCAATGAATTCGTTCAACAGTTCGCTCAGCTCCGCTTTCAAGGTGTCGGGTAAGTGATTCCCGATCTGTATACTCCTCTCCTAGTGGCCCTTCAGTGGTATGTGCTTGATATCTTCATCTACTGTACTGATATGAGGATACTCTCCCTTTACTTCTAGATCTTCCACCGTTAGAGCTTCTCTAGCCTCCATCTTCCCTTTTAGGGCTATTACATAGCAACTCCGAGCAGCGGCCTGATCTCCCTTGGCAAACCCTATCCCTTGTGGTGTAGGGAATTTGATTTTAAGATGGTATGTTGACGTTACAGCCCGAACTGCGTTAAGGAAAGGGTGACCCAAGATGACATTGTATACCGAAGGTCGGTCGACCACTAGGAATTTTGTCAACGTCGTTACCTGCTGCGGGGTCGTCCCTATTGTCACTGGTAACGTGATTGTACCCAAGGGGTGAACAGTGTCTCCCCCAAATCCTACCAAGGGGGTCGAGACCGGCTTGAGTCGTTCCTTGCCGATCTTCATTCCAACCAGGACCGACCATAACATGATGTTGGCCGAACTCCTATTGTCTATCAGTATGCGTCTGACCATGTAATTGGCCACGAGTAGGGAGAGCACTAGTGCGTCATCATGTGGTTGCTGCACCCCTTCTTCATCTCCGCTATCAAAGGTTATGATGTTATCTCTTCTTTTTCGTTTGCTATTGGTTTCCCCCTTCTCCATCGTCAACACTTGTTTAGCATATCTTTTGCGTGCACTCCCGCTATCTCCTCCACTAGTGGATCCTCCGAAGATCACCGCAATTTCCCCTATGACCTGCTTTTCCTTCTCTTTTGTGCCATGCCTCCTCTGCTCGAGTGGTTCCCTTTGTGGATTTTCTTTCTTTATAAACTTTGACAGACGTCCCCTTCTTATTAGGACTTCGATTTCTTTCTTCAACTGAATGCATTCTTTTGTGTCGTGGCCTTGATCCCTATGGAATGCGCAGAACTTGAACATGTTCCGCTTATGTAGAGGCGTTCACATAGGTTCAGGCCACGAGATGTAGTCCTTCTTTTTGATCTGCATCAGTAACTCTGAGCGTGGTACATTTAGGGGTGTGTAGGTGGAGAACTTGTTGTGCTGTCCTCTCATCTTTAGGCCCGTTTGCAGCGCACTAGTCTCATGCCTTTTTACGGATCTATAGGAGTCTCCAAATTCTCTGCTATTGTTTCTCCTTTTTCGCTCTATGCGACTTCCTCTCGTATCCATCATTTCCTCCAGGTTTATGTATTTCTCTACTCGGATCATTAACTCCCCCATATCCACCAGCGATTTTTTTCCCTAGGGAGTATAAGAAGCTTCCAGGTTGGAGAGCTGTTGTCAAGGCGGCCAAAGCTACCCCCATGTCTAGGGTTACTGTGTTGAATCGATGCATGAAGTTCTTTAGAGTCTCCCGCTCCCCTTGCACTATACTCATGAGATGGCCCGTTGTTTTAGCTCTCCGGCTACTAAGGAAGTGGCCGGTGAACATTTGCTCCATCTCTTGGAAGGAACCAATGGATCCTGGTTGAAGAGTTCGATACCAGTCTCTGGCCGTACCCTTAAGGGTGGTTGCAAAAGCTTGACACATGATGGCGTCCGGAGCCCCTTGCAACTGCATCAACATTTTAAAATTATCCAGGTGATCAATTGGGTCATACAAACCTTCGTATCTTTCAAAGGTGGGCATCTTGAATCTACTGGGCAATGGAGCTTCCATGATTTCTTTGTTGAATGGCGGCTCTGAGGACCTTAGGGATGCTTCCCCATAGTAGGGCTTGGTTCTGCCCTCTTTCATCATCTTCTCTATATGATCTATCTTCTTGATTCTTTCTTCAAGCTCCGTGGATCTTTGTTGGTTGATGTCCACGCTATTTGCATCTTCTACCTTATTGTTGGGGCGAGTTTTCTCCTCTTTCTCCACTGGTTTGTTAACTTGCTTGTCTGCAATGGGATTCTCTTGCGGATGGGGGAGGACGTGCCCTTCTTGACTCTTTTGTTGTAAGAGTTGGTTGAGCATGTCCTTCATTTCCTTCTGGAAAGCAAGGAACTCCTCCCTACTAACACCGGATGACTCTACGGGTGTGGACTGGATGGATTGGGATGGTTCTTTTGTAGCAAGGAAGGAGGTAGAATTGCATGAGGTCGGCATTGCTGGAATGTCGAAAGTCGAGAGCAAGATAATATCGCCTCCTAAAAGCAGGTTCCCACAAACGGTGCCAACTGTTGCGGGGTAAAAATAGTAGGGATGCTCCTTCGACTCCCGTTGACCTGAAAGAGGAAGAAAAGAAAGGCTTGGAGGACCCGGGGTGTACTCCGGGGGATCACTCTGATGCCTAAGTAAGAGGAATACTTTTAGAGAGGCTGAATGCAACAGTATAATTGTGTTGAATGACATACCTTTGCCTTTTCTCAAAATCCCTTTTTATAGGGACTTGAGTTGACCACCGGTTGGCTCGAATTTATTGCACAGGGGCGTGAATCGCTCTCCCGCAATAAGTGCGTGCGTCTATTACTCGATTATTAAGGGCGTTGGTGTGGATCTCTCCTTCTCTTTATTGGGTCGGAACCAATCACTCGTCCGAATGTCAGACCTGGAGAAAGTGTGAGATAGGCGTTGACCCGCCCTCATTAGCTAGATTATTATGAGTATATCACACTCAATACTGAATCTTTAAAAAGTATTTGTATATTATGTTAAAGTTCTTTATAAGGCACAAAAGGAATTTCAAGTCACTTATTTATTTTTCTTGATTATAGTAAATCATATAATTTGTGCATGCAAAATTCGTGGTACTTATTTGGCGTCACGACTATGAATTTCATGCAAATATTATTTATTTGTCAAATAATGTCTTAATGAAATTTCTAAAATGTGAGTCTATAACAGTAAGAGACAACAGATGGATGAATTCTTTTGTTTAAATATATTTAGCTTTGGTTAATCATTAATCAAGTACAATGACCAACGTTCAATAAGAATGAGTCACGTAGCAATCATTATATGCTTATTACAGGAAAAGGCTCAAGTCTCATTGTCTCAGCCTGAGTGCCAAGAATTTAGAAAGATATGTGGTCGTACCATCCTTGCAGCCTCACTTGCTTCTTTCCTAACTATCGTTCTTCTTCTTCTTCTTCTTCTTCTTTATTCTGAAGATATAATTAATTAATGGCTAAAGTGGATTAGTGGAGATCATCAACAGTGACTTTGATCAGAGCATTTTTTGAGTGCTTGTCGTTTTTAGCACTTATATATATATATATATGTGTGTGTGTGTGTGTGTGTGTGTGTGTTCTTCTTCTAATTATTTAGAAAAGTTGAAAGCTCCAACCGCGCGCGTGCGCACACACACACACACACACACACACACTTTTCTTCTTCTAATTATTTAGAAAAGTTGAAAGCTCAAATCTACCTTCTGACTATACACTGTGGAGACTATTTAATCCTGATTCTGTCACTGTGCCATCGAGTGTAAGTAAATCTCGTTGTTTTGTTTAGAAAGATTCGCTTGAGAAATAAGCTGGCCATGACGCGTAGCAAATATCGATACTTGGTTCGACGGGATTTGTTTAAATCTTACTGGACCAATATTATTTAATATATTATTATAAATTAATAATAAACTAACAAAAACTCGAAAGAAGTTGGAAGCGAAGCAGATTGGCGTGTTGCGTCTTCTCCCTTCGCCTAAGGTGTAAAGGAGACGAATCCATTGGCAGTGGGCATTCTTCCTCTGCGCCATCGGCCAACCAATGGAAGCCTCTGCATCTCCAATGCGAACCGATTTCGGAAAAATGGTTTACGGGTACGACTCTCTCTCTCTCTCTCTCTCTCTCTCTGGGATGCTGTTCATAGTTAGGTTCACCGGAAACTTGCGCTTTGGTATGTTTATCAACGTATGTGGTATGAAAAAACCCTTCGACTTCGTACTGTTGGTTATTCTATGTGATTGTCTGATAATTTAATTTCTTGTATTTTTTGCTAAGATGCGAGCACTACCGGAGACGATGCAAAATTCGAGCCCCATGTTGCGGTCAGATATTCCCCTGCCGCCACTGCCACAACGAGGCCATGGTTCTCTCTCTCTCTCAATACAGACATACATATCTATTTTGGGAACTTTATGGGGTTTTTTTAATTTTCATCATTTGTTTAAATTAGAGCGCAGTCAGCAACCCCAAGGATCGTCACGAACTTGTCAGGCACGATGTTAAGCAAGTAGGTACATCTGTGTGATCTCTGTCAGTCTCTCTGCATATGTTATTATTATTAATTCGTTACGGCTTTTTGGTTGGTTTGATGACACATCGATTCGAAACTGTTGTTTCAGGTTGTTTGCTCAGTTTGTGATACCGAGCAGCAGGTGTGGCCCGGTGGAGTTTGATGACGTTTTCTGTATTTTTCGTGATTTTATTTTATTATCCCAATTGGGTTTGCGATTATGAATTCTTTTTTCCTTTCGTTTCCAGGTTGATCAGGTTTGTTCAAACTGCGGCGTTAAGATGGGAGAATATTTCTGTGAGATTTGCAAATTCTATGATGATAACGTAATACGGACTTTCATCTTTTTAAGTTGTTTCAATTGTTGTTGGAGATGACCTAGACGTAGTTATGAACCTTGATATGGATTTATTCCAATTTGCCTTTTATTACTTCTATTTTTTGATGCCATCTATTGATTGCTTGCATTGCAGACGGAGAAGCAACAGTTCCATTGTAATGACTGTGGGATTTGTAGGTTAGTAACGAGTGAGTGGAACATATGACTGTCAGTTTCATATTCAATCTGTTTTTATGTCTTTTATAGCCATTGGTGTACAATAACTGACTTTTATTGCTGATTTTTATTTTAATTTTGCAGAGTTGGTGGTCGTGAGAACTTCTTTCACTGTCAAAAGTGTGGTATTCAATTTTACCCCCTTGCTTTTCTTTGGTGATGTGCAAATTTGGGCTTCAGAATTCCATCAAACTGTTGCTCAAATTCAAAGTCTATTGTGAAGTGGCGGAAAAGGGTTTACATAGCTGACCTTATCTAGTGGGACTTAAGGCTTGTTATTGTTGTTGTTGTTTTCATTGGTTTATCTTGTTTTTCCGTGCATAGATGTGATGTGCCTACATCAAAAGAAATTTTATCATTTAAAGTTATTTGGGGTTTTAAGTTTAATCCATTTAAAATGCTACAGAATTACAGTTCTAGAGTTGTAGGTATTTAAGGGGAAATAAAATTAAAAGGAATATAAAATATTCAAAGAGCTCATTTGTCCTAGCTATAAGGGTCAGTTTCACCCGTTCAAAAGGTCTGGGACCACCTTGAGGGGAATCAAAGCTGGAGAGCTTAATGCACATTAGCATAAATTTAAAAGGCTTTTCTGTAATTCTGCCTTTTTTTTCATTATCAACTTTCTTTTTGTTGATTGTTGATGGTTCATGAGTTCAGACTTTAGACTATGGCATTTATATTCACTTACATGCTAACCCCTTAAATCATGCACATCTTTAAAGCTTGCATTGTCACTTTATCTTAATGACTCCTGGTCTGCCAATGACACACACCCCCGGGATGCCTTCGCTCCTGCCAATCTTATTCGTTGTGTTCAGCATAAAGAGTCCAAAGTACCTTGTTTTATAAGCTCTATGTTGCTTTCTTCCCTATTAATGCTTTTTTGGCACAGGATCCTGCTATGCAGTTAGTTTGCGTAATAATCACTTCTGTGTGGAGAACTCCATGAAGGACCACTGCCCCATCTGTTATGAGGTTTGTGCCTTGAGCCTTATAATTGTGTTTCAAAGTTTACAAATTTGATATGTCTAATACTTTCATTCTTGCTGACAGTATCTTTTTGACTCAGTCAAAGGCACAGTTATTATGGCATGTGGACACACAATGCATATGGAGTGCCATGATGAGATGAGAAGCCAAAATCAGTAAGTTTTGGTTTATTATGAATTTTTGCAAGTTAAGCACTTGTCTGTGGTGTGTAAATTGCATTGAATTTGTTACCCAGGTATCGTTGTCCCAGATGCTCCAAGTCAGTGTTTGACATGTCTAGGACTTGGGAAATATTAGGTGCAGAGGTATGAGGTTTGGTCTTTTTCTTGAACATATGTCTGTGTTTTAAATGTTAATAAAACTGAATATTCTTTAAATTTCGTGCTTGAGGTTGTCTAGTTTTCTTTTCATTAGGCAACAACTCCTTTTGGTGATGCTAGTTATTGATTCCTGTGCAGAAGTCATAATTTGCTGAAAAGTTCCATATCCCATGATGGATGATAAAATTGGTTTTTTGAATTCTGTTTTCATGTGTTTTTTCCCCTCACTTTTTGACAAAATAATTGTTACCCCAGAAATATAGGGGAAGTAGTTGAGTTCTTTTAATTAATTTTATCAACAACAGATTTTAGTTTCTCTAATACTATAAAGGGTATTCCCCCTTTGGTGTCTTTTTTTGAAAATACCAAATGACTCCCCATAATAACCCATAATTATTCTAAAATACCATTATAACTACTTATAAGTATCCCAAAATACCCTTATGTCAAAGATATCCTTATAATTACTCATAATTACCCTAAAACATCCCTGTAATTACTCATAACTATCCCAAAACACCATTATATTCTTTAACTTCGGACTATTTTTTATAATTTTTTTTAAAATTTTAAAAATATAGAGTCGTGGAGCACACATGTAGTGCGTGCCCAGGACTAGTTTGTAATTAAGTGTCTAGGAAGAACTTACATATCATATTGGAAAAAAATATGTATAAAATTATAAAACAAAAACTAATATTTAAAATCTTCGAGGAAAAATGCCTTCCAAATTCTAGTGCCTAAGCCAATATAGTTACATAAAGGCACTATTTTTCATATAACAATGGCTATGAAGTTGAAAATATTACATTGTACCACCATCTCTATCTAATCCAAAAGAACAAGCTCTTAGGCTATGGCCTAAGTATTTGACCTTTTAATGTTTCTTCATTATGACAAAAACATTGAAACCAATCCCCACTGAACTTGCAGTCTTGCAACAATCTTCTGAAAAAAGCATTGAAACCAATCCCACTGAACTTGCAACAATCTTTTGACAAAAGCATTGAAACCAATCCTACTAACTTGCAACAAAAACCATCATTTAGGCACCCTAATGAGCCCCCTTATTCAGTAGGGTCATCATAGGGTATCCTTCTTCTTCTTCTTATTCTTCTTCTTCTGACAAAAGCATTGAAACTAATTCCACTAAACTTGCAACAAAAACCATCAGTTAGGCACCTTAATGAGTCCCCTTATTCGGTAGGGTCATCATAGGGTATCCTTCCTACTCCAAGAGTTCCTTCAGCACCTAACAATATGAGTCTGGCTCCCAAAAAGGTTGGTAGACCTGTTCACCCCCTTTAACCTTAGGTCAATCTAGAGACTAGGTTTGAGGAAGTTAACCTTGAGGAGTTTAATAATGTAGGGTAGACTAGGTTTGAGGAAGTTAACCTTGAGAAGTTTAATGATGTAGGGTACCAACCTAACCCTTGGCATGGTCCACACTTGCCTAGGCAAGGTTGGGAGGACTGTGGAGATGCTACAAAAAGGGTCAAGGGAGATGTGCTATGATGGGAAATTAGACCCGAGTTCCTTTTTAGACTAGCTATCGGAGATGGAGGATTTCTTTAACTGGTACCGTATACCGGGTGAGGGCAAAGTTTAGTTTTCCAAGATGAAACTTGTAGGACCAGGAAAGGAGTATTGGTCAACTGTGCAATAAACCCTAGAATGGTTCGGTGAACCTCCTATTACCCAGTGGGAAGTGATGAGATTGAAAGAAAGGTATATCCTTCCTTCCTTTAAGTGCTAGTTGTTTAATGAGCTTTTGAACCATAACAAACCACTATCGTAGCTAGCTATACATTAATCGATTTGAGGAGTTGATGCTTAGGATTGATATTATTGAGGTCAAACTTCTATTGTGGCTAGGTTTGTGTATGGTCTTAAGTAGGATGTTTGGGCGAGAGGTTGAATTGTTCTCAAGAGCTCCCATAGGTCTTCATCTCTGGTGAGTGAGTCTCGTCATTCCAAATCCTTTCCGTAGTTTAGATCTACCATCCCTTAGTCTACCTTTAGAGAGAGTTTCGCAAAGCAAATAGAGTCACATCATGTTGTTCGCTTTAGTGGGCTTAGTATTCTTTAGGCCAGTAGGTCATCTGTGCAGTGTCGTTGTGCCACGCTAGAGATCATATTGCTGTCTTTGGCCCCAACAAGCTTTAGCTTAAGAGCGTGAAACTAATGACTTGCCTGAAGGTGAAGATTAGGTTGTAGATGTTGTTTAGTACTCGAGACATAAGGGTAAGCTTGTTGATGATTTTGAGGAGGATGATTGCCTTGTTGGTGTGGTTAGGTGTGTCTTATACACTACCATGGATAGTGAGAAGTGGAAATGGACCATTATTTTCCACACTTTCATTTGTTGTGGAGATAAGACATGTAGATTAGTTATTGATGGGGGTAGTAGCGTGAATGTGATCTCCAGGGCTGCTTTAGGAAGATTAAACCTTAAGGGAGAGCCCCCACCCTCACCCTTTTAAGGTGAATTGGGTAAATAGGAGAGGTGTCTTGTATCCATCCAGATGGGAGATTATAAGGATAGGGTCTATTGTGATATTCTCTTGAAGGATGTGGCACATGTCTTGTTAGGGGGTGACCATGGTTATTTGATCATGATGTAACCAATCATGGTAGGGAAAACACTTATGTTTTTGGCACAATGATAAGAATATCATCTTGACCCGTACCAAGCCCACTCCCAAGGATCCTAAGTTAATGAACAATATAGCCTTTCAAGTCCCAATTCAAAGAAGCATTCACTTGCTTAATTGTAGGGTTTTTGAGCGAGAGAGCTTAGAGTACAAGTGCATTTTAGCAATCATAACTTGAGGCGTTCCTTCTAAGGGTCGAGAGTCTTTATGTGAGTACCGAGGAGAGTTGCCAATTGAGTTCTTTGATGTTGTGCCTATTGAGTTACCTAGTGAACTAGCACCTATGCTCATAGTTGTTAGAATCTTATGATTCCTGACTCAACTCATATTGATTTGTATCAATTCCACCCCAAATTGATTCGAATCTTTCTAGGGAACTTAAAAACAACTGAATCATTTCCCAATCTATGATTCACCTTGTGAATCTAACAAATCGATTTAAATCTATTGATTCAAACGATTATATAAGTATCGTATCCTGAAAAACCTGACTAGTTTAAACCAATTTTTTTTTTTAATTGCATTTGCTTTTACACAATTAACATTCCTTGTCTACGTTAATATTGTTCTTAAAAAGAGGAGAAAATAGAACTTTATGTTATGAAATAAGTGTGTGGCTGTCAACCATTGTTCACTTCCATCTCTTCTCCGACAATCACACACCCCCAATCTCTCTCCTTTATGTAAATCAATAAAAAAAGAATTAAACACCCACCTGCTCCATTAATAAAAAGGAAATTCCGTCATCACTTGCTCCTCTCATGGCTATATAAGGAGGAGCGGATGATGGAGATGATGTGCGCAGAAGAGAAGAACGAGCATAGAAGGAAAGATAAGAAAGAAGTGGAAAAGAATATGAGAGATATATAAGAAAGTGGGTGAGATATATTATGTACAAGGCCTGATCCATATCATTTTGTAATTCTCCCATAAAATAGTGAAGTATTGATCTCATCCGCCCGTGGAGTAGGTATATCCAAACCACATAAATTCTCTCTCTCATCTCCTTTTAATTTTCTATTATTTTTCTACATATTTTTATAATACGTTATAAGCACGAGACTCTAACCAACTGACATATTTCTTTAATTTTTATTTAATTTACAGGACTCTAATCAACTAAAATATTTCTTTTAATTCTTATTTAATTTATTTATTTCTTGTAAGTTTTACCGCCTTGATGATAGGTTTTATTTCTGTGTATTAATACCGCCTTGATGGTAGATTTTATTGATGTGTATTGATACCGTTTTAATCTCAAGAAGAGATGATAAGATAGTCCTTCTGAAGAGGTTATATATTTAATCTTCCGTATATATATTTAATCTCGAGAAGAGATGCTATATATTTAAATTTCCCGTATGTATTTTTAAATTTTTCGTCTACATATTTAATTTCTTGAAAAGATAGACCTTCTGAAAAGGTTATATATTTCCAGGAGAGATGACAAATATTTACTTCCTGAAGAGGGTATATTTTTAACCTCCCGAAAAGATGTTCAAATCGACCTCTTGAAGAGGTGAAACGTTTATTCTTCAGATGAAGTAATATATTTAACCTCCGGAAGAGGTGATAAATTATTACTCAATTTAATATTGTAAATTGGAATCATATTCCTGAAGGGTGCAAATTGAGAAAAATAAAATAATGTTCCTGAAGAAACATATTTAAGTACCCAGAAGGATGGAAATAATATTTTATTATTATCTCTGTTTTATTTCAGTTTTTATATTTCAGCTTTTACATTATGTTTTTACAAATTTCCTTATAATTGTTAATTTTTTTAAACATCGAACATAAGAAAAATTGAATTTGTTTTCTTGACATCGAAGGCAATAATTGTATATCATGTATTCTTAATGTCAAAATCCATCTGAATGCAATAAAATTGGGAAATACTATTTTAGATGAAAATACTTCATCTTTGCAAGATCGCACAAAAGTCATGATGTAACGACCTGCTACTTATATCACATATTATTATTATTTTTTCCATCTATATATATATAACTTAAATACCATCTGTCTGATATACTACTGAAAATATCCCAAGCTCAAAGGAGCACTGAGGAAACTTTGTATGTCATACACCCCTATGCAGTGGTATACAAGAAAGTGTAAACTGTCAAATACACAATACCAGAAAGTTATAATATTCTGAAGTATATTTACAATACAAAATACCCAGTGAAAACATCAAAAACCTGGGATCTATCTCAAATCACTGGCACCAAAAATACACCTACCCTTCCAGTAAGGGCAGCGCAAGACAACCTCTACTCGTAAATCGATATGCTCGCCTAACTAGATCTCCTGAAAAATAGTAAGTCACTAAGATGAGACAACGCTTAGTAAGAAGAAATATGCTATCACTAGTGTGTGGCGGCTGAGTTGCACATTTAATATACTGAAATAATACTGATACTGTAAAATGAGTAAACTGATATACTATACAAAACACATGTAATGTAGTTTAAAATACAACTGTGTATCTGAGTTTACTATTTGTACATACTGTTAATATGATAATATAAATTGCTGTTGTATGATATATCTGTACATAGAAACTTTTGCTATACCCTGGGATCTGTATGTCATGATATAACCCCTCATGACAGGGTTGTGCGGCCTGTAGACTGGACTTACTCTAGTTGGCCTACCAGGCAAGTCAATCTATATCTCTATCATCTGCCAATTTAGCCCACTATAATCTCTTCGGCCAATCTCCAAATCTATCATCGTCTAACCGGCCACTTCAACCCAACTCGCTGGGGAGACTGTAATCTCTCCTGGCACGGTTAGACGAAATCCACATACTATCTGAGTTATGTGATTGCACTCTATCTATAATAGCAATGGTACCGTGCTCTGCTGTTTGTATCTGTCTGAAATTTTCTCAGGTATCCGATATCGTGTAATACTATATATATATAAATATATATACTTATCTTGCTGTTTTAATATGATTTCAAAGCAATCATAACACTATAAATCTGAGCTGTAATATCTGAAATATCTATTTGAAATATCTGTAATATCTGTCTGTAATTTCTTTATGAGATATTTGTAACATTTGTCTTTAATATCTGTAATTTTTTTCTGAAATATTTGTAATATCTGTAATATCTATCTAAAATATCTGTAACACCTGTCTGTAATATTTGTATTATCTGTCTGAGTGTTATGGTTTAGAAATCATGTTATTCTGAAGAATGATATAAATCTTACTTTCTGCTAATATACTTGTATAATTGGATATCTGTAAAATTTCATAATCAACATATTAAACTATAATAAACTCAGGCCACACAAATGTGTAATTAAAATCTCATGCTTTATATATGTAATTTCACTGAAATAATAACACATGATATTCTGGAAAAATAAACTGATCAACATGCTTGTAAATAAACATACAAAATCTTCTGTTATACATTCTAAAAACTCTCTAGCATAGCATCTTTTCTTTACCTAATTTCTGAAAAGCCCCTACTGTATTCAGACCCTACACCTGCAGGGTTCCCCATTCAATACCCTGAAAACAACATCTCCCTGAACAAAATATCAGTATTTTTTTTGTATTCTACATTTCTTATAGCTGTGGGAAAGACAAATACTAAATAAAATGCCTTATTCCAAGATTGTGATGAATTTCAAACCAACCCCACCAACGATCCGCTCTAATAGACTTGAAGAGAACTTTCCTAGGAGCGTCGTGGTGGCCTCAGATCGTCAAACCGGCGAAAATACGGCCCGAAAACTTAGAGAAAAGGGGGAGGGGATGAACTGAGGAGACTGAGAGTAATTCATGCAAGAATTTCAGCTAAAAAATGAGGTTTAAGCTATTTATACACTAGCCTTCATCGACGAGTCACGTCACTTCGTCGGCGAGGTCAAGAAGGACGTTCGTCGACGAATGCCTACTCCTCGTTGATGAAATTCAGAACTTGGAAAATAGCCTCTTAGTATATTCTCGTCGACGAGACGCGTCCCCGTCAACGAGACCCTAATATGTGCTCGTCGACGAATCCCCTGTGTTCGTCAACGAGACCTTGTTTAATTCTCCAGTTTTTAATTCCTTTTCTCTCCTCCTTCTATTTTAAATTATGAAAAATTATTCGGGTCTCTACACATGATCTTCCTCATATATGATGGTGTATGGAAGGTACATAGACTGAGCGGCTTATTAGAAAAAAAATTATATATTATTATATATATGTATAATAATGCATGGGCTCAGACGTATTTGCCTTTTCTATTTTATATTCAATTCCCTATCTAATTAATTAATAATTCCTCTCTCTCTCTCTCTCTCTCTCTCTCTCTCTCATAATTTTTATCTCTCTTTAATTGCTTTTTCTCTCATATTTTTTTAATTTTATTATTATATTGTATTTATAGAGGAAGAATTAAAGACTAAATACCTCATTGTCAAAGACCCACTTATCCTACGGAAAAAATTTAAAGGATAAATTTGACCATCAAAAGACTCTGATTTTACCAAAAGTTTGATATGAATGGTTGCACCTGAAGTTGTAAGATTTTAAAATAGACAGTATATATAACTCGGCTCTACATAAAATTAGCTTGAAGTTAAAACTATGTGGCAAAAATATTATTGACAAAGACATGTTTGAAAAGACTTTTATTGCTTTCCATCCCACTAATATGCTTCTGTAGTAGCAATATAGGGAGAGGAAATTTAGTAAATTTTCTGAACTCATATTATGTCTTTTTGTTGTTAAGAAATATAATGAGTTTTTGATAAAAAATCACCAAACTTGTCCAACTGGTTCGACCCTTTTCCCTGGAGTGAATATGAACATATCTCGTGGTTGAGGACGAGGCCACATGTATGGTCGTGGGGCATGGTCGTGGTCGTGATCGAAATAATCATTGGCATCAGGAATAACCCCCAGAGGAGGGATGACCCCCAGAAGTGAATTAATGATAAAAAAATCAATGACCTAGGCATCATGAAAATGAATGCTATAAATGCGGAGAAAAATGTCATTGGTTGCGTAGCTGTAGTATGTCCAAGCACATGGTGGATCTATACCAAGTCTTTATAAATGAAAAGGAAATATTTTCATTACTTGAATATATTTTCAACAAATGTCAATACAATATCTGTTTCTATAAATTTGATTAAAGGATCTGGAAGAGCTAATATAAAGTTATCCAATGATACTTTATTACGAAGTGATGAAGCTTAATATTCCAGCAGATCTAGAAGAAATCTATTAAGTTTTAAAGATTTAAGACTCAATGGATATCACATTGAAATTGCAAATGAAGGTAGGAAATAATTTATTTATATTATTTCTATTGTTTGTGAGAAAAAACAAATTTTAGAAAAACTGTCAACTTTATTTTCTAACTTGTATTATATAAAGATTGAAGCAATTGAATCATATAATGTCTTGTACCAGAAGTGTAATGACCCAAGCATTCGTCTTGGACATCTTGAAGATGTAATGATATGAAGAATCATTGAAAATTAACATGGTCATTCATTAAAGAACAAGATTCTTTTATCAAATGATTTCATGTATACTGCTTGCTCTTAAAGGAAATTAATTGTCATTTTAATGAAATAGTAGTCCCTACATTAGGAGGGAGCAAAATTAGTGTCTGAATCGCAACATGAAATCATATAGAATGCTATGTGTTTATCTCATTTAGATTCTCGCACAAATCAAAGTGAATTTGAAGTTCAAAAGATTATACATTTGCAAGAGATTACAAATAAGTTACCAGATTCTTTTGGTACAATTGGTCGGTGAAAACTGCATGTGCATGTTTATGTTGCTTTTTGTAAGTGAGCTTCAACAGCATGCAGTTTTGGCTCTCTGTCTTGTTTATCTAATCTTTATTTTTTAACATTTTGTTTTGCATATATAGGATGAGATTGTTGTTTTTAAACATGTGAAAATATGAGTTTTACAAGAGCCCTGAGCTTTCTTCAGTAATGCAGTGGCATCTTACTTAGGTTCACATGTGGTATGAGAAATTACTCCAAGGCTGTAGAACGATGGGATAGGTTGAGTGGAAGATTTTTGCGGTAGTTGGAAAACGTGCACATCAAAATCCTCAAAGTGTGGGGTATGTTTCTTAATATGGGAATTGAAATTGGTTTCAAGCTCTCAAGTAGCTTTATATGGCTAATTTGTAAGAGAAGCAAAAAATTCTGGCAGTTTGCAGTAGTTTATATGGTGAAATCCTATGCTCCCAAACTCTTGTGGCCGGCTTCCCTTTCTATTTGAAGTAGCTTTCGAGCATAGGCAATGAAAAACTCATATATGTTGGATACAGATGACATCATCTGCCTGTAGTTTCTCCATAAAACTGTGTCCTGCAATATTCAAGGACGTTTGCACATAGTTCTGGTATGTTTCAGCCTGCATCATTGTACCAGAGGCTTGTAGGAGAGGAACTGTTTCTACGTGTTTTTTGTACGTGTATTGAACATGCTATATGCATATTAAAAGACTTGTATATGCGACCATCGCACACAGCTCTAAAAGCAAACATGGATTGCTGCTTTTATTCTGTAGCTGCATTTATTGTTTTTGGTTGGTATCAGAAAGTTTACATATATTTGCAGTATATATTTTATCTTATATGAAATTGCGATTTTGCACTGATTTGCTACTATCTCCTGGATAGATTGAAGCTACTGCTATGCCGGAGGAATACCACTATGAGGTAGCTGCTTTATCCATGTTTTCCTGTTGGATCCTCTCTCAGAAGATAATTCATGGGAAAAGAAATAAAAGAATTAATGATCATTAAAATATCTGCTGCAGGGAACTGCTCCAGCAGACAACATGTACTGAGTTGCAACTGTATTTTTTGCAGGTTCCGATCCTTTGCAATGACTGCAACAAAACAAGCAGGGCCTTCTTTCACATACTCGGCCACAAGTGTAGCCACTGCAACTCCTATAACACTCGTGTGATTGCAACGCCAGATGCTCCCCAATGATTGTTTATGGCTGATTTCCAGACTTCAGATCGATCAACTGCACTCTTTGATCAATTCCTGCCAAAAACTCATTCTCAGCATGCAGGGTATATGACTGAATGTTTTGATTTAGCATTTGATTATTGTCTCCATATTTTGGTTCCATGCATGCCTCTAGTTCATAGTTCCTGTGAAATGAACTTGCTGTCCTGCCCCCAATAAATTGATATGATATTCCCGACTAACAATTGTTTGGCTTTGATCTAATTTCCTTGGATTTGACTGAACTTGTTGCTATTATTATTATTATTAATTTCAAAATTTTTTAATTTTGATAAAATGGTCAACCAAATAATAATAAAATGATAAAGGGATTTTTTTTTTAAAAAACAAAAAAGAAAAGAAAGAAAAGCAACGTGCAAGACATGCTCTGCATGGCGTTCACAAATTTGAACTATTGCAAAGTGTTGATTAGGGGTGTAATTAACTAGTTTGATTTGTTCAAAAGCCTTATTTAACGGTGCAAGTAAGTGGAACCAATATACGAGTTGTTTGCATTCGAGCTCAATTTGCTCTATACCTTGATTTTTTATTTGATTTTTGTTATCGAGTTTGCCTATTTTTTTCTTTTGTGTTTTCAACTTTCCAATATTTCATATTGAGCACCTTACACTAGGGTGGGCATGGTTCCATTAATTGAATCATGCCTTTCGAATTCTTAATCCAACTGAAATTTTGATTCGTTAGCAAATATGAATCGAAACTAAAACATATTAGATGGTTAATTGAAATTTGATTAATTGATTTTTAGAACAATACTCAGTAGTTACTGCTGGATTTACTTCACACTTTTAATGCATTAGGAATTAATATTTTTTATTATAGTAATTAGCTTGTAAATTTTGATATTATTATTAAAATTTAAGAATCATTCTTAGAATAATATAATTATTTTTAATTTAAATTGTTAAAACTTTATATTAAATTATATATAATATATATTTCTAATATATTAGTTGGATTAAATTAATCGTGGTAATTAAATACGTTGAACTGCAATTGATTTTTTTGAAAAATAATTAATTTTACAAATCAATTTAGTTCGTTTGATTTATTTTTTCAGATTACCCTGTTCCTACCAGCAGGTTCGGGTAGTACCACCGCGCTCCCACCACCATTAATGAGGAGTACGGGCATTGATTAGGGCAGAAAAAGGACATGGTACCTGTCATGCAAAAGCCGACTCTCTTTGTTAGGTCAATTAAAATATCTTTTAATAGACATTTCAAATATTGGCTAATTAAAAAATTAGTTAATTTTTTTATTAATATTTGTAATGAACATTTTTCTAATATTTCTAATTAACAATTTAATCAATATTTATATATGAGTATTATTGTTTAAGAGTCAAAATAGCGAGGGCAATTTGGGCCAAAGAGTAGGATTCCCATGAAACTTTCCTGTCAATATTAGATTTTGACAATCTGGAGAGTTTTGGCGTGAAATTGGTGGACGGTAATCATCAGACTTTCATTGTTAGTTTGGTGATCCAATCAACATTATTAGAGATGATTAAAGTCGCGTAAGCTAATGATGAAGAGTTACTCGAGATTGTAGAGAAGGTATAGTAGGGGTTGATTGCAGATTTTAACATATTCAAGGGAGGTGTATTGAGGTTTGAAACCAGACTGTGTGTTCCAAACGACAAGGGGATAAGGAGGACGATCCTGGTGGAGGCGTATCGTTCCTTGTATACGGTACATCTAGGTAGCACGAAAATGTATCGGGATTTAAGCGAATCATTCTGGTGGAGTGGCATGAAAAAGGAGATTGCTTGATTTGTGCAGCAATGTCTGATGTGTCAGTAGGTAAAGACTGAACATCAAAGGGTGGCGGGACCGTTACAGCCATTGAGTATCCCAAAGTGAAAATGAGAGCATATCTCCATGGACTTTGTCATCAGGTTACCACCAGCAGTTCACGGGCAGAATGCAATCTGGGTGATCGTGAACAGGTTGACTAAATCTGCTCACTTTGTACCGATGAAGGTTAGCAACTCTTTGAGTAGGCTAGCTGACCTATATGTGCAAGAGATAGTCAGAATGCACAGGGTATTGGTGTCCATTGTTTCAGATCGAGACCTGAGATTTACTTCTCAATTCCGAAAAAGTTTACATGAGGCACTGGGGATGAAACTTACTTTCAGTACAACGTTTTACCCTCAGACTGATAGACAATCAGAGAGAATGATACAGATCTTGGAGGATATGTTACGGGTGTGCGTGTTAGATTTTGGCGGTAGTTGGATTCAGTTTCTACCGTTAGTGAAATTTGTCTATAACAATGGCTTCCAAGCTAGTATCGAAATGACACCGTTCGAAGCATTGTATAGTCGAAAGTGTCAGTCTCCTCTGTACTAGGATGAGGTCGGTGAACGGCAGGTATTGGGACCCAAACTCGTACAACAGGCTTCTGAGAAGGTCAGATTGATCAGGGATACAATTAAATCATCTCATAGTCGGCAGAAGAGTTACACGGATGTTCGCCGTCGTGAGTTGGAATTTGAGTTGTGGGTAAGATATTCCTGAGAATTACTTTGATGAAAGGAGTGATGAGATTCGAGAAGAAGCGCAAGCTGAGCCCGAGATATATTGGACCATTCGAGATACTTGAACAAGTGGGTCAGGTAGCCTACAGAATTGCACTACCCTCAGTGCACTCTCGGATCCATGATGTATTCCATATATCCATGTTGAGAAGGTATATGCTAGATCCATTACATGTGATTAGTTACGAATTTTTAGAGATTGGAGATGCTTTGACGTATGAGGAGGTACCAGTTTAGATTCTGAATCAGAAAGTTCAAAAGCTGCGTATCAAGGAGATACCGTTAGTGAAAGTGTTGTGGCAGAATCATGCAGTTGAGGAAACTTTTTGGGAATTAGAGATGAAAATACGTCGAAAGTTTCCACATTTGTTTTAAGGGGTGATGTTTACAGGAACGGTTTGGGTAAGTATGTGATGTATCTGTTGTTTAGAGTGTTAATGTGTGGTTAGTCTCTAGGAGGGTTTTGTGATAAATGTGAACTCCTGAGACCTTATGTATGTAACCACGGTATTTCTCCATCATAAGTGAGGGTATGTAATAAATTTGGGACAAGGCTGCTATGTGGGTGGTCGTTGGCTCTTCTTAGAATCGGGTATGCGTTTAGGTATATTGATGAGTTAGCGAGCGAGATAGAGCAAATTTCGAGGACAAAATTTTGTAAGGAGTGGGGGTTGTAAGAACCCGACCTGATTATTTTAAATTAAATAAATAAGAAAAGGGAAGGAAATTTAAAAAGGTGAAAACAGTAGGGCTCGTTGACTAGGTTTCTTCTCTCGTCGACGAAGTCCTTTCTACAGCTCAACGATGAAATTTAGAGGTTCGTCGATGAGTGAATATCGAGAGATTTTGGGAATTCTGAAATCTCAGGCTTGTTGATGAACTCCCTTCTTCTACTCGTCAATAAGCTCTCCACTTCGTCGACGAGTCTAGCTGGGTCAAAGGTTTATAAATATCTTATTCATTGCTTAATTGCTAAGAAATCAAAGATTCTCTCTCTCTCTCTCTCTCTCTCTCTCTCTCTCTCTCTCTAGAATTGGAAGGAGGCTTTATTTCTCTAAGGTTTTGGGCCGTATGTTACTCGAATCAACGATCAGATGTCACTACGTGGATTAGGAGAAGAATCTCTACAGTTATAGCGGATCAGATCTTCGTTTTGAGGATTTTCAGGTTTTGTTCCAAAATCGAGGTAAGGATTTGATTTCATTTTTGGTTCGGTAGATCTATAGTGGTTGGGATTATATTGAAATATTGTTCTTTGGTTTTTATGTTTTGGGAACTTAGTTCGCTGTTTTGGAGCCGTTTAGTTTGTTTATTGATTTTCAGGGAATGGTAAGGGGTTTCTGTTTATATCGGTTATTTTTGTAATTTGAATTAGTAAAACTGTGGTTTACGATTATATAAATGTTTTGGTTACTTACTTATTGGGAAAATCTATCGGGTGAAATTATGAAATTTTCAGGTTACAATTTTTGGGAAAATTGTGGCTTTTGGGTATCATTTCTGTTTCTGTTGGAATATCGTATATTTGGTAGAATAATAATATAGAGATAATCGTACCTTTGATTATGTTAAACTATATTTTCGAATTATCTGTTATAGTATTATTTATATACCTAAATAAGTGTGGAATGAGCTGATATGTTGAATAAAGTGTTATGTGAAAAGTGTGCCGATTAACTACTATAGGCTGTGAGTTGCTGAAATGAGATATAGGAACAAAAGTTCCAAAATATTCCAAGTTTTTGTGAAAATGCCGAGTCAGAATAAAACCGAAGGCCTAGGACAATTGAAGCATTTGGTTAACTATCAAAGGCTGAGATATGAGGCGCGTCAGAATAATACTGTAGGCAGCTGAGTTAGTTAACTACCGTAAGCTCAGATATCTGGCTTGAGGCTAAGGGTGTGAAATACCACCTATGATTTCGGTTGGTCATCAAAGTGTGTGAGTTTGCGTCATGTTTGCACCGGTTCAACGCTATGAGGGCTTATGTTATGTTAGGTTACCGAGGGTGCCGTCTCATGCGGTCGGCTTAGGTTGAAGAGTGGACGACACTAGATCGAGGTGTTTTGGTGAGATGTATACTGGAATTGTGTTGTGAAAATACTAAAATTGTGAAATGTTTATGTTTTATTATTGAAATAACACTTATGTATCCACACACTAATATAACCTGCTTCTCCCTTACTGAGAGGTGTCTCACCCCTATCATACAAATGTTTTTCAGGTCCTTTGAGTAGCCAACACTAGCGTCCTAGCGTTTTAGGAGCGTGGTTGTTGGTTAGCTTTGTAGAAGTACTTGTGTAAGTACTAATCTTTGGGTGGGTTATCATTTTGGGTTATATAGACGCTCGGGGTTTGTTATGTTGTTTTGGGAATTAGACTATGATTTTGTATAAACTCTGGTATGATATGATCGTATGGTATTATGAATGTATTATGTTGAATTATTCCGCTGCCTATATTGTGAATGTGATTGTGGATAAGGTATACGTGAACCCTATGGGGTCGGACCATTATATTGTGTAGTATCATGGATGGTTGTATGATACATGGACATGTTAGGTTACTAAATCACACATTGGGGTCCATTTTCGGGTTCGGGGCTTGACAATCTTGCTAAAACACTCTTGCTGAAGTTTTCTACTAAGAATTTGTTGATTAAAGTCTACGGTTCTTTGTGTTTCTACTGAGTTTCTCAATCCAAGAAAGAACCTCGGTGATAAATTCTTGAGCTTCATCTTTCTACTCTTCAAAAGTAAGGTGATTAAACTTTACTTAACTCATAGATTGTTGTAGAATTTTTTCTTAACTTTTTCTGATACCAATTGAAAAACAAGGTGTACTCCCAAAGGGGGGAGGGGTGAATTGGGATTTAAAAATTTCTTTATAAATCTTTTTATTAAGTCTTTCCCAATTCTATTATATTCATTTCATATTCAACAATCACAGAAGTATAATTAATTTGCAATGACCAACACTCAGCCAAAAATTTAGCATTTATTAATAAATGATGATAAAGGTCAAAACTTCAATATTTAGAATTTAGATTTTCAATATATTAATCAATCAATAACTTAAGCTTGATTTCACAATAAAATATAAATTTCAACAAGTTTCCAAAATTCAGATTTTGATATTAAACAAGTTACTTGAGTTTAAATATGTTAATGAACTTTGATATTCATCAACGTACTTCCTTTAATCAAAGTACTTCCTTTAGTCAAGGTTTCTGAAATCAATATACTTCCTTTAGTCAAGGTTTCCGTAATTTCCAATAACTACTTAATTTCCAGCAATTAAGTAAACATCTACGCAATTTATATGTACAGAAAATTAAAGAGAGTAGGGAAGAGAAAGACACTGAGATTTTACAAGGTTCAGCTATACCCGCCTATGTCCTCGTCTTAAGCAAATCATCCAAGGATTTCATTATACTGCTCTCTTAATCGGGTGGAGCAAACCGTTTACACACTCCTTCAAGTAGGATGGAGCCCTCCTCTCCAAACGATACCCCATGCTCGGTAGTCTAACGATTCAACAATCCTGAACCGTAAAAAACAACAAGAGAAATAAGAACACTTCTTGTGTACAAAAAGCACTCTCAGCAAGGGCAGATTAGTACAAGTTAAAAACAATATACTTCAATTAAATAACAATATAGAAATATGAAGCTCAAGTAATTTATCACATGGATTATTTCTTGGATTTAATGACTCAGTAATACGTGCAACGAATCATAAGCTTTTCTTGGCAAAATCACAACAAGTTGATCAGCAAGAGTATTAGCACAATAGCTTTGAGAAGTAGAGAGTATATAGCTTGATTGCTGCTTGTTGGTGTTTTAATTCTTTAGGTTTAGCATGTATTTATAGAGAGAAAAACATAATTTTCATATTCCCCAAGTTACTTGTAGTATTTCCCAAGTTTTCTCAAAGTTTGGAGCCCAAGAAATCAAATTTGGAAATATTTCCTCGCTGTTTTATTTTGAATTTTACGAAGGTTAGTCGCCAAATCTCGAAGGGTTAGTTGCTTCTACCTTTAAATCAACATATTTTTGAGACACAATACAGGGTTAGTCGCTTGATCTTGAGAGGTCAATTGCTTAACTCAGTTTTGTCTGCATGTCAGTCGCTTGTCCAATTGTTAGCTTCAATCACCTTTCAGTATTTTGGGTATAACTTTCACTATAAAATTCCAAATAAGACGATCTTGGTATCAACAAAAAGCTAAGCAAAAATCTTACAACTTTCATGTTGAATAGTTTTGAAGATAAGAAACCATTGATAGAGAAAATTGCACATCAATGCAAATATGGAAAAAAAAAAAAAAGGAATTTGGAGAATCCTGTTTTGGTGCTTTTCATTCAAAAAATAATTTGAACCCTTTTGAAATAACTTTTGACCTTATAAAAATATTTTTCAAATATTTTAAAAGGTATTTAGGTCGAAGTAATTAACTTAAGAGTTTCATGCATTCATATTGAAATCATTTGAAGTACTTGCATGAAACTTCTTACAAGATTATAACTTTTTAAGTGCTAAGTCTTCTTGTATTTGCTTTACTCTCAGTATCTTCACGTATTTGTTTTGACTTCCTTCATGTTTGACTTGACTTTAAGTTTCAATAGTTTTAGCTTCATAAGATCTTGTAGTATTAAGTTTGTGCTTTTAAAATACTTTGTCAAGTACTTGTTCTTGAACATTTGAGTCCTAAATCACCACTTAACCAAATATGTTAAGTTCCTTTACTTTGTTATCATCAAAACAAGATTCTAAACCTTGTGAGGCCAACAGGGATTGTTGGGGGTTGTGTCTTCGCATGCCTTTGGGCATCCCGAGGTGAGGGTAGCTTTTGTCTTTTGTAGGGTTGCCCAATATGCTGGATTGAAAATTAAAATAAAAACAAAGATATGAGTTTTGATCAATTAATTTCAAAGGTCATCCTAGGCTAATTAAGTACTATCCCTTGGATGCATCTAAAGGGGGTGCTAATATCTTCCCTTTATATAACCAAACCCTCGATCAAAATTTGGTTCGGTCGGTTTTGAGTTTGATTAATATGGAATCAGAGTCAGCTCTTCATAATATGGGGCCCTAGGCGAATGATTTAATCAAGGACCTTTAATATTTTGTTTAATTTTTATTTTTATTTAAAATTAATTTTTCTAACTTTTTGAGATGCAAAATCACTAATGAATGTTATCTTTATTATTATTATTATTATTATTATTATTATTATTATTATTATTATTATTATTATATTTGATTCTAATTCCATCTCTGGAATTGATTGCTTTTTTCTTGGAAGGTTTTCATCTTACTCATTTATATTTTGTTTAGAACTAAAAATAAATTTATCAAAAGCTCTCTTTTGAGATGACACTAATTTTTTTTTTTTTTTTCGTTTTTTTTTATATTCCGATTCATATTTTCTCGTTGACATAATTAAATTTCAAAATTAACACTGACTATAAATTGACAAATTATGTAAACAAATAAAAATAAATTTAATAAATTTATAGAAATAATAGATTGAACCAATATAACCTGATTATTATTATTATTGCAAATTGATCGGCGAGCGAGGCTTTAGAGATATCAGATTTTTGTTGGATACAATGTTCTAGCCTCAAAACTTTCAAAATCTAAGAAAAAATAGAAAAAAATGTTTAGAGTGAAAATAATAGAAAAATAATGCACAAACATTGAAATCATAGGGTTGATGAAAATTACAGAGAATCGGAGGTTCGAAGATGATGAACACAAGAGTTGGAGCAAAAATCATAGAGAGACCGAGAGATGAGAGTGAGAGAGTGTGAGAGATGAAAAGATTTGTTTAGAGAGGCTAAGAGAAAGAGATGAGAGTAATAGACAGAAATATAATAAAATTGTTAGTTGAGAAGTCAATGAGACTTGAAAAAAAATAAAATAAATTACATTTATTTTACATTTTAAAATACAATTTCATTTATTTGTTAGTTGGAAAGTCAAGTATGGGAAGAGAACATAATAAATAATGTTAACATTATTTAATTAAAAAAAATTTGGGGCCTCAAAAATATATTATTATATTAAAAAAAAATTTGGGGCCCCAATCTGAATTTTTAGGGCCCTAGGCGAACACCCCGCCTAATAGTTAGGCTGGCCTTGTATGGAATTTAGGTTTTGTTTAGTTAATGAGATTTTTTAATTATAATTTTTCAAACCGTACTAACCTTACGACTGAATGCTCACCCCTATTGCTAAGTGAGGAAAAACTTTCCTCCAAAGTATGTGGATATCGACTTTTAAGGAAAAACTTTCCTTTAGAGTCAAAATGACCAAACTCAAATTTTTTGTTCTTCAATTGATTAAATGTTATTTCTTAACTATTTCTTATCCAATGGAGAACTTTTGAATTAACCCTTTAACTATTTAGGTAGTCATGCAGTATTTGTAGTAGGAGTGTTTCCTCATAAGTCATTATGCCGATTGGTGTATATAAAAGAAACTTGCCAGTCGTACAGAGGTAGAGACATTTTATCCTCTTTCTTAACTTGATATTTCAAGTAGTTCTAAATTCATATTATAATATACTTTTTCCACTAACTAGGGGTTTCTCTTTTCCTAGGGTACGCATTTGAAGCCTTGTTACAAAGAACAACATAAGATTTATTTCAAAAAATCCACCTATTAAGGTAGCCATAAAAAGGTTTCACTTTACAAATTTAATAGGCATGATGAGAGATAATACTTATTTCTAGGTTTGAGTAAAAATTTTGTCGTTAATTTAAAATTTATTTGTTAGCCACTATCATATACTTAGGCCAAACAAGATACTTCCATAAATTATTCCAAAAGTCAAATGTGCATTAATAATTAATATATCAATTAGAGAAAAAAATTTATCGCGAGAAATTTAATTTTTTTTTAAAAAAATTTATAAATGCAAAAAATTTGTTTTTACATGCAACACATGCAGCAGTTAGTACATAATAAGAACTTAAGTTTTTATGAATAAAGGTTGGGCTTCTAATGATTTAAAATCTAGTGAATTGGTCTTGTTTGACAATCTCTAAATTGCCACAAAATTACCTTTGATTGATCTATCATTGTTGATTTAAGCGATCTATTCAAAGATTTTGTTTGGATAGTTTTAACATTTAAAAATGTAAATTCCACAATACTATAAGATACCTTTTTATCAAAAAAGAAATTATCTCCTATATCCTATCTTACTTACATATTGAGTAGTTAATTGGCCAATGATTAAAATAGTTCACCAATTTATTATAATTATTTTAGTTATTTGTTCCACTTTCAAATTTTATTTTGCAATAAAAATTTTATTCGACATTACAATTGAAAAATAGTAAAAGTATTTTGTAATTGTCATTATTATTATTTTAGGAAATTTTTTTATATTTATATTTTAATTATATTTAAATTCATATGATCATTTAATTTTTATTTTAATTTAAAAGTATATAAAATGAATAATTTAATTAAAACAAAATATTTTTTTACATCAAAATTTCTGGTAATAGTTTGTCAAAATAACTGAAAATCATAAAAGTATGATTTTCAGTTTTTTGACAAGTAGCAGAAAAACTAGTGATAAAAATTAGAAAACTGACAATATAAACAAACACATTTTTATAATCTGTTTCTTCATCATAGAGAAACATAAATAGAAAAAATAAAATTGCAACGATACCAAACGTACCCTTCATTTTTCAAATTTACCCTAAGTTTGTAATGAACTAGAGTTGGATAAAGGTTTTCAATGATTTGCATTTCTTTTAGCTTTATACACAACATACTTGAAAATTTAAAATTATCAACTAATAAGTCAAGGCTTAGGTAGCGTTTGTTTTCCGAAATTTCTATACTTAAAAGTAAAATAATTATAATAAAATTTTAATTATTAATAATAAAAAAGAGTACCAAATCAATGAAAATGAGTAATTCAAGAATTTGGAAAATTGAATAAAGTGACTTTGCATGATCCAAAATTTTTTAATCATAAAATGTTTAAATTACGAGAACTAGCCCCAAGTTCTAAAAGATTTATTGGAGACCTACAAGTTTTGACCATTGGGATCCATATATTGCTTGACCACCTTGTTCTAGGAAATGCATATAAGATTAGTCCTCAATCTAATGTAACATTATTTTGTATATTGAAAGAAGAGAAAGATGAATGAGTATAATAAATACTTAAATTTCTCTAAATAAAGGTTGGACTCTTAATAATTTAAAATAAAATGTATCATTCTTCTATGATAAATCTCTTAATTGTCATAAATTTTTTCCTTTGATTGATCTGCCCATTGTGGATTCAATAAAAGAACTATTAAGTTTACTGGATCATCTTTAACCCCCAGGGTGTGGTTCAAGTGATAGTGCGGACTGTGAGAGTACTTTTCACGAGGTCAGGTGTTCAAACCCTCTCAAATTCGTTTCCGTCCTTGGACTCCTGAATTACCCTCCCTTTGAAATTGTGGGGTCAACTTCAAAGGGCGTAGGATTAGTCACGTGGACCATAAAACAGACACCTAGATACCTGGTGCAAGTTCTAAAAAAAAAATAAAAAAATAAAAAAATAAAAGAATAAAAGAACTATTCAGAATTACTCTGATATAATTTAATGTTTACATTTTTATTTGATTTTTTATATATTTAAAATTTTCTTCCCCCAACCCTACTTACTAATGGGGACACACCTTTGAAAAGGTGCTTTCCCCACTTTCTCGGCTGCTTAGCTAAGCAAAATAAATAAATACCATTACATAAGAGTTGAAAATTACTGTGATGGAGCCCGCCGAAATAAACATGAGCAGGTCACGGATTAACTTTTGCTCACCTCGTTCCTTGAGAAGCAAGAAAAGTCGAGGGAGCTTTTTCAAGATTGCCTTAATGATGACCTCCTTGTCTTCTTCTCCATGTGTATAAAAGATAAGATTTGTGCTCCCCTTTTCCATGCTCAGAGATTTCATTTCCCTTTTCCGTGAGAAAAGTAAAAAATCTCATCCGGAACAAGGCAGATGAACGAGTCCCCTGCACAAGCACAGCCGCACGCAGAGGACGAAGAACAGATTCCAGACGAAGAAGAAGAAGAAGAAGTAGTAGCGGCAGCACAAAATATGAGGACCCAAAACGCCCAACGATGTCGATGTGACTTCTGCGGTGAAAGAGAAGCACTCCTGTACTGCAGGGCAGACTCGGCCAAACTCTGCTTCTCTTGCGACCGAGAGGTTCACTCCACGAATCAGCTCTTCACGAAGCACACCAGATCTCTTCTCTGCAACGCCTGCGATTCCTGTCCGTCTTCCATTCTCTGCTCCTCCGAGAACATGGTTCTGTGCCAGAACTGCGACTGGGAAAAGCACAATCGCTCGCTTTCTTTGCTGCATGAGCGCCGCCTTCTCGAGGGCTACTCTGGGTGTCCTTCGGCGGCCGAGTTGCTGTCGATTGTTGGGTTTGACGACGTGGGAGATAAGGCTCTTTTACTCGACGACGAGGGCGGCGCCGGCGGTGATGGGTTTTTGGAGGATGGGTTCTCCGACTTCTTGGTTTGGGACACTCCTTCTGTTGTGAGTCTTGATGATCTGATGACTGTTTCTGCTGATTCTGACCATAATTTTCAAGCCATGGGTGTTCCTTCTCTGCCTAAGGTTAAGGTTTGTTCTTTCATTATACACTTAAAGTACTCTTTCATTCTTCTTATAAGCTTAAAATTATTCTTGTTTTCTATTATCAACGCTGTTAGAATATATTTGTTTCTTTCAGTTATAGATGCGCGGGATCAATTTAGATTAAATGAGTATTAGGAAATTGAATGGGTATGAACAGTATCACACAACTCAAATAAGAAATGAGAAAATAGAAATTGACACCAAAATTTATGTTAAAAACCTCTAAACAAATCGAGGGAAAAATTACGGGCAAGATTAAAAGAAATCCATTATGAAAAATAATGATACAATTTCTCTCTAATTACAAGAGGAGAACAATGATACCTCTCTCTTGAATTAGGAGTATACATATCTCTCTAAAATTAGGAGAAACTGAGAAACTAGAAACACAGACTACAACAGGGACATTTTACAGGAGAGTACTTGATTTCTCTCTCTAAAGGTGAAGTTGGAGATGCTTGAGATGATATCTTCCTTTACCAACACTTCCCTGTTTATAGGGGTTTTGTAAGCCTTCTTTTTTAAAGCCATCAAATGAATAGTACAACCACCATATGAATAGTGCAGCCCCTAAATGAATAGTGCAGTCACCTTTGTAAATTTGTATAGCCACCAAATGAATAGTGCAGCCACCATATAAATAGTACAACCACCATATGAATAGTACAACCCTTATGTTGGACTTTGAATGTTAGAAATGACTTTACAATTCAACAGTCTCCCACTTAAAGTCATTTTCAAACTTTTTTTTTTTTTTCATCATTTCTAGTCTTGTCAGTTCCATGCCACTTACGTTTCTGTTAGGCCATAAGAGGATCTACACCATATAAACTTGTCAGCGTTGATTGTTTTGTCATAACATCTGCTAGGTTGTCTTTGGTGTGAATTTTTTGCATGTCCACACTCCTTCTTCCACAACTTATCGAACGAAGTGATATTGTACTCCGATATATTTTGTCCTGGAATGAAAAATCGGATTCCTTGCAATATGCAAGACATTTTGATTGTCACAATATAGAGAAATTTTCTCTTGATTATGCCCGACTTCTTCCAATAATCTTTTAATCCATATTCCCTTCTTGCAAGCCTGCGTAGCTGCCATATATTCAACTTTAGTCATAGACAATGCCACAACAGTTTGCAAATTTGATACCCAGCTTACTGCTTCTCCTGCAAGAGTAAACACATAACTTGTAGTGGATTTTTTTTTGTCAAGATCACTTGCAAAATCTGAATCAACATATCCCCTGACAATAAATTCTGATCCTTCATAACATAATGCAGCATCTGAGGTTCTTTTGATGTATCTTAGGACTCTCTTTACTGTATTCCAATGCTCTCTACTAGGATTCGCCATGAACTGACTAACCGTACCAACTGCTTGAGCAATATCTGGTCTTGTACAAATTATAGCGTACATTAGGCTCCCCACTGCTGATGCATATGGCACTCGAGACAATTCCATCCTCTCTGCTTCATTGTTAGGACACATACTTGAGGATAATTTATAATTGACAGGAAGTGGGGTAGAAATTGACTTACAATCTTGTATGTTGAAGCGTCGCAAGACTTTCTTCAAATAATTCTTTTTGAGAAGACCAAATTTTCTTATCTTTTCTGTCTCGGTTAATTTGCATCCCTAAAATCTTGTTTGATAGTCCCAAATCGTTCATATCAAACTCCCTAGCCAATTGTGCCTTCAATTTTTGGACTCTTTCTTTGTTGGGACCTACAACCAACACATCATCCACATACAACAATAAAATTATGAAATCATTATTACCAAACCTCTTGTAGTATGTACAATGGTTTGCACTGAGTTTGTTGTATCTGAGGCTAATTATGAAGGAATCAAATCTCTTGTACCAACATCTTGGTGCCTGCTTTAAGCCGTACAAAAATTTGGTTAACTTGCAAACCAAGTTTTATTTTCCTTTTTCTTCAAACCCTTCTGTTTGGAGCATGTAAATATCTTCTTCAAGTTCTCCATGAAGAAAATAAGTTTTCACATCTAACTGCTCTAGATATAAATCAAACACAACACACATAGCCAATACAGTTCTGATAGTAGTAAGTCTAACAACTGGAGAAGATATCTCATTAAAATCAATACCTTTTTTCTGAGCATACCCTTTCACTACCAGTCTTGCATGATATCGTTCCACCTGATCGTTACCATCTTGCTTGATCTTGTAGACCCATTTATTTCCAATGACTTTACGCCCATGTGGTAATGGAACAAGCTCCCATGTATTATTTTTGTACAAAACTTCAATTTCTTCCTGCATTGATGTCATCCACAAAGAAACATCAGGGCTACTTATAGTCTCATGGAAAGCTGATGGCTCTCCATCTTCTGTTAGAAGACAATATGTAGTATTGCTTGGCATGACATAATCTGAGTGCCATGATGGTTTCCTTGTTTCACGTATTGAACGTCGAACTTTTGTATCATTGGCCTCATTTGGTTCTTGTTCCTTATGCTTTGATGCGGCTTCAGAAGAATCTTTATTTTCTTCTATCTGAACAGTAGTCGTTTTCGAAGTGCTGTTGTTTTCTTTATTTTGCAGTTCATTTTTTGCAAATATTACATCCCTGCTGATTATGACCTTGCGGGCAGTGGGATCCCACAGGTGATACCCCTTGACTCCGTCAGTATAACCCAAGAATATGCATTTCCTGGACTTTGGGTCCAGTTTAGTTCTTTTCCGGGCATTATACATTACATATGCAGGACATCCAAATATGTGAAGAGAAGAATACTGGGTTGACTTACCAATTCACATCTCCATCGGTGTCTTCAAACCAATTGCTGTTGACGGTGACTGATTTATCACATAACAAGCGGTTCTGACTGCTTCAGTTCAGAATGACTTGACTAGATCTGCAGTCTTCAACATAACTCTGGTCCTTTTTAATATGGTTCTGTTCATCCGCTCTGTTACGCCATTTTGCTGAGGTGTATGCACAACAGTGAACTGCCTTTGAATACCCTTTTGCTTGCAAAATGAAATAAAATCGCCGTCTTTATATTCTCCTCCATTATCTGTCCTTAAACACTTGATTCTTTTTCCAGATTCAAGTTCCACCTACGCTTTGAATTCTTTGAACACTAGAAACACATTTGACTTCCTCTTGATTGGATATACCCATAATCTTCTGGAGTAGTCATCAATAAATGATACAAAATAATGTGCTCCTCCTAGGGATGAAATTGGTGATTCCCATACATCAGAATGAATCAAGTCTAGAATGTGTTCGCTTCTGGCAGTAGATCTTTCAAATTTTAATCTACGTTGCTTACTTGTAACACAGTGCTCACAGGAAGGTAGGCTTACTGATTTGAGTCTGGGAAGAAGATTACGTTCTGAAAGAATCTTCAGATCACGTTCAGACATTTGACCAAGTTTGCGATGCCACATTATCGTTGATTCTTCCTGGGTTGATGCAACTGATGCGTCTCCCTGTTGTATAGTATTTACCAGTAGTGTGTATAGATTTCCCACGATCTTTTCTGCCTTCATCAATACAAGTGCGCCTTTGACAACCTTCAAGATCTCATTTTCAATAAGGGTCTTACAGCTGAAGTCATCTAACTGTCCAAGAGACAGTAAATTTTCTTCAAGCCCTTCACATGTCGTACCCCTTGAATAGTGCGAATCGTACCATCGTACATCTTCAGTTTGATATTACCGACACCAGCTATCTATAAGGCATGATCATTACCCATGAATATAGATTCGCCTAAAACAGGTTCATAAGAGTGGAACCAGTCTCGACGAGAGGTTATGTGTCAGGTTGCTCCTGAATCCATGATCCATACATCAGTGAGTTTCTTACCACCTTTAGAGATAGTTTCTGCTTCGCTGTATAGGATTTCACCATCACTGGAGGTACTCGCAGCACATCCTTGAGAAGTGTTCTCCTCAGGAGCTTTCCCTGCATTCTTGTTCTTATGCCAACAATCTTTTGAGATGTGCCCCCTTTTGCCACAATTGTAGCATTTAAAATTCTTCTTACTCCTTGACTTTGATCTACCATGACTATGACTCCTACTAGAGCCACGTTCTGTTGATCTTCCTCTCATCATTGGTAGTGCCTCAACTTGTTGAGAACTGGACGATCCATCTTCCTTGTTTTTGCGCCTGGATTCCTCTTCCAGAACAGCCGCCGCAACATCATCGAAGACTAGATTATTTGACTGAATATTATTTGTAATGTTGATGATGAGTTGATCGTACGAATCTGATAGACTTTGGAGTAGAAGCTTCGCTCATTCAGTTGGCTCAATCTTATGGCTTAATGTTGTTAGTTAGGAGAACAACGTATTAAAATTGTTGATGTGGTCTGTAACTGATGTGGACTCACTCATTCTAAGAGTGTAGAGTCTCCTCTTTAAGAAGATCTTATTGTGAAGTGACTTTACCTTATAGAGCTTTGTCAGCGCCTCCCAAATTTCTTTTGCTGACTTCTTCTCCGCAATGCTTGATAACACCGAATCTGCTAATGCTAAATGAAGATTAGTCATCTCTTTCCATTTTTCATTAGTTATACCTGTTGATTTGTCTCCTATTGTTGCTAAGCAATTGTCCTTTCTCAGGACCGCCTTCATCTTCAATTTCCAAAGGGAGAAATTACTCCCATTGAACTTCTCAATTTCGTACTTTGCTACCATTGTAGTAGATAAGATCTGCTCCTCCACTAAACCGGCTCCCACTTTTTCACCGTGATCAATACCGTATACGTTCACAATATCGTAAATGAATGGAACTGTATACTTGAACAAATCTCGTATACGTTCACAATATTGTAAAAGTATCCGGTGACACGTGTGAATAGTAACCCCAACCCAAAGGCCGTAACCCAAGGCTCTGATACCACTGTTAGGAAATTGAATGGGTAGGAACAGTATCACACAACTAAAATAAGAAATGAGAAAATAGAAATTGACACCAAGATTTACGTGGAAAACCACCAAACAAATCGAGAGAAAAACCACGGGTAAGAGTAGAAGGAATCCACTATGAAAAATAATGATACATCTTCTTTCTATTTACAAGAGGAGAACAATGATACCTCTCTCTTGAATTAGGAGTATAAAAATCTCTTTAAAATTAGGAGAAACTAGAAACACAGACTACAACAGGGACACTTCGCAGGAGAGTACTTGATTTCTCTCTCTAAAGGTGGAGTTGGAAATGCTTGGGATGATATCTTCCTTCACCACCACTTCCCTATTTATAGGGGTTTTGTAAGCCTCATTTTTTAAAGCCGTCAAATGAATAGTACAGCCACCATATGAATAGTACCACCACCATATGAATAGTGTAGCCACCAAATGAATAGTGCAGCCACCATATAAATAGTATAGCCACTATATGAATAGTACAGTCCCTATGTTGGACTTTGAATGCTAGAAATGATTTTAGAATTCAACAATGAGCTGTGTTTCTGTTTGGTTTACATGCGCCGCCTAGCTCTTTATTTACAAATATTTATTTCTGGGACTTTGAATCAATCACGATTTTAGCGAATCAATAAATTAATAAATGGGTATATATTGGGTGAGGTTGTTCCTTTGATTGTTTATTAATGTATTTGATTTGCTAGTTTCTGTATGATAAAGTCAGGGATGATAATTACTTTATTAATGATTCCTAAGTTAGTTTAGGTATGGTTAGTTTGGTGTTCTGCCCATATTGGGATTGTTTATTGACATTGTTATTGTTATTGTTATTGAATTTTAGAATCGAAATGCTGCTTGTGGGCAACACAAGGAAGAGTTGCTTCATCAGCTTCGTGAACTGTCGAGGTTGGAACCTGGCTTGAACAGTGGTCATGGACGTGTTGAATCCCTTATTGGCTTTGAATCCATGGTACATGAACAAGCTTTGCAACTGGGAAATGCGCATGATGGCTGTGAACATAATGCAGAGGCAACTGCATTTCCTGCATATGAGGTCAGGGTTTTTTCCTTCTAACATTGTTTAACTATTGTTATGTTATGTTTTTAGGTGTTTTTTTTTTTTCAAATGTTTGCATGTGCATATCTGCTTAGAATTTTTTTTTTTTTTTTTAATTTTTGTTTATGTTAGATATGTTAGCGGATGAATCTCTTGGCCATGAGTAGTGTCATGTTATGTGATTGTCCTGCTCTGCAGTTCTTTTCATGAATAAATAAATATCACCGTCATTTTGGATGCAAGATATGATGAACCTGCAGCATGGAATTGTAAACCTTAATTTGCTCAAGTTTATGTCATTCATGCAACATGGAAGCGTAAACCTAGTCCTGCTCAAGTTTATTTGTGTTGTGGATGTGCCTTATTTTTTAATGATTGCACAGAACTTGTGTCACCAATAAACGAGGCTTCAAGGTGTAAGGATTGATATTGTTTTGACAACAGCCAGTTTATCTCCAAGTGTCCTCATTAAAAATAACATACAATCCTTTACTAATATAATTTTATTAGCAATGGCCTCGGCATGTGTGGCAGACCAAATAGTGATATCTTAGTGGTAGAAATGGCAATTTTTCCCCATCACCAATGGTATTTCACAATCCTTGACATCATTGGTCAGGCAATGGGATTGTTTTGGGGAGGATAGGGTTGGGAGATGGTGAATTGACTAATTGAGTATTAATTTTGATCCATTTCTAATAAATTACTGGGGTGGGGGTTGGATTGGGGTAGGAAAGCGTCGAAAAAAAACTGGAACAGGGACCAGAAAATGTGATCTTGCCCTGGAGGTGCTTGTTGCTCAGTGTTCTTAGAAGTGCACTTAACTTGACAGTTGATCATAAACTGAACATCTCCTAAAGTTTCTTGCATTAATGATTTTGAAACATTAAATACATGGTCTAAACTTTATTTGAAGGATGAAAAATCATAATCAGACTTTATGGTAATATGTCCAAGGCATTGTAATGGGTCATACAAAAAATAACATATGGTGTTTTGTATCTTTCTTGGTCTCTTTGGTCCTTTGGCTGCTTAGATATCTTCGTGGATTTTCTTTGATTGTTTCGGAAGGGACTGGTTCAGTCATTAGGTGTTAATGAGTCTGGTATATATCATTATGATTCTGCTATCTTTTCCTCCACCCCCCCCCCCCCCCCCCAAAAAAAAAAAAAAAAGGAAAAAAAAAGAAAAAGAGAGAGAGAAGAAGAAAGGAAGAAAGGAAAGGGGAAAATGGAATAATGTGATTTGTGTTCTTTTCATGCAGGCAAGTGCATTTAATTGGCGTAGTGACGGTGGTGAGGCTGCAAATCAAGTTTGTCTTCCTTCTACATTATTAAGAAGCCGCACTGAGGAAAGTCCTGAGAATTCCAACAAACATTCAGTTACTATTTGTAGTGTAAGTAATGTCAGTGGTAGTGATGAGGGTCAATTGCGGCATCCCATTATTTCTAGAACATCATCAGTTCCATCATCCGGTCTTACCAAAGCTGCTCCACATGAGGTGACTAGCCAGGATAGAGAGACTGCAATTTCACGGTACAAGGAGAAGAAGAAAGCAAGGAGGTATGTACTATGCTCCTTTCTTGTACAAGCAGACTACCTAAATTGTGATTTTGTCTATGTAATTATAGATTGCAAGACAGCCCAAAGTGGAGGGAAAGATACGAGGCACTTTATTGCTTAATCTAGCTTTTATGAAAGCTTTAACAATTTATGGATTGGTTGTCCATGAATCTTCCCTCCAAAAAACTCAAGTATTTTTTTTTTTTAGCATTATACGGAAGTTTTTGAAAACTTTATTTTTTTCCACATGCATGTCTTTGTCTTATTCCTTCATTCATTCATTCATTTTGACAAAGTGCTGAAGACAAGTTTCTAAATTTATTTTTGTTAGGACTAAGGGAGTCTTCGTACAGGCTTGATATAGATGGGTGAACACTAACTTGATCCAAAAGTTTAAGTCTATTAAGTTTTTAGCTTAACCATGTATATAAACACCCATCTTACACTTTCTTTTTTTCTAATGTGTGACCAACTCATAAGTCAAATTCTCAACAATCTCATCCTTGTGAGTTCCAACCACTCCCCTTGTCATGGAAGCTATTATTTGTCATGCAGCCAACTAGGAATCATTACTCAACCATGGGAAAGGGTACGAAACCATCTTCCCCTTGAGCGGAAATTGTCTCCATTGTGCGAGCAAGTTAAATTCTCTAACAGTTGTTCAAGCGGGCCTTGTCCCTGTGCTTTACGTGCCATAGATTGCATTCCAAGTGTTTCCAAACCAATTCTACCTCCCATGTCTTGACCCTTTGTAGATCCATCTATCAGATCTTATATGATCCTTATTGGCCTTAGTCACGCACTTGGTCCTCCAATTGTTAGCGCACCGGGAAAATTAGTTTTACAGCTCGATTCTATGATGTCTCTCAATGAGGGTTATAAACCATCAACGTTGATACCACTTGTTAGGATGGGGGAGTCTTTGTACAGACTTGATATATGGGTGAGCTCAAACTTGACCCAATAGATTAAGCCTATTGAGTTTTGGTTCCAACTATGCATATAAACTTTTATCCTCCATTCTAAAATTTGAATTTGGGACAAATTCAGAAGTAGAATTCTCTTAGCCATACCCGGACTTTGGTGTTTGGTGTGGATATTGAAAATTTGAAGAGAAAAGAGAGAAGAAATATGGCATCACTTGTCATTTGGTTTGAAAGCAAGAATTTGTTGTAATCAAAGAAGAGAAATGGAAGGATATTTTGTAACTAATTTAAGAGGGGTTTTGAGATTTCAGAACTATTGAATCATAGGGCATAAACATTGGTCGACGAAATTTTTTTCGTTTTTGGAATGGTTTTGAGTGTTTATTTGTTTGTCGGTGTGGTTGCTTCAATGGTTGGGTATGACTCTTTAAAGCCCCGTGTAAAATTCATCAATCTCATACACTGATCACAATAATGCAGATGGCGTTGCGAAATAGAATGAGCCATGTCCAAAGGCTTTTTATGAATCAGCCTGTTGTCATGTTTGAATTCTGTAGAGCTGATGCTTTTAAAATGCATATCAACAGGTATGATAAGCACGTTAGGTACGAATCAAGGAAGGTTCGAGCAGAAACCAGGACAAGAATTAGGGGACGTTTTGCAAAGGCCGAATGCCCAAATTCGAATATGCAGCCCCGAGAGTAGAATCAATATGGTTGTTAGCTTACATCACACTGCTAGGAGCTAGGAAAATGCGTGTTTTGTTTTAAGTAGGATAAGTTCAATTATTTATCATGTATGATAACAGTTCATTTTGAAGCTGAAGCTTGATGATAGAGAGGTTTCTTTCCTCAACAGTGTCAAGTCTGGCCATTAGCTTTCACTTTTTCTTTTTTCTTTTTGATTTTGGTGAAATTCGAAAGCTATTGATGTTTGAATGATTGATGAAAAAATAAAAGAAAAAAGAAAAAGAAGGCTATGGCTGTATGAAGAATTGCTTGTTAAATTTGAATGTATATTCAACTACAGGAAAAGGGCTTTTGATAGTTTTGATTTGAAGTATGGTTTTCCATTTTATCACCATTGCTATGTACGCATCTTGCGGGGTCAGGTGATCCATTTCCAGAGCAGCTGGCCTGTCAATCAGGCGGGCTGGAATTTGGGCAAGTTCCCAGTTAAGAAAGTAAAAGTGGTGCTGTATTCTGTTTTTTATTTCTATTTCTCTATATTGAAGAAGTAGAATATGAAAATGCATTTGTTTGTATTATTAATTTTCTGTTTTTATAAAAAAACTGAAAATTAGATTTTCATAAATTTTAATGTTTAAAAATATTATTTTGGATTAAATTATTTATTTGTATACTTCTAAATTAAAATAAAAATTAAATGATAATATGAAATTGAATATAATTAAGAGAAAAATATACATACATTTTAAAAAATAATAATAAATCCAATTACAAAATACCTTTTCAATTGTTATGTTCATTAAAATTTTTATTATAAAGTAAATTTTCAAAGTAGAGCAATTAAGTAAAATAATTATAATACATTTTATTTTTATTTATAGTAATTTTTTAATATGTATTATTTGTAATTTTATTATTTTAATTAAATTTTTATAAAATTATTTGATTTAAATATGAAAAGATGCATTTTTAAATTAATGTTTTAATTTTCATTAGTTTCATAAATATTAACCAAACATTTTGGTTTTTATTTTTTAGTTTTTGTTTAGTTTAGTTTAGTTTAGGATTTTTTTTTTTTCTAGTTTTTGTTTCTCTAAATTTTGATAGTGATACCAAATGGCCCCTAAGGCTCAGCACAGTACTTTCAGCAGATTAAGGCGTAAGAAATAGTGGGCTAGCCTGCAGTAACAGATTAAGGCATAAGAAAAAGTGAGCGAGCATAACCGAATCAAAGTTTTGGTTCGTTAGAAAATGAGAACCAAAATCGAACCATTTAAAATGGTTAACGGAAATTTGGTTATTTGGTTTTTAGACTAATGTTTAGCTGTTTTCCTTTTGATTTTATCTTATGCTCTATGCTGTTTATCTTTTATTTTGTTTTGTTGCGTGAGGTTTGTTTTGTAAGTCCTGTTTTGTTTTGTTTTGTTTGGTCTTGTATCTCGGTTTTTGGCTAGATGTTGTTGTTGTTCTTTGGGAGATTTTTAACGTGTTGTCTTTTGTTATCTCCCATTAATTGTCTTGTAACCACGGTATTCTTCCGCTAAAAGTGAGGGGTTATTAATAAATAAATGGAGGTGTCACCTTTTTTTTTTTTTTTTTTAAGAAAAAAAAAAAAAAAAACCAAATCGAACCATTTAAGTATAATTTAAAATTTTAAAGTTACTAAAAATAATATTTTTTCATTGATAATTATCAACATGTAAATTTAAAATATTTAAAATAAAATGTAAGCATGAATATGAGATTAATATAACTTTTTAAATTTAAATTATTAAAATTTTATATGATATTATATATATAATATGTATTATATATATTTATAATATATCGGTTCGGTTTGGTTAATTGTGGTCATTGAATTGACCGAACCGAAATCGAACTGATAACTGAAAAACTCAACAACTCCGAATAGAAACCAAATTGAAAAAATGGTGAATCAAAATTTTCAGTTCGGTTTGGTTCGATTCCCTAGCCACAAGTTCTTCAAGAGGAAGACTGAAAATCCAGAAGCGTGTTCAGCAGGTGTGGAGTAGTTCTTAGACTGACTCTGGGCTGTGGCCTTAAAACAGCGTGGCCCATATTAAAACTCAGAAAAGCATCTCCAATGGGAACTGGGCCTTTTGCTGATCTAACAAAAGGGGAAATCCACGACCTCAGGTTTTGGCTTCACCCTAAAAAGAACAGTGATCCAAGCACCATCTTTGGACTTCCAAGTGCAAAACCACGGATCATTACAATGTCAGGTTGTAAGAGGAAAGAGAGGACGAAAGGAGCTGTGGGCTTTGCGTCTTACTCTCTCCTCTCGCCGTGTGAGCCTGTGTCATGGGCTCATAATAGCCGACCAAAAATTTTCTAAACATTTGGTATGATCAATGATAGTATTGCAGCAATTTAAATGAGATGAATTTGGTTGCCAAGTTGTATGTTGAAAGTCGAGATTAGATTTCAAGTCTTAGATTTGAATTTGTGTGGATTTGGGCAAAACTTGGTATAAAATTATATGTTTTCAGACATCTGAAAAAGAAAGTAAAACATATAATAATAAATCAATAAATAAAAAAATTTACCAGCCATAATTAATATCTAATTTCCTTGATTTAGGCGATGGATTTATGTGTAAGAATCTGTTAAATGTAGAGTACGCCTTATCTCTTAGTTCCAAGCTCTTATGGTGGTGTAAACGTAGTGGTGAGCAGTTGTGTACTTGATTGTATTGTTCTGTGCGACATACTTGGTTAGTCGAACATCAAATGAGGAATGAAATTACTCTATAAATGGAGTTCATCTTTCCATTCGACTCTCTGGTAGAAGCATGGAATTGATCCTAAAATGGAATTCTAAATACATTCCAATATTTATCACATAAAAATAAATTTTATCTCCCTTTTATTGAGAATTTGACTTAACAAAATTAACTCAGTCAATTCATCGAACATCTGACAGTATGGAAATCTCAACACTTCTCGTCTATTCTCCGTTTTCTTCAATAATAAAATTACAAAAGATACAGGGATTTCTTGAATGATTGTAACCACAAGCCAAAGTTGATGCATCCAGGGAAAATAGAAATTTGGATAAAATTCAAGTAATGACAAATTGGCAATTTATGGAACACACACAAAAAAGATCATCTTCGGTCCATTCAATTCTACGACCTTTGCCCAAACATAGCATCAACGAACAACCCCATGAAGTTTTCATCTTGGAAAATTTAGATGTTGTGCAGCCACACAGATGGGATTAGCGCTGGGGATGGCCAGAGCTGGGAGCCGAGGGTGGAAGTGCAGACTATTGTTAGTAAACAGTCGATGGAGATTGTGTCTGAGTCCTTGGGTTGGGATGGGCTGTGCAGCTGGAAGGCTAGGACTAGGCCTGGCAAAACGGGTTGGCGGGTCACCGACGGGTCGGGTCATAAACGAGCCGGATTATAAACGGGTCAATATTAAACGGATTACACACATACCAACCTTAACCCGTCCGTTTAATAAATGGGTGGGTCGGGTCATAAACGAGCCGGATTGTAAACGGGTCAATATTAAATGGATCACACACATATAACCCTAATCCGTCTGTTTAATAAATGGGCGGGTAACGGGTCACCCGTTTAAAAAAATATAATTTATTTATTTTAAAATTTTTTAAAAATTTCATATAAAATGATATCTTTTTATTTTTTTTAAAATACTGCATTATATTTATTAATTTCTAAATAAAAAGAACATAAAATGTAAAAAATAATACATCCCTTTAATTTTACATTTTTAAAAAAAATGTAAAATTTAAAAAAAAACACACACCTCTAAAAATATTAAATATGCATAATACATGCATAAAATATTTATATATAAATCTAAATTTAAATGAGTCTCACAATATTTACATCCAAAACTAAATGTAAAATATTTAATAAGTTCATTCATCATTCATATTTTTTTAATTTATACATTATGCATAACACATGAATCAAATATTCAAGTCCCACAATCAAAACATAATCTTAAAAATTGTTACAATTAAATATTTACAAAAAAAAAAACTCAATTTAAATGAGTTCTATAAAAATTCACAAGATTACAATTTTCAAAAGACAACAAAAAAACTTAATTAGTTATGATTGTTTGTAGAAGCTTCTCCCAAATCATTAATCAAAATATTTTCAAATTTGACTTCTAATTGTTCAGCTTCTTCTCTTTCTTCACTTGGATCCACTGCAATGACAAAATAAATAGATAACAAAAAAGAAATAGTAACAATTGACAAAGGATATGAAAGTAAATAAAATGTAATTATTGAAATAATAATGGAAAGCTCAAAAGAAAAATACATACTTGCGTAACCAAACAATCAATTTCAAGTTGTTATTAATGCTCCTGCGTTTTTCGGCAAAAGTGATCTTCGATATTTGTTAAGAACCTGGGCTCCAATGTTGAATGCAAATTCTAATGCAACGCTTGTGATAGAGATAGTAAGTACATCACATGCCATAAGAAATAAATCAGGATATCGAAATCGATTATCTTTCCAATACTGTAATATATCCATTTTAGCATGTTTCACACAATTTAGCCCAGGCTCTTCCAAATATAAATCTAATTGAGATTTTTCTGTAGTAGCACAATATTGGCTTTCATAAAATTCAAATTCCTGTCATATATTAGAATAGAGAAATAAACAATATAAATATAACAGTTAAAAATAATATATAAAATAAGAAATGAAAAATTAGAAAATAAAAATGAAGTTACCGAAAGCTCATCTCTAATGAGATTGTCACTACCACCAGTACCCCTAGCAGATGGAGCAGTAGACTCCAAAAAAGATTTTGATTTGTTTGCAAAATCTTGGAACAGAGAGTATAACTTCTAACGAAGAAGATTTAACTTTTACTGAGAAGTAGATGAATCAATCTTTGAGTAACAAAATTCGACAAATTGAAGCTTGTAACAAGGATCAAGAACAATTGCAAATTCCAAAACGACACTATAATACTTCCAATATTTATCGAATTTCTCTTTCATTTTTGCAGCCATACCATTAACAATGCAGTCCGGATTTTCCATTGTTTCAAGTAAATGTAATTGAATTTTCTATATATTTGAAAAATATAAATTAGATGTAGGATAATATGAACCCGAGAAAAGTTTTGTCCTGTCGTAAAATGGCTTCAAGAAATTGCAAATGACCTTAGCTCTATTCCACTTTTCATTTGACGGACAATACTTATAATTTGCATCAAGTAAAACATAATGAATTAAAGCCCGTCAATATATGAGTGCACTTTCTATCATCAAGAAAGTTGAATTCCACTTAGTTGGTACATCTAAGCGCAAACAGATTGAAGCAAGTATATCAACTTGTTTAATGCATTCTTCAAACTTAAGTTTTCTGCCTTCAAAACCCTTAATGTACTCGACACTTTCTCTAATGTTATATACAACACGTTCAATCACTTTTAAGTCTTCTTGAACAATAAGATTCAAAATATGAGTACAACACCTTACATGAAAATATTCACCGCCACTTACTAAAGGTGCTTGCAAAGACAATTGACTTGATATAATATCTTGCATACTATCATTAGCAGTTGCATTATCCAATGTGATGGAAAATATTTTCCTATCAATACCCCATTCCTTCAATACATTAAATGTTTTTTCTGACAAAACAACTCCTGAATGTGGGGGTGGCATGTGAGAAAAGTTAATGATCTTACTATGCAAAACCCAATTTTCATCCAAAAAATGAACTGTAATACATAAATGTCCTTCAGTCGTAGGAGAAGACTAACAATCAGAAGTCAAACACACTCCACCAAAAACACTCTATAGTGTAAGTTTAAGTTTCTCCTTCTTCCTTTGATATATTTTCAAAACATTAGCCTTAGCAATGTTCCTAGCAATTGGTTTAACATCAGGATTAAGATATTTATGCACATCTCGATTTCCTTCATGCTCAACTCATGAAAAAGGATAACAATGTTTTATTGCGACAATTGCCATTTTCTCACGATAAACATCTTGCTCAATTTTTTTCGCATGAAGCTTGGTTCCATAATCCATATGCATCTGCTTCACATCATAGTTATCACATAATGGACAACTATTAATGTGGCGTCTCAAATTTGCCGTCCCATGGGTTGAAGCATTAGCAACATATTCAACCTCACATTTTTTACATTTTGCCTTCTGTTTTCCATCAACATCTAGAGGTAACAAATATAATTCATCCCAAGCAACCGATGTCTTTCTACGTTGTCTCTTTTTGCTAGTGCCATCATTGATAGAAGAACTCTTCTTTTCAGATTTATCTAAAGATGGAGTAATATTGCACTCATCATCAAAATCCAAGTTTATGGCGTCCATTATTTACAATTTGTATTCTTCATAACAAATAATTTTTTTTGGATACCCAGGGTGTCTTGGGCTTTCGCACTAGACTAATTTCCTAACAAAGAAAAATTGTTAAGACTCTGGAAAATAGTAAAATAAAGAAAATAATGAAAATATTTATACAACAAACACAAATTTGCGTTTTATAAAAATTATTAACTAAAAAATCATTAGTTTTTGGGACACAAAAACTATTGAAAAGCAGAACAGGTTTTTTGGATCTTTTGGAAATTCAATTGGTCGCTAATATTACTCTTGCATTTTTTTTTAAAACCAACCCTAACTCTTCAACAAAGGCTGTTGGTCTGCCTGTAGACCAAAATAATAGGACCGTAGTAGCTGTATTCAGCATCTCAGCCATTGCCAGCGCATGCAAAGAACCCAGGATATGCTATTTGATGATCCTTATCATGACCTTCTAAGCCAAAAATAGTAGCTTCTACAAAGAATGTTGGGGAAAAAAATTTGATCAAGCATGGAGACTATATTCGAACTAGTGTAATCACCCGGTTATGCCATTTTAGCACAAGAGCAATCGAGTGATCAAGCAGTAAATGGGTCCTCATTACGTGAAAGTTAGGCATAGACTTCTCCATGCCTCTCCTTAAAAAAAGAGGCACTTCCTTTTGGAAGAAGGGAGAAAAATAAAAATAAAAAAACAAACAAACAAACAAGCAAACAAAATAGAAGTCTAAAACTATGGTAATAGAAAAGTTCAACTCGTGCCAGTTGAACGAAAAGAATCCCAATTAGGCCTGGCAAAAATAGATAAAAATACTAAAATTTTACCTCCACGACTCCACCTCTAGTCCTCTGCGTTTGTGGATCGTGAGGGAGCTTGATCCGTGAGGCCTGAGAGAGCTTAATCTTACTGTGGAGTAGCTAGAGGCTAGAGGTGTGGAGAAGTGGTATGTGGAGCTCGGGGGGATTGACGATTGTGGCTGTGGTTCGTGGAGCCTGGAAGAGACGACGACTCGAGCTGCTCAAGGTGTAAAGTGGATTGTTCGCAGGCTCACAACACCGATAGGTCCGACACGTAGCAGTGCACTAGTCGCCAGAGGAGAGGAAAGGAGACTCAGGACTGGAGAGGAGAGGATTGACAATCTAAGATTTGAGAGACAAAGAGAGTGAGAGCTGAGAGATCAGAGACGACTCAGACGAGGAGAGGCGTGGCGCGGGTTAGGGTTAAGGAGTCAGGGACTTCACTTAGCCTTAGGGTTTTTTTTTTTTAAAGTGTGAAGCATTGAAGCTGCTAGCGGGTGACCTGCCTAAACCCACTGAACCCGTTTATAAACGGGTTGACCCGTAACTCGCCCAATTATTAAATGGGTTGACTTCTTTAAACCCGAACCCAATTTAAACGGGCAGGTTCGGGTGACCCGACGGGTTATGACCTGTTTTGCCAGGCCTAGCTAGGACAATAGGAGATGGGAGCTGAGGGCAAAATTGTAGATCGCTCATAGGGAGAAGTAAGGGGGGTGGGGGGGGGGGGGGGTGGCACAATTGCCATATTAGGAATGTCAGAAACTATTCATGGAATAATGTTACTTCAAATATTTTTTTTTTGGTGTCACTGGTGACCCAATAAAAAGGAATGGAATGCCCATTCCAGTGTAAAATTTCTTGAATGCGTATTCTTTTAATTGGAGGAAAAATGTTCATTCCAAAGTAATTTTGATGTTGGTTTTTTGGGAAGGAAAATCATAATATAAGCACGACACAATTTTCTTGAAAATATTGGCTTTTGGAAAAAAAAAAAAGGGGTTCATTTTAGGAACTTATTTAAAAGCCATGTCATAAATAGTATTTAAAAATCATTTTTTTTTTCTAAAGATGAAGATTTTTGATTTTTTTAAGAAGAAAAACCAGAAAACTACACAATTCACGATTTAGAAGACTAAATTCAATTTCACAAAAATCACAAAATCAAGAATATATAAAAAAATATTAGAAAAATAAAAAAATTGGTCTCTGGTCTCGTTGGTCGATTGTCATTTAGTGGGTGGTCAATCTTGTCTGTGCACAATAACTCCTGATCGATCGTCCCTTCGCGAGCAGTTGACTACTTGCACTTCGATAAAAAAGACATTTTTCATGCAAATTTGGGTGCTAGAATGCATTTATCTACTTTGATGCAATTCTAAATGACATGGCCATCGTAAATAAAATCATTCAAATGTGAAAACATTTTAAAAAATCATTCGAATTTCTTTATAAAACATGTTTTGTTCTTTTGAAACACATGCATATACGCTATGAGTTAACCAATGTATACTTTAACGTACAACATCTTGAACTCTGAAATACCAATTGTAGAACTTTAAATATATATATAAAAAAAGCCATATGCAAAAATAAAAATAAAAATATAACATGCATATTCATAGTACATGGAAAGAAAATGCATTGAACTTGAAAGGAGAAAGATAAAGGATTGACCTGAAGTAAGGTACCATGAAAAAACCATGGAAATACACAAAAACTAACAGAAAATATGAAACAATTGGGGTGAAAAGAAAGAAGAATGAAAAATGAGATAATGCACAAGAAATAAATGGAAGGGAGGAAGGATCAAATAGTGGGTATTCTCTTTGGTTTTAAATGCTTCTTAAGGTTCATTTCCCACTGTGTGTGTTAAAATTTGGAGAAAAATAATTTTCTCTATTGATACTCATATATTATGAGGATTCAAAAGGTATATATATATGTGAGAGAGAATTGAAAAAATGGAAAGTGTATATTTCTCTAAATGTAAAGATTATATTTCTCCAATACTCCCCCTTAAGTTGGAGCATGGAGATCTGTAATGCTCACCTTGCGTGATAAGTTTTGGAATGTTTATGATCCAAAGCTTTGGTGAAGATATTGGCAAGCTAACTGTGGGTAAGAATATACTTAGTGAAGAAAAGGCCAGCTCGTAAATTTTCAAAAACAATATGACAATCGATTTCTATATGTTTGGTACGTTCGTGGAAAACATTCTGGGCAATCTGAAGAGCCGCTTGTTTGTCACAATATAAGAGCACAGGTTGGGAATGCGATACACCAAGATCATTTAAAAGAGTTTTGAGTCATGTAAGTTCATAGGTAGTGGAAGCAAGTACCCGGTACTCAGCTTCGGCGGAGGAGCAAAAATTGTAGTTTGTTTCTTAGTGCACCAGGAAATTGGACTAGTGCCCAGTTGAATGAAAAAACCAGTGGTGGAGCTACAAGTGAAGGGAAAACTAGCCCAATCTGAATTAGAACAGGCTGATACTTGAAGAATATTGGTAGTAGGAAAAAATAAGCCTTGGCCTGGAGATGTCTTAATGTATCGAAGAACACGTATAGCAGCATCATAATGTGGTTGTTTGGGCTGGTGCATAAATTGACTGAGAATGTTGATAGGAAATACAATGTTAGGATGAGTGATGGTGAGATATATCAAACGTCCAACGAGTCGCCGAAACGATCTTGGATCAAAGAAAAGGTCACCATCAGTATTATTGAGCTTGAGATTTTGTTCCATGGGAAAGTGTGCAGGACGAGTGCCAAAATGATCGCTATTAGTAAGGATGTCAAGAGCATATTTCCATTGATTAGGAAATATGCCAGTGGGAGAACGAACAACTTCAAGGCTAAGGAAATATTTTAGTTTGTCAAGATCCTTAAGTTTGAATTTTTGAGCAAGCAGAGGTCCTTAGGAAGATTCTCTGTAACATAGGCGGAATAGATTTTCAATTTGGCGTTCCAGAGCACCACTCCAAAACTTGGGTAAGTATGGTACTTTTAATATTAAATTAAGTATTAGGAGTGTGTGGGCCTAGGAGATGATAAATGATAATTATCCTGGGGTTAAACTAATTAAGTAAGGATTTTTGGAATACAAGGTCTCGTTTTCTGTTTGGTTTAGGCAGAATCTCGAGGAGCAGGTAAGGGGAATACATTATAACATATTTTTATTAATTTTTAAACCTATAAATTCGAGTATACAAATTTATATACTTATGTATAATTTTCTGAATGGTTTAGACTTTTGGATAAAAAAATGAATTTGATTATATATCATATTTGGGAAAAACCTTGTGGTATGAGAATAACTTTCATAATTAAATGGTTGCGAGTACTGCTTGATTACGATTTTTGTTCATTTGTGGTTACTGTTGAGTTGTAAATTCTTCTTGGTTGTAAATACTGTTCGGCTGTGAATATTGTTTGATTGTGAATACTGTTGTGATTGCGTTGATGTGCCTAGATGATTGGTTATGCCATAGATGTGTATTGTTCTATGGTTCATATAAATTGCGATATAGCGTTGACAGGGGTATGAGGAGGTCGTTATATCGTACTTCATATAAATCACCATATAACATTGACAATGGTATGAGGAGGTTGTTATATGGACATTTATATTAAAGGGGTAAAACATTGGCAGTGGAATGAGGAGTTTGTTTTATCGATTTACTATGAACAAGGTTGTGTGTGTGGATTTGTAATCTGTGTGGTTAGGAAGCTTGTGTAGTAAACTGTGTGGTTGTGAGTCCTGTGTGGACAATATTCCTCTGTGGATGTGAGTCCTGTGTGGATTGTATTTCTTGTGTGGATATGGACCCTGTGTGGGTGTGAGTGAAGTATATGTGTATCCTGTGTGAATTGGTTGTGATATGCGTATATACGTGGATCTTTGTGAAATGATTAGGCATTAGATGCATGTAAATTTAATTACATAAGTATTTATGGTAAAGTAAAATTCTCCACCCGAGGGCTTGATGAGAAAGGCGAGTGCCCTAGTAATTTTGAGTTGGTACCAGAGTAGAGGGAAGCTACTTGTATGGGCGGGTAATTTTCCCTATTCTTGGAGACTTTGCCTGGATACATAACCCGAGGGCTTATTGAGTAAGGTGAGTGCCATGGTATTGGTACTAGAGTAGAGGGAAGCTACTTGTATGGGCAGGTAATCTTCCCTATTCTCGAGAATTATCACTAAAATAATTATGTATGTGTGTATGATTTCGGATGTCAGTGATATTGTTAATGATGCATTTTCTTAGCTGCTATTGATATTGAATAATAGATGATTATATTGAATAACCATGCATGTAGGGGGTGCTCATACCTTCCCCTCACGTAACCGAACTCCCAAGCCTGACTCTGGTAACATAGACCGATTCTACCCTTAGTTGAGTAGTAATCAAGTGTTCTAACCACACTAGAAGGTTAGTGGCGATTCCATTACATCATGTTTTCCAAAAAAATCATTTTTAAAACAGCCTTGTCCAGTTCGCGTCCGGGAACATCGCGACAGCTTGTCGACTCTACTGGGGATGTTGAGAGTCAAGCCAGTGATTAATTAAGAATTATCCCAATTTCAAATCTAATAAGCCTTTTGATTACTCCACCATATTTTGTACATAGTGTTAATATTTGATTACTTCCATAATTGTATGAGTAAGTATGATTAATTGTGAATACTTTGTCTCCATATGGTCAGCTGTGAATAGCTTGTTTCCATTAAGCATGTGATTAATTGTAAATACTAAAAAGCAAAGGTGTACTCCTAAGAGGAGGGGGGGTGGGGGGTGGGGGAGGGAGAATTGGGCTTTAAAACTTTCTTTGAACTCCTTTTATTAATTCTTTCTCAACTCCTTTTTGTTTATATGTAAGGTTTGATATTAAATCATAGGTCCAGTTAAGACACAATTTAATTTAAAAACTTTATGAATGATCCTGAATGCTTTTCAATTTAATGCTTATTTTAACAATCAAAATTGAAACTCAATATGTCAATTCAATCAATCAAGATAAGCTTCATAATATGAAATACTATAACAATTCCAGCAAGCTCCAATATTCTGATTTTGATATTGGATTGTGGTTGATGAATGACCTGTATAATGAACATACTCCCTTAGAAGTTTCCGCAAGATTCAATCAACGTACTCCCTTAGAAGGTTTCCGCAATTCTCAATCAAAAATTAATTTCCAGCAGTTCAATAAGCATCCACACAGTTTATGTATACTGAAATTTAAATGAGAATAGGGAAGATAGTGACATCGAGATTTTTACGAGGTTTGGCTATACCCGCCTACGTCCTCGCCTTAGGTACTTGCCCAAAGATTACACTATACCCACTCCTTTAACCAGGTGAAGCAAACCTTTTACACACTCCTTCAAGTAGGATGGAGCCCTCCTCTCTAAGAGATACCCCACACTTGGTAATCCAATGATTCAACAATCCTGAACCATCAAAAAACAACTAAACAAGAAAAATTTGATGAAATACTATTCTGAATGATAGTTGAGAACCCAAAGCCTCCTACAAAATTCTCTAAAATCATGACGTGAATCGTGGGTCTCGATCTGAGACTATCGATACCAGCACACCATGGGGTCGAACTATCTCCTGACTATATAATTCGGCCAGCCTATTCATGGTATAGTTGATTTTAAGAGGGAGAAAATGAGTAGTTTTCGTTAGTCGGTCTACAATCACCCAAATGGCGTTTTGCCCATGCAACACTAGTGGTAACCCTGTAACAAAATCCATAGAGATATGATCCCATTTCCACTCAGGGATGTGGAGTGGCTGCAACTGTCCCAGCGGTCTCTGGTGCTTAGCCTTTACCTATTGGCATATCAAACACTGCTTCACAAACTCGACTATCTTTCTCTTCATACTGCTCCATTATAATAACTCCCAGAGGTCCCGATACATCTTAGTGTTTCTAGGATGTACTGTTTAAAGGGATCTGTGCTCCTCTTCTAGGACAGTTCTTTTAATTTCAGCATCTACAGGTACACATAGCTTAGTACGGAACCTCAAAACTCCATCATCTGAATATTAAACTCCTCCCCTCGTCCGTCTTACACTTTAGCCATAAGCTCTTCTAATTTTACATCATTTCTCTTAGCAACTTTAATCCTATCTTGTAGGGTAGGCTGTAGTACCAGGCTGGCAATAAATTCCTAGTGCTCACTCTTTACCAACTCCACACTGAGCCTCTCTAAATCCATCTAAATCGGATGATGAATTTCCACCATCGATAGTGCTGCTTCCGCTGATTTCCGGATCCAAGCATCAGCCACAACGTTTGTTTTCCCGAAGTGGTTACTAATGGTGCAATTATAATTCTTAATAAGTTTCAGCCATCTCCTCTGCCTCATATTTAATTTTTTCTACATGAATAAATACTTCAGGCTCTTATGGTCAGTAAAAATTTCACGCCTACCCCCATATAGATAATGTCTCCAAATTTTCAGTGCGTAGACCATCGTCGTGAACTACAGATCATGGGTAGGGTAATTCTTTTCATTGATGCGAACCTCAATCGACACGCGTTGAGACCCAGCAAACAATGTTGGAATGCTTACCCAAGAAAGCTAAAATTCAGATTTTGATAGGAAACTCGGACCCAACGTTTATAAATGAAATGTGAACCGAAAGTATAAAGTAACAAACCCCGACCCAATGATTATAACTTAATCATGAACCAAAGGTATAAAGTAACAAACCTTGACCCAATGATTATAATTGCATCACGAACCAAAGGTATAAAACCTCAACCCAATGACTATAATTAAATCACGAACCAAAGGTATAAAATTTAAACGCCACAAGGAAAGGATTCCTTGATAAGTTCACAAGTTCTCAAAAGAACTAAGAAGAAACAAAGCCTCACATTTTTATTCCCTTCTTCAATCTTACAATGGTGAGATATATATAGCTAGTATGGGAGACAAGGACATTAAACACTTAACAATTCCCACACAAACATGGGAGACAAGAACATTAAATACTTAGCAATTCTCATACAAACATGGGAGACACACAAAATAAATACACCAACTACCTAGACACATTAATGACCCTCACAACTTACTAAAAACTCATGCAAGCTATGTTGTCTTGCAATATTACACCATTAAGTCAAATCCCATATTTGAATTAGCACACAATTATTAATAAGGAGATTAGAGCCATTAAGTAGGATTAGCTCCATCACAAACTTGAATTAAGTTTAGTAAGTCTTCATCTTTCTTTGGGCCATGCTTGGAGTGCCCCATTTTTGAATAAGCCCAAATATCTTGAATCAGCCCGTGAAGTATTTCTTTGATCTTCTTGGATCTTGCTCTGATGATAGCCCCAACTGAAACATATAATGGATCCTTCCATGGTACTTATTGATTCTCATCATTCCCCCACTCTTCAAAAGGATTCGACCTCGAATCCATTCCATGTAATATTAAACCAATAAGACAAGAAAATATTGTAGAAACAACGAATCAAAGGAGTTGGAAAGAAAAAAAAAAAAAAAAATCTTTTTGCTTTCTTTTCTTTTTGATTGTCTCCTTTTTTTTTTTTCTTTTTTTCTTTTCTCTCTCTCTCTCTTTTTTTTTTTTTTTTTCCAACTTGCTACAAAACAAGAACAATGAAACAAAACATAAGATAAAAGATAGTAAACCTGATTTTAGTGCCTAAGCTCTGATACCAAATGATGCGAGCCTCAATCAACACACGTTGAGACCCAGCAAACAATGTTGGAATTGCCCAAGAAAGCTAAAATTCAGATTTTGATAGGAAACTCGGACCCAACGTTTATAAATGAAACGTGAACCGAAAGTATAAAGTAACAAACCCCGACCCAATGATTATAACTTAATCATGAACCAAAGGTATAAAGTAACAAACCTTGACCCAATGATTATAATTGCATCACGAACCAAAGGTATAAAACCTCAACCCTGATGACTATAATTAAATCACGAACCAAAGGTATAAAATTTGAACGCCACAAGGAAAGGATTCCTTGATAAGTTCACAAGTTCTCAAAAGAACTAAGAAGAAACAAAGCCTCGCATTTTTATTCCCTTCTTCAATCTTACAATGGTGAGATATATATAGCTAGTATGGGAGACAAGGACATTAAACACTTAACAATTCCCACACAAACATGGGAGACAAGAACATTAAATACTTAGCAATTCTCATACAAACATGGGAGACACACAAAATAAATACACCAACTACCTAGACACATTAATGACCCTCACAACTTACTAAAAACTCATGCAAGCTATGTTGTCTTGCAATATTACACCATTAAGTCAAATCCTATATTTGAATTAGCACACAATTATTAATAAGGAGATTAGAGCCATTAAGTAGGATTAGCTCCATCACAAACTTGAATTAAGTTTAGTAAGTCTTCATCTTTCTTTGGGCCATGCTTGGAGTGCCCCATTTTTGAATAAGCCCAAATATCTTGAATCAGCCCGTGAAGTATTTCTTTGATCTTCTTGGATCTTGCTCTGATGATAGCCCCAACTGAAACATATAATGGATCCTTCCATGGTGCTTATTGATTCTCATCATTCATACTCCTTAAGTTGTCGAGAAGTGTATGCAATAACCCTCTCGCGCTACATCAACACACATCCGAGTCCCTTTAGAGATGCGTCACTGTATATAACAAATCCATCCTCTCCTGATGGAATAAATAACACCGGTGTAGTGACAAGCTGCTGTTTTAACTCTTGGAAACTCTGCTCACACTCGTCAGTCTATTCAAACTTCATATTTTTCCTGGTGATCCATGTCAGTGGACCCGATAATCTGGAAAAATCATTCAAAAAACGCCGGTAGTACCCTACCATACCTAGGAAACTTATGATCTCCTGAACATTTTTCGATCTCACCCAATTCACCATCGCTTCTATCTTGCTTGGATCCACTAATATGCCATCTTCGAAAATCACATGTTTGAGGTAAGTGACCTGCCTAAGCCAGAACTCACTTTTCATGAACTTAGCGTATAACTTCTTTTCTCTTAGTACTTGTAGTACTAGTCTCAGATGATCTTCGTGCTCTTCAATAAAGACAACAAAAAATTAATCTAAGTACTGATGGAATACTCGATTCATTAAGTCCATAAACATTGCGGGTGCATTAGTCAGACCAAATGGCATAACTAGAAATTCGCAGTGGCTATATCTGATCCTGAATGCTGTTTTCGGAATATCCTTTGCTTTAATTTTTACCTAATGGTATCCTAACCAAAGATCAATCTGGGAGTAGATGTAGGTTCCCTGTAATTGATCAAATAAATCGTCAATTCTAGGAAGATGATACTTATTCTTGATTGTCATATTATTTATTTCCCTATAATCGATGCATATCCTTAGCGTTCCATCTTTCTTCTTTACAAACAGCACTGGCGCTCCCCAGAGCGACACGCTAGGTCTGATAAACCCTTTATCTAACAACTCTTGCAACTGGTCTTTCAACTCCTTTAACTCGGTGAGGGCCATCCTGTAAGGTGCCTTAAATATTAGTGCTGTTCTTAGAAGTAAATCCACGGCAAACTCAATCTCCCGATTTGGTGGTAAACTAGGTAACTCTTCTAGGAATACATCTGAAAATTTCTTAACTATTGAAATATCAACACGCTTCAATTCTTCCTATAGTATCTCTTTTATATAAGCTACATATCTGTTGACCTTATAAGTCATACCCGGTTTTGATAATGACAAATACTCAGGTATTTGATGGCTTTCAAGTGTATGTGCTAGTTCATTTTAGTAGATCTAGTAATGACACATGAAAGGAAAGCATGATGACCCTGAAGATTAGTTTCATATTGTAAATTCAATTAATGTAATATGGGTCTGTAATAGTAACTAGGGATATGGTCTGTAATAATCTCTGCATGTCATGCATGTAAGTTTGTAAGTTCAGAAATCCTATAGATTGACCATAGGGACCGAATGACCTTAAGGCACCTTTCGGTCGACCTTCGATCGACCGACACCAGGTTTTTGGGCATGCTTGAAAAGACTCTAGCAACAACATCAAAATATCAGGGGAATTAATTGAAGAAAAAAAATTGGACTTAATTGAAAATATGTGAGAGGTCGGGCGACCGAGCCCTAGGTGTTGAAAACACTTCGAGTGCTTGAACCATTGGGATGTCAACGGTTTGACTAGGTTTCGGGCGACCGAACCTGTAATGAACGTATCTCCCCCGGGCGACCAAACCCATGTCAGAATGCTTTTCGCCAACCCGGGTGTCATATGAAATATTGTGCTTTGTCATAATCAAAATAGGGATCGAACTCAAAAAATCAACATAATTTGTTTCTAATTTCCTCATTCCTCTCCCCATTAGATAGTGTGGATCACCTCTTTCACGAGAGAGACTTTATAAACTATACATTTATGTATAAGGTTTTGTTTGGAATTTTGAAATTATAAGAAGAATATGAAGGAATTTGCCTTTTCTTATCTGATTGTCAAGGAAAATGCCAAAGAAAACAAAATATTTAGTGAACGAGAGAACACAATTTTTTATTTTACATGCCATTTCTAATTTTCAATCACATTTTAATATATTTTCCTTCTTAATCATGTTTGAGATAAATAGAAAATAAAGTAAAATTGATCTCTATCATATTTTGTTTTCTTTTCCTTTTCTCTTACAAAATCTTTAATCTAAATATAGCCTAGATCCTCTGTCTACCAACTGTTGAGTGGTTGCCTAATCCTGCTCTTTAGACTCTTTAATTTGATAGTTGACTTCACTAGGAGGCATTAGGAAGAGGTAGCAACCTTTGTAACATTTGTGCTAAGTTGGCCAAATATTACATTGTCAACTCACTTCTAACTAGAATTTAATGTAATTAACCATTTTCACTACCGGCTTAGGCCCATGGCTAGATGAAGTTTCTTAGAAAATAGAAGCTCATTGAGCAATGCTTGTCTTGTGGTGCAAAGTTGCTTTCAGGGTGCAATATTTGACTACGTAATATGAAAAATATCGAGCGATAAAGTTGATTCCTTTGTATTTCTATATACAAATAAGCGTGTGATTAAGGTGCATGAAAGGACTGTTGATTAGGGTGCAATATTTGACTACGTAATATGAAAATATCGAGCGATAAAGTTGATTCCTTTGTATTTCTATATACAAATAAGGGTGTGATGAAGGTGCATGAAAGGACTGTTGATTAGGATAGCGGGAACATAGCATCCAATTTGCCTTGGACTACAGCTGGGTTTCTCCGTCCAGAGACCGAATTGCGCACATAACAAATATATATATTTTGCATTCCAGTTTTATCAAATGTCTATAAAAGGACGCACCAATAGCCTCTCATTGAGTTTTACCCTTATCTCTGTCCACCACCCGACCAGGAAAAAAGCAAAAAAGGAGGAAACTCCAAGCTCAAGGGCCCAAAACCACAAGCATGAAAGCATGTTGAGTGGGAAGATTAAAAGTGGCCTTTGAAGTCCTTCCCATGGGAACTGGTGATTACCATTCTGAAATGGCCCAAAGAGAAAAGGGAATGCATGGGCAACATAATTATATATATATAACGGGGGGAGGGGGCTGCTCAATAAATCTTACTATATAGTTCAAACAAATCCTCACTCATTTTGCATGCCTAATTCGCTTTAATCTAAGAGAAGTGAATGGGAAAATGCCAAATTAGAGTTTTAGAAAAACCAAAACTTCTTTAGTGGGCACATGCAGAGGCCACACACACACACTATGAACCTTCCCCTCCTTCACTTCCTATCCATATTGGCTCTCAACTTTCAATCCAAAGTAGAGATAGGCTTCGCCAATTATTAATGCACTTTAGAAAAAGCAAATCTGCCTTTTTCTATGACATGGCTGCCCTGTCTCTCTCTCTCTCTCTCTCTCTCTCTCTCTCTCTCTCTAGCTCATTTAACATGCACTGGTGCACTGCTCAGCATTCCCTAAGTGAAGCGTTGGTTGGCTCATTCCACCACTGTCCAAATGGTTGACTTATGAAGATAAGAAGTCAAACATTTGGCTTCCTGAAAACACGCATTGAGCCGGGAAGCCTCAAACTCCTACAGCTTAAGCCATCTGACAAATTATTAGACGAGCTAGCTGGGAAAATTTTGCCATGCATGCATAAGGGTATGTTGTCTACGATGGTTGAGGCTGGGTCCAAGTAAAAGTGATGGAAAATGATTGTTGAATTAATAGTACTAAATTAAGGTGAGTATTTGAAATGAAGATACATATATAATTGTACGTTATGATTTATACACTTTTTTAAGAATAGGGTTGTCCACTTGAACGTAAAGTGATGTGGATCAAGCTATGACTAAGCATCAATTAACAAAAGAAAACTAATCTAATTATCAAGATTGGGTTGATTCGACCATCTAGGGTTTAGGGTTTACAATTGATTGATATATATATTAATTAATTGTCAAAGATATACCAGGATTGGATATGCACACTAATTATCATGATGATTGATCACATATTTTTTTGTTATGTCATATGTGAAGAATACAACAACTTAATTACGGCATTAGTTCAACCATACATCGTACTATATTCTATCCTTTTTTCTCAAAATACTATGCTATATATGTTTTTTATTTTTGGGTTTTAATATTAGAGGCTTGCTCTTAATGTTAGAATTTATACTATTATTTTGCTAAAAATAGGATCTTCAATTATCATGATCTTCACACACACACACACACATATATATATATATATATATATATATATATATATATATATATGTTACCTTTCATGCCGAAAAATAAATAAAACCATGTTGACTTTTTGAGTCCTATCTCGTTTTTGATAATGACAAATATAAGGTATTTAATGTTTGCCGAATTTGTGTGCAGGTTGAGTCTTGCATGAATTGGCAATATCATATGGTTTATATGGAGGATCGAAGAAAAATGAAGACCAAATTGTTTATTGTTCATAATTTATATTTCATTCATTCGGGTTTATAATATTTAATATGCCATGGTTTGTAATAATTAGTGCATATTATGCATGTAGGATCTGTAAGCTCAGTAATGCCATAGACAAAACGTTGGTTAATCAAATGACTTTAGGGCTTGGTCGACCGACATTAGGTTTTTAAGTGTACTCGAAAAGGCCTTAGAAAAGACCCTAGGTTCTCGCACTTACATTTACGTTAGTCCCCATTATCACATATATTATCAGGGGAACCAATTGAGTTGAAACAGGAGTTAAAGGAAAAAAATTATAAGGCTTCGGGCGACTGAACCTTAGTGTTCAAAACACCTCGGTCAACCTAACCGTTGAATGGTCCAAAAGTTGACTTGACTTCAGGCGACCGAACTCAAATGAACTGAGTGTCCACAATTGACTGAACTCAAGCCCCTACTTTTTTTAACAACTCAGGCGCTCGAACATCACGTTCAAAATAACCCCGGGCGATCGAATGTTCAAGTTTGGTAGACTGAACTTGAGACCGAGCGACCGAACCTCGAACAGATTGGAAAATCGCCTTGGTTTAGTGAACCGACCCTTTCCCCAGGGACCCAAACGTGAAAAACAACATTTTCACCTGTGTGTGTTCGGGCAATCGAACCTATAGCTCGATCGATCGAAACTCTCGGGTTGCACAATTTTTACTGCGAGTAATTGCGATTAATTAAGGGTAAATTGATTTTAAAATTCATTAAAAAAATTTAAGAATACCATTTGTGTCCTAACAGTTATGTTTTTGGTAAAAGCTATATATAGGGGCTCATTTGCAAAAATTAACAGGATCTTAGGGATTTTGATTAAGGAAATTTTCTCTCAAATTTTGAGAGCACCCTCTTCATATACAAAGCCAAATACTCTTTCTTTTATCATTCCTTTGCAAAATCTATTTGAGTAAGAGTATTCTAAAATCATCCTACATTGTTTACCAAAGCTATAACTCTCATTACTTTGATTGTTTGATTATTTTTTGATTGAAAGTTTAGCCAAAGTTTTTCCCCCTAATTTCATTAATAAATTCATTGTGTAGGGAAAACTTTTTAGTTAGTGAATCTTTACATTATCATTGCAAGACTCATTACGCTTGTCTTGAATTGTGTTTTTGAAAAAACTTTTGAAAGTTTTTACAACAAATATCTCTTGTGCTAGATTGTTGAGAAAATTATTTTATGAGATATTTTTTTATTACACTTATTGGAAATCTTAGAAACCATAGTACTTGTGATTGATATACTTTGGCTTATTGTTTCAAAGATTGTTTGAAAACACACTCTTACACTTGATAGCCTATTGACATTAGATTGAGTGTGATTACGCTTCATTGGCATTGAGCTTATAGTTCTTATCTATTTACTGTGCATAGATTATACTGTGTTGTATCGGTACATATATGCTTGTGTTTAGAAGAATTAAAATTGTACGCAAATTTAAATTGTCTGTTGTATTCCAAGCGTGGCCTGAGGGGGGTTGATCTAACCCGTAAGGATCAGTAAGGCCTCCTCCGCCCCGTAAGGAGAACTTGTAAAGGTTGAGGTTAGCCCTGGTGTAATTTGACCTAATTGTAAACGGTGCTACTCCGCCCATTAAGTGAGCAATAGTGGTAATCCTTGGGCTTGCAAGCTGAGGTGGGGATGTAGGCAGCATTGGCTGAATCCCGATAACATATCGTGTGTGCACTCTACATTTCAGCACTTTATATTTACTGCACTTGTATGTTATTCTTAATTGCATGTGAATGCTGCGCATGATTTAATTTCCGCACATTATTTTTATCTGCGCATTTGAAATTGCATAAACAGACCCTAGGTTGTGTATATACTGTTTCTGGATAGTTTAACTTAGGAAATAAATTTTTTAATTTCCAATTCACCCCCCTCTTGGGAATACACCAATTCCAATAAACCATAACGTAAACATACCGGGATCTTTCATGGTGTATACAAACCGAGTATAACGCTTCAAGAATCGTTTCTCTCACTTCACCCCGATATCTTTCCTATACTTCACCAAATTTTATGGGAGTATGACTGATGAACAGAGAGCTAAGGCAAAGAGAGGACAATTCCTATATTCCTTTCTTCCTTTTCTTTTTACCTTACAGAAAATTCACTCAGGTTTTTTCTTACACCTACTCCCCATAAAAGTAGCTAATATATATAGAGGAATCCCTTCAACTTCCAGCCATTAAATCTCACCTTATTTTCAAAGCTAATCCCTTTGGTTAATCCATAATTTGACCATTCTATTGACCTTATAGGTCACACCTGGTTTTGATAATGACAAATACTTGGGTATTTGATGGTTTTCAAGTGTATGTGCAGGCTTAGATGAGCATCTCAAGGAATGACACTTGAAGCAAGACACGAAGACCCTAAAGATTTCATTTCATATTCAATTTATGTAATATGGGTCTATAATAGTAACTAGGAATATGATCTGTGATAATTACCTGCATATCATGCATATAGGATATATGGTAAGCTCAGTAAGACCCTAGTATGACTCTAGGTCCCACCACTCATGCACATATATCATACAAAATACAGGAGTGTTAAAAATGCACTTAATTGAATATTATTAGGGAATTTGAGGGAGCTCGGGCGACCGAATCCCAGGAGCTCAAAACTCCTCGGGTGTCCGAACTGTTAAAAAGTCAACAGTTGACTTAGGCTCTTGGGTGACCGAACAATTTTGTGCATACCTTCCACACCTGAACCACCTGAAAAGGACCTCTTACCAACTAGAGCTACCGAGGGATTTAGTTCAAATTAAGCCCTGCGCGACCGAACACATGAGTTCGGGCTACCAAACTTATGATCGGGCACTCAAAAATTCAAGGAAATGTTTCTTACTTTGGTTCGGGCCATCGAACTGGAACTCGGGCAGCCAAACTGATTTAAATACCTTTTGTGATTGTCTTTGTTCGGACGACTGAACCACAGTCCAGCCACCCGAACCTCACCGGGTTAAAAATATTTTAATTGTGATAAATACGAGTTATTTTGGGTTAATTGTGTTTAAACATTTTGGAACTTTTCTAAGAATTCCCAACAAGTCCCAAATGGTTATAATTTTTACCTTGCCTATAAATATAGGCTCATTTGTGAGGATTATAAATTAATTAGCCAAGAATCCTCTCTTTTCCAAATACTCTTTTTGTCCAAATACTCACAAATTTCCATTCCCTTGATATATTTTGAGATTGTGAGAGTGTATATAGTGTGCTTGTGATTGCTAGATTTTGCTAAAACTCCCATTTTCTTGTGTGATTATTGATATTCTTTTAGTGAGTTTGGCTTAGTTTTATCTCACTGATTTCATATTATAAATCATTGTTGGGATAGACAAGCAAGCTTTGGGGTCTTTGCATAGTTGTTGCAAGAATTCCATAACTTTGATTTTTGTTGTGCAAAAATATTTTCAACAAGCTAAAATATTTTCAAACTAGTAGTATGCTTATTTCATTGAATAAAATCTTCTTGAACTAGTTTGAATATCTGATTGATATCTTTGGAATCTTGATTTGCTATTGAGATGCGCTTTGCTTAAATTCCATGATATTGCTTGCATTGAACACTCTTGAGCATTTCATTGATAATACTATATTGAGTGTTGTTAGTACAACTATTTGCATCACTGAGTTTATACTATATCCATATTATTGATGTGCATGTGATTGCGCGTATTGGGTACATATATGCTTTACATGAAAGTATAATCACTATACCAGTTAATTGAGAAAAATATTGTTGTATTCCAGGCATGGCCTGAGGGGGCGGTAATTTAGCCCGGTAAGGATTGTGTGTAAAGGTTGAGGTCAACCCTATTCTAATTGACGTAGTTGTTTAGGTTTCGCTTCACCCGTTTAAGTGAGCATATAGTGGTAATTTTTGTGCTTGTTAGCCAAGGCGGGGACGTAGGCAATTTTCCAAACCTAGATGACACTTCTAGGTGTCACTTGCTTTTTATTACTTTCTAGTGCATGCTTGGTTAATTAAATTGTGGTATTTAATTTGTACTACATATTGTAATTGATTTATTTTACTTGTACTAGATTGACTTTAGGGTTGTGAAAATACTGCTGTTAGGATATTGACCTAGGGCATCAATTTTAAAATACCAATTCACTCCCCTCTTGGGATCACGGTAAAGCTAACAATTGGTATCAGAGCCACGTAGCATATACTAATAGTTATTTTGCAAAAGATCTTAGTTGGCACATAGCTCTATGACCCCTTTCCCTGAGGGACCATCTTCCACACAACCTCCAATTTTCAGTGGTGTTAATTACACCTTCTAGAAATAGAGGATGCACATCTACCTTCAAAATACAGATTGGAAGGTGTGGAGGATTGTCTCTAAGGGAAATTATGTTCCCATGAAAATAGAGGGTACAACTAGAGTTCCTAAAACTGAGGAAGAATATAATGATGACGATATGAAAGCTGTCAATTTGAATGCCACTGCTATGAATATTCTATATTGTGGTCTTGATGTGAATGAGTTTAATAGAGTAATGGCATGTGCTATTGCAAAAGAAATATAGGATAAGTTAGATGTCACATATGAAGATACTAGGGATGTGAAAGATAGTTGGATAGACATTCTGACTAGTGAATATGAGGCCTTTAAGATGAATGTAGGTGAGTCCATTCAGAGCATGTACACTAGATTCACACACATTATAAACTCACTACATGCATTAGGTAAGATCATCCTAAATATAAGATGATTAGGAAGATCCTTAGAGGCTTGTCTCCTGTTTGGGAAGCTAAGGCTACGATCATTTCAGAGGGTAAAGACCTAAGGCCATGACTCTAGATGAATTGATAGGTTCCCTGATTACTTATGAATTAGCCATAAATGAGAGACTCAATGAACATAATAGGGCGGAAAAGATGACTGCATTGAAAACCTCTACTAATACATCAAGTGAATGTTGCGAACCTGACTCTAAGGATGATATGACCATGCTAACCAGAAAATTCAGCAGATTCTTCATGAAGAATAGAAAGGCATACAAAAGATATAGGGAGTTTTCTGAGAAGGAAGAGTCAAGTAAAAGAAAATAAAAATCAAATGCTCCCACATTTTACAATTGCAACAAAGTTGGGAATATTAAGTCGGACTACCCACTACTGAAACAGGAGGCTAAGAAAAAGAAGAAAGCCATGAAAGCAGGCACTTCATGGGAAAAATTAAGCAACAGTGACTCATAGGTTGCTAATATGTGCTTGATGGCACATGATGATGAGGTATGTATGAGATCGTCCTCCTCTAAGGATAGGTGGTACTTGGATAGCGGATGCTCATGACACATGACCGGCGACAAGGCAAAATTTGCATCAATCATTCCCAAGGATGGAGGGTATGTGATGTTTAGCGACAATACATAGGGATGCATCATTGGCATAGGTAAGGTTGGTAAGGATCCTTCCCTGATTATTGATAATGTTCTATTAGTTGATGGGTTGAAGCATAACTTATTGAGCATAAGTCAATTGTATGATAAAGGATATAAGGTATCATTTGAAAATGATAAATGCATAGTTGAAAGTAAACTAGATCATAAAGTGCTTTTTACTATAGATTGCCATGAAATTGTATATACCACCACTTTTGATAACTTAGCTTCACAACAAGTAACTTGTTTTTTTGCAATAAATAAAGTTAATTGGTTGTGGCATAGATGCTTAGGACATGCTAGCATGGACTTATTGTCAAAACTAGTAAGAAAAGATTTAGTAAAAGGCTTGCCTAAAATGTCATTTGTAAAAGATAAAATTTGTGATGCATGTCAAATGGGTAAGCAAACAAAATCTAGCTTTAAGAAAAAAAAATTTATATCTACCACTAGACCACTTGAAATGCTTCACTTGGATTTGTTTGGTCCTAATTCTATGCAAAGTCTTAGTGGTAAATCATATGCTTTTGTCATTGTTGATGACTTTTCTAGGTTCACATGGGTGTTATTTCTCTCACATAAAAATGAATCATGTGAACAATTTACTAGGCTTTGCGGGAGAATTCAAAATGAAAAGGGCTATAAGATAACTTATATAAGAAGTGATAGAGACACTGAATTTAAAAATGAAGGCATAGAAAATTATTGTGACCTAGAGGGCATATCACATAGCTTTTCTGCACCTAGGACCCTTTAACAAAATGTCGTGGTAGAAAGAAAGAATAAGTCATTACAAGAAATGGGTTGAACTATGCTGAATGAACATAACTTACCTAAATATTTTTGGGTCGAGGGCATAAATACTTCTTGTTTTGTCATGAACAGGGTGTTGATTAGACCGTCAGTTAATAAAACCCCTTATGAATTGTGGAACAACCATAAACCTAATATTTCCTATTTTCATGTTTTTGGTTGTAAATGTTTTGTGCTTAAGGATAATGAACGTCTAGGGAAATTTGATTCTAAATCTGATAAAGGCATTTTCCCAGGCTATGCTCTTAATTGTAAAGCATATAGAGTTTTCAATAAAAGAACATTGATTGTCATTGAATCTATCCATGTCGTATTTAATGAATCTAATCCATTTTCTAATAAAGATGATGAAGATGATTTTGACATTAGAAAATTCTTAGACAAGTTATCTATTGAAAACAATGCACGTGAAAATTCAAAAGTAAATGATAAATCATCTAAAGATAATGACAATGAAAATGAAGTTCAAGAGTTGCCTAGAGATTGGAAATTCATTAGGAACCATCTTGTAGATCAAATCATAGGTGAACCATCCCGTGGTGTAGCCACAAGATCTTCCTTGAAGAACCTAGTGAGTTATTCCATTTTCTTGTCCTAAGAAGATCCTAAAAGTATTAAAGAAGCCATAGAGGATGAGTCTTGGGTGATGTCCATGCAAGAAGACCTTTATCAATTTGAAAGAAGCCAAAGTGTGGACCTTAGTTCTTAGGCCTAATGATCATACAATTATTGGAACTAAATGTGTATATAGAAATTAGAAAGATGAGAATGGGGTAGTAACTAGAAATAAGGCTAGACTATTTTCCCTAGGTTATAATCAAAAAGAGGGCATAGACTTTGACGAAACATATGCCCCTGTAGCTAGGTTAGAAGCCATTCGTATGCTACTAGCTTATGTTGCTTTTAAAAGTTTTAAAATTGTTTCAAATGGATGTTAAAAACTTTTTCTAAATGGCTATATTAATGAGGAAGTATATGTAGAACAACCACCCATTTTTGAAAATCATAAATATCCAGATCATGTTTACCGGTTGTCTAAGGCCTTGTATGGATTAAAACAAGCTCCTAGAGCTTGGTATGAGAGGCTTGGTGGTTTTCTACTAGAAAATGGGTTTACTCGTGGCAAGATTGACACTACAGTCTTCATCAAATCCAAAAATAATGATATGCTCCTAGTTCAAATTTATGTTGATGATATCATTTTTGGAGCAACTAATGATGAGTTGTGTAATGAGTTTACCAAATGCATGCAATGTGAATTTGAAATGAGCATGATGGGTGAGCTTAGTTTCTTTTTAGGGCTGCAAATTAAACAAGCAAAATATGGAACTTTCATATGCCAATCTAAATATGTTAGGGACTTGCTAAAGAAATTTAATATGTAAGATTGTAAAATTCTTGGTACTCCTATGAGTTCTTCCATTAAACTTAATAAAGACAAGCAAGGGATCCCTATTGATGTGAAATTGTATTGTAGCATGATTAAGAGTCTTCTTTATCTCACTGCTAGTAGGCGTGATATTATGTTTAGTGTGTGCATGTGTGCTAGATTTCAGGCCGCTCCTAAGGAATATCATCTAATAGTAGTTAAATGAATCCTTAGGTATCTAGTTGGAACTATAGAGTTAAGCTTATGGTCCCCTAAGCATACTACCTTTGAGATTGCAAGTTATACTGATTCCGACTTTGCCGGTAGTAAGGTTGATAGAAAGAGTACTAGCGGCACTTATCACTATTTAGGATAATATCTCGTTTCTTGGTTCTCCAAGAAACAAAACTCAATCGCCTTATCCACAGCCAAAGAAAAATATATTGCGGCTGGAAGTTGTTGTGCTCAAACTCTTTATATAAAACAACAACTTATGGATTTTGGGTTGCACTATGATACAATACCGATTAAATGTGATAATACTAGTGCAATCAAAATCTCTAAAAATCCTATCTCTCATTCACGAACAAAACTCATTGAAATTAGACATCACTTCCTTCGTGATAATGTGCAGAAAGGGGATGTGACTCTTGAGTTTGTATGCACTAGTGAGCAATGGGCCGACATTTTCACTAAACCACTTCTAGAAGATAGGTTCATACAAATTAGACGTGAATTAGGTCTCATGTATAGTAGAGATGCTTCCTAGATATTTCATAGTTTGCGTAAATTTAGGGGGAGCTTTCAAATAATTTTAAGGTCTAATAACTAATATAATTGTTAATTTAGGTGTAATCCCAAAAGGGGGAGGGGTGAATTGGGTATTTTTTAGAAACTTGAAGTTTATTTACCACTTAATCCCTATTTCTATATTTAAAAAATTAATTGCAGGGGTTTGAAACTGATTCAAATTATTATATCAATGAATTCTTTTTACCCAATTAATTGTCAAGTGCGTGTGGGGTTATTCAACATACACACATGCAAGATAGGTAATGAAATGAGTTGCGGAAATTAAAAGAAGTAAAGGAACAGAGAAGGCAAACACAATTTTTACGAGGTTCAGCCAACCTGGCCTACGAGGACCTTGAGCAACCCACTCAAGAATTCCACTAAATCTCTACTCCTTTAACCGGGACGGAGCTTCGTTTACATCCCCTGCTTACAAGAGGTACAACTTCCTCCTCACCTGGTTCACAACCAGAGCCGTGATTACAATATAGAATTTCAAATCTGCAAAACAACTCAATATTACTTCTAACAAAGCTAGTGAGTACAATGGAAAACCTAACACATATCCATATGATAAAACTTGAAGATTAGTATGTATGTAACGATGTAATCGTTATATGAATGATATGCTTCACAAAACTTCCCTTTAATCAAATCTCCAAAAAAAATTATATAAGTAAATGCTTCTGAGAACTTAGGGTTTTAGTTCAAATTAGTAGATGCAAGAATACCAAATGTGATCTTATTGAAAACTTTGTCATGAATATTATAAAGATCGAGATCAATAAGTTTTATTCCAAATATCTGAAACACAATATGATCTTTGTATATGAATATGTATATATATATATATGGTATGAGTTCCAAAGATCAAAAACCTAATATAATATTTTTAAGAAAATATCCCTCAACAATATATATAGTTATGGGCTCTAAGGATATTTAATCAAGTGGTTTTGTAATATAAAAAATATCAAGTCTTTAAATGAATACACACTTGAATAAAAAATATTTAACCAATGAAAAAACTTTTCTTAAGTAGTGATCTTGTCATAACAATCTATATGTATATAAATACACACAAGATCAATCTCTCAAATAATATTCAATAATAGATTTTGAGATAAAAAACTCTTTGAGAATAAGTATTAACAAACAAATCAATTTACCAAGCCTCTATACCAAGTTGAATGCACAACAATTGCTAGAATGCCTTTTGAAGATCAAGGTAGCCTTAGCTCAAAATTGACGTATAAGCTTCGAAATCCCAAGCAAAAGTTTCAGTAGTGTGTTCAATGCTCTCCCAAGTTGTTGTAAGCATTCAATACACTCAATCGTATGCCAAAGGTTGGGCCACTTGGGTTTAGATGTTGATTATATAGGTAACCTTGCCCTTTGAATGAGTCCTAACTATTGGATCAACTTGATTAAAAAATAACTCGCATGTTCTCTCATTAAAGATTAAATTTTAAATCTTCTCGCAGGTTCAGACGACTGAGGAGTAGAGCTTAGACGACTGAAGTTCCTTAAAGTTTCAAAAAATTGAACTGGACACAGGGTTAGATGTTTGAAGTTGGGGTTTAGACTTCTGAAGTTGCAGGTTTAGATGAGTGAAGTCAAGGTTCAGTTTTTTGATGTGCTTCTACTTGTTTCTGTGTTTCCCCAATAAATCTTTAGATGACTGAACTTAATCTTTGGTCTTCTAAAGAAATTCTTCAGACGACTGAGTTTAAACTTCAGTCTTCTGAAGTTGAATCTTCAAACGACTGAGCGTACACTTTAGCCTTCTAAAGTTGACACTTCAGACTTTTAGGCAGGGAGTTCTATCTTCTAAATAGAAAACTTTCTGGTTTTTTCATTTTAGTTTTAAAAATCTATTTTTCTCTCTTTCCTTGCTCTTTTATAAAATACTTTTCGGGGTTTTAAAAAAATATCTAAGTCCATAAATGTCCCCTAAAGATGTTCATGAGATGCATGAGTCCTAAGGTCAATCTAGGGTATATTTTGAGCTTCATATTAAATTATATGAAATATGTAAATACATTCAATTCTAAGTACCCATTCCTATGACGATCTTGACCTTGCCACTTGCATCTTCATTCTTCTACTCTTTTAGGTCCATGGATTGTTCCAAGATGTATATGCTTTAATCTTCATGGATTCCATGACTTTCTAGCCTTCCATGCATGCTAAATACTGTTCCTGTTCACAATCTCAATGCATAGATCAAATACCGAGTGATTTTTCATTATCAAAATAGGATTGGACTCATAGAGTTAACAATATTCCCCTTTTTGATGATGACAAATACATGAGTAAAAATATAGAATGGGTTACGCCTAACAAGGCTCCCCCTCCAATAACGCACAATCAAATATGCATCATCAAATATTCAGCAAATGTAATATGCTCATACACAATTAGTTTTGCCAACTAGTTTTTCTATAGCCTGATTCTTCTCCCCCTTTTGACATCAACAAAAAGGTGTATAACAAGACATGAGTGTACATAACCTTATATTCTTCTCCCCCTTTAAATCTTGAAGTTTTAAACTTATTCAACCATCAGATTTTAACAATTGTACTGTGAAATGTGTCTCCCTGTGTTAATTCACTTTACTTCTCCCCTTTGCTAATGCAGAAAGCTATGTTGTTGGATTTAAATTGCAATGTAAACATAAACAGTGTGGAAAATTTCATATACATGGATAAGCAAACACAATCACTAAAGTTCAATGATTATGTGAGGATTAACATGTGTAATTTAATATGCTCTTATCATGATATGAGTTTAATACCAAATGTGAACAAATGTGATACCAAATGGGAACAAATGAGCCAAATTTGAAAATTTTAACCTATTATGAATATTAAGTGACGTTGCTCCCCCTGAATTATGTCATCTAATATAATTTTAGGCAACCTCTCGACTATGCATCAGGCCTAATTCACGCCTAATTTGGATAAACCTATCCTCCGCAAGTGGTTTCGTGAATATGTCTGTAACGACCTGCTTATTTTGCCATGTATTTTTTATTTTTTATTTTTTCCTTACGATAATAAAAATCGATAAAATAAACCTAGCAGATCATAATCAACCTGAACCCGTGGGTACCAGGGATACATCAGAAACACAACACGGGAGCCTAGGCAGCAGGAAACATAAAATCATATACATCTCAAAGTACAATTAACACAATACCAGAGTTACTACATCCATTGTAAAGTATGTACAACCCAAAAGTGTCCTAGGGTCACCTTCCATAAAATCCATCTGACCCTATCAAAATACTTACCCTTCAAAAAGGGTAGATCAGCTGTAACTACCTCTGCGGAGCTTTATCCACTCTCCTATCTGGGGCTCCTGAAATTTTCATATAATTTTTGGGTGAGACACCTCTTAGTAAGGGAAAATAAACTAATACCAGTGTGTGGCAACATGAGTATTTTTGTGTTATACATAAAAGCATACATAAGCGTATTTAATAAAAACTATCTATATCATTTATAGGAAAAACATGTATAATCATAGCATGACAGAACATACTGGATTTCCATAAGCATAATCCATTTTATATAATAATAATACAAAAACAATCCTGGAAGGTTAGTTGGCTAGTGTCATGTCTTACCCTCACATGATTGGGTTGTGTGGCCCGAAGGCGGGACATGACAATGGCTAGCCGGCCACTGCCAAGTCAAAGTAAATGTCTGTAAGTACGATGGGTCTGCCAGACCTGGTTTGTACACTAGGGGTGCCAACACTTCAATAAACCACATCAACTATCCATCCTCACGCTGCCCCGTACGACAGCGATAACACAATATCATGATGATCATGAACACATAGCTACGGTACCGTGTACGTGTAAGCCTAAACCAAGCCAACCAGGTTCTAATAACATATAACATATTTCAAACAGTGATACATGACTATTTCATAAAAATAAATGCCAAGTTAATATCATCAAATCATTTTGTATATATAACGTGAAAATCCTCGGCCCGTACGCCGTATCACATATCAAATAAGAAGCTCAGCCTGTACGCCGACATATAATATAAATGGCTCAGCCCGTACACTGGCATATCACGTAAATGGCTCACCCCATACTCTGACATATCATGTAAGAACATCCTCGGCTCGTACGCCAATATATCATATAAAAATTCTCGACCTGTACGCCGGTATATCATATAAAAACTCTTGGCCCGTACGCCAGTATATCATATAAAAACTCTTGGCTCGAACGCTGGTTTATTATTATAAAACTCGGTATCATTTAACATTTTCCTAGTAAACAATAATTCTTAATAACTCTACTCATGCCACACAAAATGGGTATTACGTATATTTAAATCATATCATCATTTACAACAGTATTTTACCAAACATAAAGCATATATATATATTTTCTGAAATCAAATTCTGTCAGATTATACATATATTTTCATAAAAAAATTAGCTTAGTTTATCCCCTTACTCGATTCCTGAAAAGCCACTAAAATAATCAGTTCTGCACCCGCAGGGTTCCCTATTCAACACTCTGAAAACAATATTCCCCAGAATAAAAATTCAGTATTCTATGCATACTACATTTTCTACAACTGTAAGGAATTCAAAATACTGAATAAAAGCCTTACCTTGAATTTGGGATGAATTCCAACTTAGCCCCACCAATGATCCACTCCAGCAGACTTGTAGAGAACTCCCCAGGAGTGTTGTGGCTGCTTCGGATCATCGATCCGGTGAAGAACGGACCCAGAAAGCTAGAGAGAAGGGAGAGAAACCGAAGAGGAGAGAGAAATATGATTTTTCCTGAATAATCTGCGCTGAAATCCGGATTAGGGCTATTTATACACTGGCCTTTGTCGACGAGTGGCATCACCTCATCGACGAGGTCACTAAGGAAGTTCATGGACGAACGATTGCTCCTTGTTGATGAATTTCAAAGTTGGAAAAATAGATTCTCGGTATCTTCTCGTCAACGAAACACACCCTCGTCGACGAGCCGAATAAGCTGCGTTGCGTTCGTCGATGAGGCTTGCTGTTACCCCCTGTTACAATTTCCATTTTTATCCCTTTTTGTTATTTAATTACCATATTTCTTTGGGTCACTACATTCTCCCCTCTTATAAAAATTTCGTCCTCGAAATTTGTTATTTATATGATTCATCATCCCTTAAAGGAAACGATCTACTTATTTTATTACTTACCCTCACTTATGGTGGGGGAATACAGTGGTTACATCCCAAGTCCTGGGAGATTACGATTACCAAAATAAAATTCTCCCAAAACTAAAAGATTGCTTATTAACTAAACCACTACATGTACCTGCAAAAGAAACATTACCTACTATTACACTTTCCTGAATAATTGTGGATATCTATGCCTTATCTATTCCTCAAGCTCCCAAGAAGCTTCTTCTATTGCATGATTTCTCCACAATACTCTTACTAGAGAAATTTTCTTATTACGTAATTCTTGTTTTTTCTTATCCAGAATCTGTATTCACGTCTCCTCATAAACTAGTGAATTACTGAACTCTAATTCACCATAACTGATCAAGTGAGAAGGGTCTAGGACGTATTTTCTCAGTATAGAAACGTGGAATACATCGTGGATCTTGGATGACACGGATGGCAAAGTTAGCCTGTAGGCAACTGGCCCCACTTTCTCTAGAATCTCAAACAGACCAATAAACCTAGGGCTAAGTTTACCCTTCTTCCTAAATTGCATAACCCCTTTTAACGGAGTTATTTTCAAAAATACATGATTACCGACATCAAATTCTAATTTCCTGCGGCGGGTATCAATGTAACTCTTCTGTCGGCTCTGAGTTGCACTGATTCTAACTCGATAAGACGAACTTTATCATGCACTTGCTGAACAAGCTCTGGTCCCACAACTCGCCCGTTCACCCACTTTATCCCAAAATGAAAGAGAATGACATCTCCTACCATAAAGTGCCTCAAATGGTGCCATGCCAATGCTGGCCTAATAACTATTATTGTACACAAATTTCACCAGCGGCATAAATTGATTCCAACTACCCCCAAAATCTAGCATGCATACTCGAAGCATATCTTCTAATATCAGAATTGTCCTCTCAGTCTATCCGTCTGACTGAGGATGGAACGCCGTGCTAAAAGATAACTGAAACCCTAGAGCCTTCTGCATTGTCCTCAAAAATTGTGACGTGAAACGTGGGTCTCTGTCTGACACTATAGACACTAGCACACCGTGAGAACGGACTATCTCTTGAATATATATCTCTGCCAGTTTGTCCATGGAGTAGCTGATCTTGATGGGAAGGAAATGGGCGGTCTTGGTCAAATGGTCCACAATCACCCAAATTACATTCTAGCCATGCAATGCCGACGATAGCCTTGAAATAAAGTCCATAGATATGTGATCCTATTTCCACTCTGGGATAAATAGTGGCTGCAACTGAACTGCCGGTCTCTGGTGCTCAACTTTTATTTGCTGAGACGTCAGAGACTGGGCCACATACTCTGCAATTTCTTTCTTCATACCACTCCACCAATAAGACTCTCGCAGATCTCTATACATCTTCATACTGCTGAGATGAACTATGAATAAAGATCTGTGAGCCTTCTCTAAAATGGTCTTCCTGATGTCAGTATCGATAGGAACACATAATCTGGAACGGAACCATAAAGCTCTGTCATCTGTAATACAAAATTCCTCTCCCTGACCATTTTGCACTCTGACCATTACCTCTGCTAATTCTGGATCATCTTTCTGAGTAACTTTAATCCCTTTCTTGTAGAATAGGCGGTACCACTAAACTAGCAATACAAGCTTGAGAACCACTCTCAACCAACTCTATGCCGAGTTTCTCCAGATACATCATGATCGGATACTGGATCTCCATAGCTGTTAATGATGGTCCCACAGACTTCCTGCTCAAAGCATCAGCCACTACGTTCGTCTTCCCTAGGTGGTAACAAATAGTGCAGTCAAAATCTTTAATAAGCTCCAACCACCTTCTCTGCCTCATATTTAGTTCCTCTTGAGTGAAAAAGTACTTTAAACTTTTATGGTCGGAGAAGATTTCACACCGTTCGCTATACAGGTAATGCATCCAAATTTTTAATGCATGTACTACTACAGCCAATTCATGGGTAGGGTAGTTCTTTTCATACTCTTTCAATTGCCTGGAAGCATACACTACTACTCTACCATGTTGCATCAATACATAACCAAGTCCCTTCAAGGACGTATCACTGTAGATAACATATCCCTCACCCCTTGACGGAATAACCAGTACTGGTGTCGTGACAAACCTCTGCTTCAATTCCTGAAAACTCTGCTCACAACTTTCGTCCCATTCAAATCTGACATTCTTTCTAGTCATTCGTGTCAGAGGTCCTGATAGCGTTGAAAATCCCTCAACAAAATGACGATAATGCCTAGCTAGCCACAAGAAACTCCTAATCTCCTGGACGTTCCTTGGTCTAGCCCAATTCACTACCGCCTCAATTTTACTATGATCCATAGTATTACCATCTTCTGAAATGACATGCCCCAAAAACACAATCTTCTCAAGCCAGAATTCACATTCACTGAACTTGGCGTACAACTTATTTTCCCTGAGCGTCTATAAAACTTGCCTCAAGTGCGTCTCATACTCTTCATAGCTCCTTGAATAGACCAGTACATCATCAATAAAAATAACAACAAAATGGTCTAAATATTGGTGAAAAACTCTATTCATCAAATTCATAAATACCGTAGGAGCATTCGTCAGACCAAACAGCATAACGAGGAATTCAAAATGCCCGTATCTGGTCCTGAAGGTTGTCTTCAATATATCCCTTGCTTTTACTTTCACCCGATGGTAGCCTGATTTGAGGTCAATCTTAGAATACACCTGTGTACCCTGGAGCTTGTCAAATAAATCATCTATAAGGGGTAGAGGATACTTGTTCTTGATAATCACTTTATTAATCTCCCTATAATTTATATCCTCATAGACCCGTCTTTCTTCTTCACAAATAGAATTAGAGCTCCCCATGGAGATACACTAGGTCGTATAAAACCCTTATCAAGCAAATCTTGGAACTGACTTTTCAATTCTACCAACTCTGCTGGCGCCATTCAATAAGACTTTAGAAATCGGCCCTGTACCTGGAAGCAGATTAATAGAAAAATCTACATCATGATTAGGTGGCAAGCCTGTTAACTCATCTAAAAAAATATCCCTAAACTCCTTTACTATTGGTGTACTAGCGAGTTTCAATTCATCCCTGACATTTCCTTTACAAAGGTCACGAATCCTAGACAACCACTCGGTAGTAGTTTCCTCGCCTGAATAGTTGAAACTAATCGAGGTGAGGATTGCACTCGAGACCCAACAAACCTAAATTCTACTCTTTTCGGAGGTCTAAATATCACTTCTCGTGCATGACAATCTATACGAGCAAAATTAGCTGCTAGCCAATCCATACCAAATATTACATCGAACCCATGCATATTTAACACTATCAAATCGGCAGACAAAAGTTTCCCCTAGATATCAATTGGAAAACTCCGGAGCACCCTACTACACCTTACTGCTAACCTTGGTCGGTGTAGATACCAATAGTTCAGTATCTAACAACTGTGTATCTGCCCCACATAGTCTATTGCACTCCAGAGACACAAACAAGTGTGTGGCTCCTGAATTAAATAATACAATAACTTTAAAGGAAAGCATGCTAACCATACCTGTCACCACGTCGCCGGCTATCTCAGCATCACCCGACGTCAAAGCAAAAACTCTGGCTGGAGCCATATTTCTCCACTGGCCTCCACGTGGCGCTTGATAGCCTCGCTGGTATGGTATGGGAGTAGGAGCGATATCTAGTGGTAAAGGGCAGTCTTGCACCAGATGTCCCTATCTACCATAACGATAGCAGACAACTCGTCCTAGTCGACACTCTCCCTAGTGCCTCCTCCCACAAGTCTGATAGATAGGAGGATTCTGCATTGTTTGAACCTCACGACCCCCAACCTCCTGTCTTCGTCCTCTGCCATAGTTTCCTCTCCTTCACTGACCCTACCTATGACCTTGCTGGTAGCCTGAAGATGCAGATCTCTTCTTCTATCCCTGATCCTTTACATCCATACACTCACCGACCTCTGCCAAGGCTGCTCTATCAACTAACTCAGCAAAATCATGAATCTTTAGCACTACTACCTGCTTATATATGCTTCTCCTCAATCCTTTTTCAAACTACCTTGCCTTCTTTATCTCATGAAAAACAATATACAGAGCGAAACGTGATAATTCTATAAATTGCGCCGCATATTGCTGGACCGATAACTGTCCCTGCTTTAGGCTCAAGAGCTCCTCCACTTTAGCTTCCTTGATAGTAGCTGGAAAATATATGTCAAAGAATAATTCTTTAAACCGGTCCCATGTAATGGCTATCGGAATCATCCTCTACTGCTCCAAAAGTCTCGCGGAAGTCCACCACCTCTCGACCTCTCTTGTCAATTTATAGGTGGTGAAGAGGACACTCTGTTCCTCCATACACTGTAGCACCGCCTAGACTTTCTCAGTCTCCTGCATCCAATTCTTGGCAGCTGCAGGATCAACTCCTCATGAAAATGCTGGCGGATTCATCTTAGTAAACTTCTCTATCATGCACCCATAGGCTACAGATGGACCTCCCTGCTATTTGTAACTCCTAGCGATCTCAACCATAACCTGCTGAGCCATGCAACATAGTATTGCATCAGAATCAGTCTCGCCTGCACTCGAGGGCCCTGCTCCATCACTGCCACTCGCATGAGCACTACCTCCTCCTGGATCCATCCTAAAAAACAATAAACATAACTTAGGAACCCTATACTTATAGCTCACACACCTAACAAAGTTCCTTATCTCAACTTCCTCAACTCATTCCTAACTCCAGTCCTACATTCTAGGAACACAACCCAATAATAGTTTACTATGGTTTTCCTGAAATCGTCACCCCTGGAAAAGCACAAAAAAATCCACGGAAGTCCTGCCTCTAGACTGTAGAACAAAACCTTAAATCATTTTCCTATACTCTAGTATCATTTCCACTACACTTTAAAGTCTATAGAACCTAGCAACCTGGGCTCTGATACCAAACTGTAATAACCTGCTTATTTTGCCATATTATTTTTTTATTTTTATTTTTTTCCCTTATGATAATAAAAATTGATAAAATAAACCTAGCAGATCATAGTCAACCTGAACCCGTGGGCATGAGGGATACATCAGAAACACAACACGGAAGCTTAGGCAGCAGGAAATATATAATCATATTCATCTCATAGTACCATTTAACGCAATACCAGAGTTACTACATCTATTGTAAAGTATGTATAACCCAAAAGTGTGCTAGGGTCACCTTCCACAAGATCCATATGACCCTATCAAAATACTGACCCTTCGAAAAGGGTAGATCAGCTGTAACTACCTCTGCGGAGCTTTATCTACTCTCCTATCTGGGGCTCCTAAAATGTTCATATAATTTTGGGATGAGGCATCTCTCAGTAAGGGAAAATAAACTAATACTAGTGTGTGGCAACATGAGTATTTCTGTGTTATACATAAAAGCATACATAAGCATATTCAGTAAAACTGTCTATATCATTTCTAGGAAAAACATGTATAATCATACCATGACAGAACATACTGGATTTCCATAAGCATAATCCATCTCATATAATAATAATAAAAAAACAATCCTAGAAGGTTAGCTGGCTGGTGTCATGTCTTACCCCACATGACTGGGTTGTGTGGCCCGAAGGCGGGACCTGACAATGGCTGGCCGACCACTGCCAAGTCAAAGTAAATGTCTGTAAGTACGATGGGTCTGCTAGAACTGGTCCGTACACCAGGGGCGCCAACACTTCAATAAACCACATTGACTATCCATCCTCACGCTACCCCGTACGACAGCGATAACATAATATTATGATGATCATGAACACATTGCTATTATACCGTGCACGTGTAAGCCTAAACCAAGCCAACTAGGTTCTGATAACATATAACATATTTCAAACAGTGATACATGGCTATTTCATAATAATAAATGCGAATTTAATTGAAATTGGAATAGCTTCCCAAGAGGGGGATGAATTGGGATTTAAAAATTTTATTCCCCTTTGTCTTAGTTCTTTTGAGTTATAACAACAACCAAAATGTAAACACAATCACAAAATTTATCTAGAGTAATCACAATCAAAACGATATAATCAATCACTCAATCCTTGTAACAATAGCCCTGTATTAATATGAAAATTTGTTGAACTTGTATAAGCCCTGTATCACAATTATACTTCTTCCCAACGTTCAGCTTTTAAATAAACTTTCAGATTAATGATTCAAGGATTATCAACCAACATAGTCCCTTTTGGTTTCCGCAATCAATGCTGATCAATCCAAAACAAATTACCTTCCGGTCTATTTAACAACTGAACGCTCAGAATTGAATTTTAAAGCAACCACATAGATTATATCTTTTGTTGAAAACTAAAGAGTAGCGAAGAGAAATAAGAACACAGAGTTTTACGAGGTTCGACTTCAACACAGCCTACGTCCTTGCCCTTGGCAAAACCACCAAAGAATTCACTATCATCGTTCCTTTACCGGGCAGAACAATACTAATTACAACACTTCTTGGGTAAGGCTAGAGCCCGCCTTCTCCAAACAATATCCCCTTGTTTGGTCCAACAATTCAGCACTCAAACCGTCAATCAATCTGTTACAAAGATATAAAACAAGGCATACAAGAACTTGCTCCTCAAAGAACTGATTAGTACATATTGAAAAACTATGTACTTTAGTAAATTCATAATAAGAATTTTAGAATGAAGCTCTAGAAATTTATCACTGTAGGTATCTTTCAATTAATGAAAGAGTCAACAATTGATACAAAATCACAGTGAGAAACTCAGTGATACTTCAGAGATTTTCGTGAGTGATGAGAGCAATAGAGAACTTTCAGAGTTTTAGTAAGCTTTGAGAGAGTATGAGAGCTGAATTTGATTTCTTGGTATATAAAATAATGAACCTTGAGGGTATTTATGGTGTTCTATCTTGGCAATGCGATCATCCAGCAAAGTGTATTTTTCATCAATTGAGATCTTATCCTGAAGAGAAGCAAAATTTTCCCTCATATAAGAACTGAAGCTGGTATAATTCTGATAAAAAGGAACAAACCATGTGGGCATGTCAACTTCTTCTAGTCTTGGGATAGGTTCTTCTGGTGCTTGTCTTGCCGATCTATTTCCCCTAAATATCCATCCCTCGGTATACTTTTTGTAACCCATTCTTTTGAGTGTAGTATAGGAGAAGACATGGTAATGAGTTCGCTTCACTATTTTTGAAGATGGAGTGAGGACTTGAAAATGAGCGAAGACCAAGGACAAAATGCCTCCATATGGAAGTCCAATTCTGGGAGATTCGAGCTTCGTGACCATCCATTTTAGTATGATGCTTGCTAAATCTAATTTCTTCCCTTTTAATATGCACCACATTATGAAACAATCGAAGAAAGACACATGATCAAAGGATCCGGACCTCAGAATTATATTATAAGCAATGATCTTATGAAGGATTTGTGCTTGGAGATTGAGCTGCTTGTATGGTGGAGGATGTCCAAAATAGCCGGATTGATCGTTCATCACAAGAGGCAAAAATTCTTGTGGTGAAAAACCTTGCTCCATAGTCCACTGTTTTTCTACTAGATTACACTCAAAATTCCCATGCTTGATATGACATATTTTCCGTAATGAGTGTGGAGTAAGTGTTATCTTTTGGCCAAAAACTTTAGTATCAAATCCAACATCTTTCTCTACCAAGTTTGAGTAAAAAAGTTTAATCTAGTCATGATAGTATCCCTTAACTTGGTGAAGAATGAACTTGTCCCATCCAATATTTTTGAACAATTCAAGAATTTCAGGGAAGTTTTCTTCAAAGAAAGTAACATCTAATACGTTACAAAACATTGGATTGATTGCAGAGATGTGATTTTGATACAACGCTTTTGCGTGCGATGACACTAGTAATTTCTTTATGTTGTTGTTGCTTGTAGCCTTTGAAGAAGAAGAGTATGCTTTGTCATTTATCCCCACTGTTTTGGTACAAGCCATTTTGATGAATCTGAATTTCGTGAAACCCTAGGTGTGAATGGATTAGGGTTGTGATGGATTGATGTTGGGAGGAGGTTTGGAGAGGAGAAATTCAGAAAAGAAATGAAGAGGAACTTGTTTAGTGATGGGGAGACAAATGGACATGCATCTGAGGGTTTAAAAAGAGTGTTTGTTATGTTAAATGAATACAACTCGCCACAAGACAGTCGTCTATCACTAAGTTGACAGTCGTCTGTCCACTGTCTTTTCACACAGATAGTGGCCTGCCAGTCGCCTGCCCTGAATAACTGTTCTCTTCTCTCTTAGTTAACTTCTCTTACATGTAACATTCCTAATTCTCATCAGATACATACAAATTGATCTTCATCTAATGGTTTAGTAAATATATCAGCTAAATGATCATGAGTGTTAACAAATTCAAGTACTATTTCTTTCTTGTCTACATTATCTGTTAGGAAATGATGACGTATATCAATATGTTTGGTTCTTGAATGCGATACCGGATTCTTTGAAATATTTATTGCACTTGTATTGTCACACTTTATAGGGATTGTTTGGTAATGTATTTTGAATTCCCTTAATTGTTGTTTTATATACAAGGTTTGTGCACAACAACTCCCGACTGCTATGTATTTTCCTTCAGCTGTAGATAATGCTATGAAATTTTGTTTCTTTGAAAACCAAGAGAATAGTGAGTGTCCTAGGAAGTGACAAGTCCCACTAGTGCTTCTTCTTTCTATTTTGCATCCCGCATAATCTGCATATGAATTGCTAATCATTTCAAAGTCAATTCCCCTTGGAAACCTTAAACCTAAATCAAGTGTGCCTAGTAAATATCTAAGAATTCGTTTGACTATGATTTGATGTGATTCCTTACGAGCTAATTGAAACCTAGCACATATACAAACAATAAACATGAAATTCGGTCTACTTGCTAATAGAAAAAGTAAGCTTCCTATCATTCCTCGGTAATTCTTCGTATCTACTTGTTTTCCTTTTTCATCCTTGTCAAGACTTGTTGAGGTGCTCATGGGGATTCCTATGGGTTTGATTTTTTCCATATCAAACTTCTTTAACATGCCTTTAATATACTTAGTTTGATTTATGAAAGTTTTATGTTTAGCTTGTTTAATTTGTAATCCTAGAAAGTAATTTAACTCTCCCATCATACTCATTTCAAATTCTCTTTGCATAATTGTAGCAAATTCGTTACACAAATCTTCATGAGTTGCTTCCATCATACTCATTGTTTTTTGTTTTTATAAATAAAGTACTATCTATCTTTCCTTTTGAAAAATTATTTTGGAGTAGGACCTTGCTTAGTCTATCGTACTAAGATCTAGGAGCTTGTTTTAATCCATATAAGGCTTTTGTTAACTTGAATACATGATTTGAGTTTTTAGAGTCTTCAAAACCTGGAGGTTTTTTGATGTAAACTTCTTCATTTATATAACCATTTTGGAATGCACTTTTTGCATCCATTTGGTATAGTTTGAAGTCTTTATTGGCTGCATAGGCAAGAAGCATTCTTATAACTTCCATTCTTACTACGGGAGCAAAGGTCTATTCGTAATCGATACCTTCTTCTTGATTATAGCCTTGTGATACCAGCCTAACTTTATTTCTTACAACTACACTAGTTTCATCCTTATTATTTCTAAACACCCATTTAGTTCCTATGATTGACTTATCTTTGGGTTTAGGTATGAGTTCCCATACTTGACTCCTTTCAAATTGATTTAGTTCCTCCTGCATAGCTATGATCCAAGAATCATTTATTAAGGCTTCTTCTATATTCTTGGGTTCATCTTGAGACAAAAATGCATAATGGTTACAAACATTTTTTAATGAGGCTCTTGTGGTTATTCCTTTTGATGGTTCACCAAGAATTTGATCTTTTGGGTGACTTTTAGCATATCTCCATTCTCTAGGTAGTTCTAGATTTTCTATGATGTTTTCATTTGAAGCTTCGTTATTATTTTCTTCTTTTATTTCAAGATCTTCTTCTTTTTGTGTCATATCTTCTTTTTCATCAATCTTAACTTTATTGTCATAATTATTTGATTCATCAAACGTTATGTGTATTGATTCTATAATAGTAAGATTCCTTTTGTTGTAAACCCTATGAGCTTTGCTATTTGTAGAGTAACCTAAGCAGATACCCTCATCAGATTTTGCATCAAACTTTCCTAAATCATTTTTAGTATTAAGAATAAAGTATTTACACCCAAATATATGAAAGTAGGAGATATTAGGTTTTCTATCTTTCCATAATTCATACGGTGTTTTGTCTATACTTGATCTTATGGATACTTTATTTATAATGTAACAAGTTGTATTCAAAGCTTCTACCCAAAAGTATTTAGGTAGATTATTTTTGTTTAACATGGTTCTTGCCATTTCTAGGAGAGTTCTATTTTTTCTTTCTACAACTCCATTTTGTTGTGGAGTTCTAGGTGCTGAAAAATTATGGTTTATTCCATGTTCATTACAGAATTTATCAACATCTTTGTTTTTAAACTCCCTACCTTGATCACTTCTAAAATTTGTTACATTATAGCCCTTTTCATTTTGTAAATTCTTTCATAATGTGATTAGCTCACAGGCTTTATCTTTGTTTGCTAAGAATAATACGCAAGTATATCTTGAATAGTCATCTACTATTACAAAAGCATACTATTTACCTCCTAGGCTTAAGGTTCTAGTTGGACCGAATAAGTCTAGGTGCAAGAGATCTAGTGGTTTTTTAGTAGATATGTATTTTTTTTTCTTTTTGAAGCTTGTTTTAACTTGCTTTCCCTTTTGGCATGCATCACACATCTTGTCTTTTATGAATTTAGTATTTGGTTGTCCTTTTACAAGATTTTTCTTAGATAATTTGGATAAAAGGTCCATGCTAGCATGTCCTAATTTCCTATGCCATAGCCAACTTATTTCATTCATTGTTGCCAAACAAGTTACGTTTTGATTTATTAATTTCTCAAGGTTTATACAATAAATATTATTTATCCTATGGGCTATAAACAAGGTTTCATTGTTCTTAATATTTTGGATAACACATTTTTCTTTCTTAAACGTTATTTCGAACCCTTTGTCACTGAATTGGCTAATGCTTAAAAGATTGTGTTATAATCCTTCTACTAATAGCACATTATCAATAGTAAGGGAATGTTCTTTACCTATTATTCCAATGCCAATAATTTTACCTTTGGAATTGTCGCTGAAGGTGACGTATCCCCCATCCTTTTGTTTCAGTGTAGTGAACTTGGTCCTATCATCGGTCATGTGCCTTGAACATCCGCTGTCCAAGTACCATTTATCTGTTGATGGTGTAGTCCTAAAGCATACCTACAATGAGGGATTCATTGTGTTAGTCTTGGAACCCAAATTATTTTAACTTTCTTTGTATTTTTTTTAGTTCCATTATTGACTTTCCATTCTCCTTGAACTTTAACGTACTTTCTTTTTAGTGGGTAATTGAACATTACATGACCTTTAGTCTTGCACATGTAGCAAGTGGTGTGTTCATGTTTGTTGTTTGAAGAAGTCTAGCATAGTGCTTGGCTTCTTTGACAAAGTATCCCATGAATAATTTTTTACTCTTTTTATTTGTTTTACCATTATAACCTATTCCTTCTTTTTTTCCATGTAGTCTTTGTTGTCCAATCATTTTTTCAAAATTTTCTTTTCCTTTAGAGAAGTTATATATAATTTTCTCCTTATCCTCTATTGATTTCTTGAGTTCATTTATCTCTTAATTCTTTTTATTCAATTCATCTACATGAGTTTTGCCTAACTCTTGAGTTGTTTCATTTACTTCCTCTTCTAACTTTTTAATACAATAGTCTTTTTTGTTTTCAATGGTTTTGAAGGATTCAAGTTGCTTCATTAATTCTTTATTTTGATCTTTCAGAGTTATATTTATCTTAGAAAGTTTTATGAATCTTTTATGTAAGGAAAATAACTCAGCTTGAAATCCTTATAGGAAGGCATACTATCACAAGACTCATCACAAGACTCATTGTAGGATTCTGTTGAAGAGTAGTAGGAATTTACCTCTTCGTCATTCGTCATGAAGCATATATTTGCCATCTCTTGTCCACTTGATTCATTTTCTGTCTCGCTAGAGCTTGAATCATCCCACATGGCCTTCATAGCTTCCTTCTTTTTCTTCTTATCTTTCTTGAGCAACGGGCAGTCCGGCTTGATATGCCCTGGTTTCTTGTAGTGATAGCATATAGGAGGTTCATTCTTACCTTTATTTTCTTTTCTAATTGTCTCTCCTTTTTCAGATTTCTTTTTGTTAAATTTTCTAGGAAACCTTTTATTTTTCCTATAGAACTTGCCTAATGAATGCTAATTCATCTTGATCTAAATCGCTTGATTCACTTTCTTCTTCACTTGAGCTGTTACTAGAGGCCTTTAATGTAATGGATCTTTTACGTTTGGGTTCAGGATTCCTTTCCTTTAAGGCCATTTCATAAGTAAGTAGTGAACCAATGAGTTCATCTAGAGAGGTGTTCTTAAGTGTCTTTGCCTAATGAGCTTTAATATGAAAATTCATATTTGAATAAACTTAGAAGTACTTACAAAGCTTGTTCTATAAACACATTTGACACTTCTTTACTTTGAGTCCTTTTGATGCTGATTTTTAATCTTTCAGACTTCTATGAGCTTTCATTTTGGATCTCTGGTATTCGTGTGTGACTTTCCATGTTCTTTGATCATTGTAAGCTTTCATGTTAGGGTATATGAATTTTGATCAAATCATCTTTGCCTGAGATAATTTCACTTGAAAACAGATTAGATAATTTTACTTTGTTATCATCAAAATCAAGAGTTTGTAAGCCTAACTAGGCCAACATTAATATCATCATATCATTTTGCATATATAACGTGAAAATCATTGGCCCGTACGCTGACATTTAATATTTTACCATTCACGGCCTGTATGTCGTATCACATATCAAATAAGAGGCTCGACCCGTACACCGACATATCATATAAATGGCTTGGCCCATACGCTAGCATATCATGTAAATGGCTTGGCCCGTACGCCAGTATATCATGTAAGAACATCCTCGACCTATACGCTAGTATATCATATAAAAATTCTTGGCCCATATGCCGGTATATCATATAAAAACTCTTGACCCGTACACCGGTTTATTATTATCAAACTCGATATCGTTTAACATTTTCCCAAAAAATAGTAATTCCTAATAAACACTACTCATGCCACACAGAATGTGTATTACGTTTATTTAAAACATATCATCATTTACAACAGTATTTTCCCAAACATAAAGCATATATATATATATATATTTGAAATCAAATGCTGTAAGATTATACATATATTTTTTTTAAAAAGACTAGCTTTGTTTATCCCTTTACCTGATTCTTGAAAAGCCCATAAAATAATCAGTTCTGCACCTATAGGGTTCCCCATTCAACACCTTGAAAATAATATCCCCAGAACAGAAATTCAGTATTTCTACGCGTACTATGTTTTCTACAACTGTAAGGAAGGCCAAATACTAAATAAAAGCCTTACCTTGAATTTGGGATGAATTCCAACTTAACCCCACCAACCATCCACTCCAGCAGACTTGTAGAGAACTTCCCTAGGAGTGTCATGGCGGCTTCGGATCGTTGATCCAATGAATAATGGACCCAGAAAGCTAGAGAGAAGGGAGAGAAATCGAAGAGGAAAGAGAAAATATGATTTTTCCTAAATAATCTGCGCTGAAATACGGATTAGGGCTATTTATACACTGGCTTTCGTCGACGAGCCACGTCACCTCGTCAACGTGGTCACGAAGGAAGTTCATTGACGAACGATTGTTCCTCATCAACGAATTTCAGAGTTGGGAAAATAGCTTCTTGGTATCTTCTTGTTGACGAAACACACCTCATTGACAAGCCCAATATGCCGCATCATCGACGAACGCCCCCTGTTACAATATCCATTTTTCTCCCTCTTTTATTATTTAATTACCATAATTATTTGGGTCACTACAATGTCTGCCCATTGTTAATCTGTTCATAAAAACTCAAGTGTCACATCTCCTTTTTTGCACATGATCACGAAGAAAATGATGTCTTATTTCTATATGTTTAGTTCATGAATGTAATATAAGATTCTTTGAGATGTTTATTGCACTCGTATTGTCACATCTTATAGGAATTGTGTCATAACTTAATCCAAAATTTATCAGTTGTTGCTTCATATATAGTGTTTGAGCACAACAACTTCCTGCGGCTACATATTCTACCTCAGCTGTGGAAAGAGCTATTGAATTTTTGCTTCTTGGAAAACCAAGAGACTAACGAATGTCCTAAGAAATGATATGTACCACTCGTGCTCTTCCTATCCACTTTGCTACCAGAAAAATTAGCATTTGAATAGCTAATAATCTCAAAATATGTATACTTAAGATACCATAACCCAAGTTCCATGGCTCCTATTAGATATCTAAGTATTCGTTTGACAGCTAACAATTGTGACTCTTTTGGTGCAGCCTGAAATCTTGCACACAAACATACGCTGAACATTATGTCAGGTCTGCTGGCAGTCAGATATAGTAATCTACCAATCATTCCACGATATTGCTTGATATCTACTGGTTTACCTTGTTCATCTTTGTCTAATTTTAAAGAAGAGCTCATAGGTGTTCCTAGTATTTTTCCATCTTCCATATTAAATGTCTTGAGCAGATCTCTAACGTACTTCGATTGATTAATAAAAATTCCATGTTTCTCTTGTTTGATCTGAAGTCCTAGGAAGAAATTTAGTTCACCCATCATGCTCATCTCAAATTCATTTTGCGTAGTGTTTGCAAACTCACTGCACAAGTCTTTATTTGTAGCTATAAATATGATATCGTCTACATATACTTGAACTAGGAGCATGTCATCTTTCTTAGACTTTATGAAAAGTGTTGTGTTTATCCTCCCTCTGATAAATCCATTATCCAGTAGAAAGCCACTTGGTCTTTCATACCAAGCTCTAGGAGCTTGCTTTAAATCGTACAAGGCTTTTGTTAGTCTATAAACGTGATTTGGATTCTTATGGTGTTCAAAGCCTGGGGGTTGTTCTACATATACCTCTTCACTTATGTAGCCATTTAAAAATGCTTTTTGACATCCATTTGATATAGCTTGAAATCCTTAAAAGAAGCATAAGCTAAAAGCATTCGAATGGCTTCCATTCTAGCTATAGGTGCAAAGGTTTCTTCAAAATCTATTCCTTCTTCTTGGTTATATCCCTGTGCTACTAGTCTTGCCTTATTTCTAACAACTATTCCATGTTCATTTTCTTGTTCTTATATATCCATTTTGTTCCAATAATTGTCTTATCCTCAGGTCTTGGAACTAACGTCCATACTTTATTTCTCTCAAGATGGTTTAACTCTTCTTGCATGGACATCACCCACGATTCATCCTCAATTGCTTCACTCACATTCCTAGGTTCTTCTTGAGATAGAAAGGCAAGGTGACTAATCATATTCCTAAGTGAGCATCAAGTGGCTACTCCACGAAATAGTTCACCTATAATTTGATCAACGGGATGAATATTTATGTACTTCCATTCTCTAAGTAGTTCATTAACCTCATTTTTAGTTTGATTAGTTTCAGCAGATGGTTCCTTAATTTCATTTCTCTTTTCTGAATCATTTTTAATGGATAGTTTTTCAAATTCCTTGTTTATCTCAATTTCATCTTCATCAGTCCTTTTAGAGAAGGGATTTGACTCATCGAATACATCATGAATGGATTCTATAACTGTTAATGTTCGTTTATTATATACTCTGTAGGCTTTACTATCTAAGACATACCTTAGGATGATATCGCCATTTGATTTCACATCAAACTTTCATAAATGTTCATTATCTCTAAGCACAAAACATTTACAGCCAAAGACATGAAAATATGATATGTTTGGTCTATAGCCATTCCATAATTTGTAAGGAGTTTTATTAAGAGATGGTCTAATCAAAACTCTATTTAGAACATAGCAGGTGGTATTTATTGTCTCAGCCCAGAAGTACTTAGGTAGTTTATGTTCGTTAAGCATAGTTCTGGCCATTTCTTGTATAGACCTATTCTTCCTTTCAACTACACCATTCTGTTGTGGTGTTATAGGAGTCAAAAAATAATGGGCTATTCCTAATGAATTGTAGTAGTCTACCATGCTTTGATTTTCAAATTCTCTACTCCTATCACTTCAAATTTTAGTGACAGTATAACCTTTTTCATTTTGAATTTTCTTACACAGATTTATGAATTGTTCACATGAATCATCTTTATGACCTAAAAATAATACCCATGTATATCTTGAATAATCATCAACTATGACGAATGCGTATGATTTTCCTCCTAAACTCTGAGTTGGGCTTGGACAAAATAAATTTAAGTGTAGCATTTGAAGTATTCTGGTAGAAGAGATAACTTTCTTCTTCTTAAAGTTCGTTCTTGCTTGTTTTCCTGGTTGGCATGCATCATAGATGTTATCTTTCATGAATTTAGTCTTAGGCAATCCCTTAACTAATTCTTCCTTAACAAGTTTCGACATTAAGTCCATGTTTGCGTGTCCTAGTCTCCTATGCCAAATCCAAGTAGTCTCATTTATAACAGAAAAACAAGTAACATGTCGAGAAGCAAGGTTATCAAGGCTAGTGATGTATACATTTTCATGGTGATCGACAGTAAATAATATTTTTTTTTTTAGATTTGTTCTCTACAGTGCATTTGTTATTTAAAATGAGACTTTATAACGTTTATCACATAGTTGACTTACACTCAATAAGTTATGTTTCAATCCATCAACTAATAACACATTATCAATGACAAGTGAAGGTTCCTTACGAACTTTACCAACGCCAATGATTTTACCTTTAGAGTTATCCCCAAATGTGACAAATCCTTCATCTTTGGATATGATAGATGTGAATTTTGCTTTGTCTCCTATCATATGTCATGAGCATCCGCTATCCATGTACCACTTGTCCTTCGAGGAGGATAATTTCAAGCACATCTGCAAGACATAATCAGATAACTACTTTTGGTACCCAGATTTTCTTGGGTCCATGGGGGTTAGTACTAGATTCTCCTTTGACTTTCCAGACTTTCTTAAGTTTGACATCTTTATTTTTGAAAGGATAGTCAAATTTTATGTGACCCAACCTCTCACATTTAAAACATGTAATATCTCTATGATAGTCTTTAGTTGGGACATACGATTTTGACTCTCTTACAAAATATCCCATGTAGAGATCTGTTTTAGATTCTCCTTCCCATTAAAACCAAGACCTTCCTTCTCTAGGGAATTTGTTTGAGCTCCTAGGAGTTTTTCAAAATTATTTTGACCTTCTGTAAATTTACTGATAGTATTAGACTTGTCTTTCAAATTTGTTTCTAACTCCTTCATTTTTAAATCCTCGTCTTTCATGAGAGATGCATAAGATTTATTTTGAATTTTAACTAACTTTGAAAATTCTTTCAATTTTAATTTCAAAACAAAATTTTTCTTATTCATTTTTTCAAGCATTTTAAGGGTATACAGATGTTCTTGATGCAATTCATCATAAGAAAGCATGCTATTTTCATTTTCTGAATCACTTGAATAGTAAGATGAAGCAGAACAAAAAGATTGTACCTCATGGTCATCGTGAGCCATTAGACATAGATTCGCAATCTCGTCATCACTAGATTCAGATTCTAAACTACTGGTACTGTGTGTGTCCCAGCACACTTTTAAAGCCTTCTTCTTCTTCTTCTTCTTCTTCTTAGACACTTTCTTCAATTGGTGACAATCCGACTTGATTTGTCCAAATTCTCTACAGTTATAACACATGGGAGGATCATATTTTTGCTTCCTTCTGCTTGACTCTCCCTTTTCTGTTTTTGAACCCTTGAATTTTCTGGTGTATTTCTTGTTCATTCCCATAAACTCTCCAAATTTCTTAGTGATGAGTGCCATGTTTTCATTCGATTCTGAATCACTTCCCTCACTAGAGCAGTGTGATAATGCCTTAATGTTGTAGCTTTCTTTGCTTTAATTTGCTCATTCTTCCTCTAATTTATTGCAAGCTCATAGGTGATGAGCGATCTAATTAGTTCATCAACAGACATCTCCTTAAGATTTCTCCTTTCTGCTATTGCAGTAGCTTTAGCTTCTCAAACTGGTGGTAGTACCTTGAGTATTTTCTCGATCAACTCATAAGTAAGGTAAGATTTACCAAGAGCATTTAAAGAATTCATGATGTGTGTGAATCTAGTGTACATGGATTGAATAGATTCATCAGCAGTCATTTTAAATGCTTCATACTCACTGGTGAGCATGTCCATCCTACTATCTTTCACTTCCTTAGTACCTTCATATGTAACTTCTAATTTTTCCCAAATCTCTTTGGCAATGTTACAGGCCATTACCCTATTATACTCATTTACATCTAGTGTACAGAATAACATATTCATTGCAGTAGCATTTATTTGCACATATTTCCTGTCCTCTTCAGTATACTCATCTTCAATTTTGGGTACATTAACCTTATCAACTACTTTCATAGGGATATGGTTTACCTTGGAAAAAATTTTCCACACTTTCTAATCCACATTTAAAAGATATATACTCATCCTTCTTTTTCAGTAGGTGTAATTTACACTGCAGAAAATAGGTGGTCTAGTGGACGAGTGTCCCTCACCGAATGGAGTTACACCGATGTGTGCCATGTGATCTCTGCACAAAATGAACAATTAAGTCTATGCAAACCCACTCTGATACCAAATGTTAATTTAGGTGTAATCTCAAGAGGGGTTGAATTGGGTATTTTCTTTAAAACCTTTAAGTTTATCTACCACTTAATCCCTATTTCTATATTTAACAAATTAATTGCAAGGGTTTGAAACTAATTCAAATTATTATATCAATGAATTTTTTTACCAAATTAATTGTCAAGTAGTGTGGGGTTATTCAACATACACACACAAGATAGGTAATGAAATGCTTTGCAGAAATTAAAAGGAGTAAAAGAAGAGACAAGGCAAACACAGTTTTTACGAAATTCAGCCAACTCGGCTTACGTCCTCGCCTTGAGTAACCCACTCAAGGATTCCACTAAATCCTTGCTCCTTTAATCCGGATGGAGCATCTCTTACATCTGCTGCTTACAAGAGGCACAACTTCCTCGTCACCCAGTTCACAACCCGAACCGTGATTACAATATAGAATTTCAAATCTGCAAAACTACTCAATATAACTTCTAACAAAGCTAGTGAGTACAATGGAAAACCTAACACATATCCATGTGATAAAACTTGAAGTTCAGTATGTATGTAATGATGTAATCGTTGTATGAATGATATGCTTCACAAAACTTCCCTTTAATCAAATCTTCCAAAATAATTATATAATTAAATGCTTTGGAGAACTTAGGATTTTAGTTCAACTTACTAGATGCAAGAATACCAAATGTGATCTTATTGAAAACTTTGTCTTGAATATTATAAAGATCTAGATCAATAAGTTTTATTCCAAATATCCAAAACACAATATGATCTTGGTATATGAATATGTATATATATGATATGAGTTAAAAAAGATCAAAAATCTAATATAATATTTTTCATAAAATATCCCTCAACAATATATATAGTTATGGGCTCTAAGGATATTTAATCAAGTTGTTTTGTAACATCGAAAATATTAAGTCTTTAAATGAATACACACTTGAATAAAAAATATTTAACCAATGGCAAAACTTTTCTCAAGTAGTGATCTTGTGAAAACAATCTATATGTATGTAAATACACTCAAGATCAATCTCTCAAATAATATTCAATAATAGATTTTGAGATGAAAAACTATTTGAGAATAAGTATTAACAAAAAAATCGATTTACCAAGTTGAATGCACAACAATTGCTAGAATGCCTTTTGAAGATGAAGATAGCCTTAGCTCAGATTTGACGTATAAGCTTTGAAATCCCAAGCAAAAATTTCTGTAGTGTGTTCAATGCTCTCCCAAGTTGTACTAAGCGTTCAATACACTCAATCGTGTGCCAAAGGTTGGGGCACTAGGGTTTAGATTTTGATTATATAGGTAACTTTGCCCTTAGAATGAGTCCTAACCTTTGGATCAACTTGATTAAAAAATAACTTGCGTGTTCTCTCACTAAAGATTAAATTTCTAATCTTCTTGCAGGTTCAGATGACTGAAGAGTAGGGCTCAGATGACTGAAGTTCCTTAAAGTTTCAAAAAATTCAACTAGAGACAGAGTGAGACGTCTGAAGTTAGGGTTCAATCTTCTGAAGTTGTGGGTTCAGAAGACTGAAGTTAAGGTTCAGTCTTCTGATGTGCTTCTGCCTATTTCTGTGTTTCTCCAATAAATCTTTAGATGACTAAACCTAATCTTTGGTCTTCTGAAGAAATTCTTCGAACGATTGAGCTTTCTTCTAGAAGTTGAATCTTTAGACGAATGAGCATACACCTCAGTCTTCTAAAGTTGACATTTCAGGCTTCTGGGCAGGGAGTTCAGTCTTCTGAATAGAACACTTTTTGGTTTTTTCATTTTAGTTTCAATAGTTTGTTTTGCACTCTTTCTTTGCTCTTTTATAAAATATTTTATGGGTTTATAAAAAATCTTTAAGTCCATAAATATCTCCTAAAGATGTTCATGAGATGCATGAGTCCTAAGGTCAATCTAATGTATATTTTGAGTTTCAAATTAAATCATATGAAATATGTAAATACATTCAATTCTAAATACCCATTCCCATGATGTTCTTGACCTTGCCGCTTGCATCTTCATTCTTCTACTCTTTTAGTTCCATGGATTGTGCCAAGATGTATATGCTTTAATCTTCATGGCTTCCATGACTTTTTAGCCTTCCGTGGATGCTAAATATTGTTCTTGTTCACAATCTCAATGCACGATCAAATACCAAGTGATTTGTCATTATCAAAACAGGATTGGACTAATAGAATCTACAATAACTATTGATATCTTTCATTGGCTTGGAATTTATGAAATTGATTATGTTTTGGAATGTGCAATTCTCATATCTACTGCATGATGATGATTACATTTATGTTTTATGTATTGATCATATTGGAACTGTTTGAGTTGACTAGTTGTGGATAAATTGTCAAGTCTTAAAAAACTCGAAAGATGTCATTTTTATACAGGATTTTTTGGGAAATGTCTTATTTTCAAACGGCATGCTGCCAAAATTTTTAAAATTCACGAACTTCTCTTGTGTACTAATGTTCTATACCCAATGCGTAAGGCTATTAGTTTCATGCTATTTTTTTTTGTTGCCAAAAAGGGGAGATGGATAAGAAGACAAAAATTGGTTTGACTTGAAAATTGGGTTGAATTGAACTTAAATGGAAAATTATTTAAAGTTTTACATAATGCACATTGTTAGGGGGAGCCTTCTAAGGCTATACCCATTTTTTGCATGACGTATTTGTCATCATAAAAAAGGGGGAGAATGTTAACCTTATAGGTCACACCCGGTTATGATAATGACAAATACTTAGCTATTTGATGGTTTTCAAGTGTATGTGCAGACTTAGATGAGCATCTCAAGGAATGACACTTGAAGCAAGACATGAAGACCCTGAAGATTTCATTTCATATTCAATTTATGTAATATGGGTCTATAATAGTAACTAGAAATATGGTCTGTAATAATTACTTGCATATCATGCATAAAGGATATATGGTAAGCTTAGTAAGACCCTAGTACGACTATAGGTCCCAACACTCATGCACGTATATCATACAAAATATAAGAGTGTTAAAAATGCACTTATTGAATATTATTAGGGAATTTGAGAGAGCTCGGGTGACTGAACCCTAAGAGTTCAAAACTCCTTGGGTGCCCGAACTATTGAGAAGTCAATAGTTGACTTAGGCTCTCGGGCGACCGAACAATTTTGTGCATACCTTCCACGGGCGCCCGAATCACCTGAAAGGGACCTCTCACCAACTTGGGCTACCAAGCGATTTAGTTCAAATTAAGCCCCGGGCGATCGAACACATGAGTTTGGGCTACCGAACCTATGACCGAGCACTCGAAATTTCAAAGAAATGTTTCTGACTTTGGTTTGGGCCACCGAACTGAAACTCAGGCCACCGAACTAATTTAAAGACCTTTTATGATTGTCTCTGTTCGGGCGACCGAACAATGGTTTAGCCACTTGAACCTCATTGGGTTAAAAATATTTTAACTGTGGTAAATACAGGTTATTTTGGGTTAATTGTGTTTAAACATTTTGGAAGTTTTCTAAGAATTCCCAATAAGTCCCAAACGGTTATAATTTTTACCTTGCCTATAAATATAGGCTCATTTGTGAGGATTAGTAATTAATTAGCAAATTCATTAGCCAATAATCCTTTCTTTTCCAAATGCTTTTTTTTTTCCAAAAACTCACAAATTTTCATTTCCTCGATACAATTTGAGATTGTGAGAGCGTCTATAGTGTGCTTGTGATTGCTAGATTTTGCTAAAACTCCCATTTGCTTGTGTGATTATTGATATTCTTTATGGGGAGTTTGGCTTAGTTTTATCCCACTAATTTCATATTATAAATCATTATTGGTATAGACTAGCAAGCTTTAGGGTCCTTTCATAGTTGTTGCAAGAGTTCCATAGCTTTGATTTTTGTTGTGCAAAAATATTTTCAACAAGAAAAAATATTTTCAAACTAGTAGTGTGCTTATTTCATTGAAGAAAATCTTCTTGAACTAGTTTGAATATCTGATTGATATCTTTGAAATCTTGATTTGCTATTGAAATGTGCTTTGCTTAAATTCCAAGATATTTGAACACTCTTGAGCATTTCATTGATAATACCATATTGCGTGTTTTTAGCACAACTATTTGCATCACTGAGCTTACACTATATCCATATTATTGATGTGTATGTGATTGCGTGTATTGGGTACATATCTTCTTTACATGAAAGCATAATCACTGTACCAGTTGATTGAGAAAAATATTGTTGTATTCCAGGCGTGGCCTGAGGGGATGATAATCCAGCCCAGTAAGGATTGTGTGTAAAGGTTGAGGTCAGCCCTGTGCTAATTGGCCTCGTTGTTTAGGTTCCACTCCACCCGATTAAGCGAGCATTATAGAGCTAATCCTTGTGCATGTTAGCCAAGGTGGGGACGTAGGCAATTTGCCAAACCTCGATGACACTTCTGGGTGTCACTTGCTTTTTACTGCTTTCTGGTGCATGCTTGGTTAATTAAATTGTGCTATTTAATTTCTACTACATATTACAATTGATTTATTTTACTTGCACTAGATTGACTTTAGGGTTGTGAAAATACTGTTATTAGGATATTGACCTAGGGCATCAATTTTAAAATACCAATTCACCCCACTATTGGGATCACGATAAAGCTAACACATTCATTACCCTTATCATATGGGACATATATCCTTTATGTGGGACCCATGTCATTTATGTGGGAAATATCCTTTAGGACATATCTAACATTCTCCTACTTGGCTCATATGAATGATGTTAATTTGGATTAGCAATATAACCGTAATATGCGCATAATTATTAGCTTATTCATACTTTTAGCGCGATTACCATAATATCATATTTCAACAACTTACTAACACGAGTCATGGTGGTAAATATCATTAAAGCGACATCTTCCCTTCCATGTACTACAAATGCTAGCAAATCATTTAACTATAATCCATAATAGGAAGTAACTGTAATATCCCTATTATGTCTTTCGTCAAACGCCATCCTTGTTAACGATAATCCATCTCCATAATTATGTAATTGATGGTAAATAGGAATAATGTTCAGAAACTCCGCTATTGATATCAATATACATGCTATAGATTAAACACAAAGATCCACTATCATACATATGGGATTACAACAAAGACCCATGTGATTAGCATGTTCTTTAAATATCTTTGGTGCCAACCCCTTAGTTAAAGTATATGCTATCATGAGCTTAGTCCTTATATTTTCTATAAGCACTATCTATTTCCGAACTTCCTCCTTAATAGCCAAATTTTTGAGCTCCATGTGTTCAGCACCATTAGAATATTTGTCATTTTTTGAGAAAAAGACTATTGTGGAATTATCACAATAAATTGTCAGCGGCCTAACTATACTATCGCTAATTCTAAGTCCCAAAATATTGTTCCGCAACCACAAAGCATGAATTATGGCATCAAAGCATGCCACAAATTCAGCTTACATAGTAGATGCTGCTATGATAGTCCGTTTGGCGCTCTTCCATGATATTGCTCCTCCAGCTAATATGAAAAAATAACCAAAAGTTGACTTTCGACTATCAACACATTCAGCAAAATCTGAGTCGGAGTAACCAATCACCTCCAACTGATCTAACCTTCTATACGTGAGCATATAGTGTTTCGTTCCTTTCAAATACCTCAAAACCTTCTTTATAGCTTTCCAATGCTCCATTCTGGGATTCCTTGGGTATCTCCCGAGCATTCCAACTGCAAAACTAATATTCGGTCTCGTACAAGTCTGCACATACATCAAAATTCCAACAACAGATGCAAAAGGAATATTTTCCATACTTTTTTTTTTTTTTTCTAATTCATTATGTGGAAAATCTTTTGCACTAAACTTGCCCCCTTTACAAATAGGAGTAGGAGTTGCCTTATAGTCTGCCATATGAAGTCTTTTTAGAACTTTATTGATATATCCCTTTTGAGACAAACCTAAGAATCCACGTGATCTATCACAGAATATTTTAATTCCTATCACATAAGTTGCCTCACCCATATCTTTCATTTCAAAGTTCATAGAAAGAAACCTCTTAGTGTCATTTAGTAAACCAAGATCATTACTAGCAAGAAAAATATCATCAATATACAGAATCAAAAAGATAAACTTGCTCCTACTATTCTTTAGATATATACACTGATCAACAGTATTTTATGTAAATCCAAAGGTCGTGATGGTATCATTAAATTTAAAATACCATTTTATGGAAGCTTGTTTAAGTCCATATATTGACTTCTTTAATTTTCAAACCATATGTTCCTTTCCTTTAATCATTAAACCTTCACAAAGATCCATATACACCTCTTCATCTAAATTCTCATTCAGAAAAGCAATTTTCACATCCATTTGGTGTAACTCTAAATCAAAATGAGACACTAAAGCCATTATGATTCTAAGAGAGTCCTTTTACGATACAGGTGGGAACGTCTCTTTGTAATCAACACCTTCCTTTTGAGTGAAACCCTATGCTACAAGTCTAGTTTTATATCGTTCAATATTGCCATTACAGTCATGTTTGGTCTTGAAGACCCATTTACACCCAACTGTTTTGAATCTTTCAGGAAAATCAATGATGTCTCAGACTTTATTCTATTCCATAGATTTCAACTCATCATTTAGAGCATTGATCCACTTTTCAGAATCATTACTTTCAATAGCTTGTGAAAACGTAACCGGATCCTTACTAGTCCCTAAATCATCTTCAGATTCTTGCAGATATACCAAATAATCAACTGGAATAGCTAATCTTTGTACTCTTTGAGATCTTATTAATGCTATTTCTTGTGATTGTTCTGCAATTGGTTAAATGGTGACATTTTTCATTACGAAGTGACAGATCACCAGATTGTTATTCAATGTTATCATACTTTTCAATAACTAGAGGAACAACAATATCTGTTAAAGGTCTAGATATCGGGATAGGAACCTGAATCTCTTTAATGGCCACATTACGTGATACATTACTCCCACTAATTTCACCATTCTCAAGGAACTTGGCATTACCGATTTTAACAATTCTCATACTATGGTTAGGATAGTAAAACCTATACCCTTTAGAATTTTCTAGATAACCATTAAAGTACCCACTCACAATTCTAGAATCTAACTTATTTTCGTGTGGATTATAGATTCTAGCCTCAGCTGGACAACCCCAAACATGAAAGTGCCTTAAACTCGGTTTCCTTCCTCTCCACAATTCAAATGGAGTTCTCTAAATAACCTTACTAGGAACCCGATTAAGCACATAAACAGTTGTCTTAACGGCCTCCATCCATAATGAAGTGGGTACTGAAGAGTTACTTACCATACTCCTAACCATTTTCATAAGAGTACGATTATGCATTTCAACCACACCATTCTACCAAGGCGTACTAGACATTGTGTATTGTGCACAAATACCATGCTCTTTTAGGAATTTAGCAAATGGTCCTAGACATTGTATAATTCCATCATACCTGCCATAATACTCACCACCTCTGTTAGATCGAATTATTTTCACCTTTCTATCTAATTGTCGCTTAACTTCAGCAATATATGTTTTTAATGCATCTATTGCTTAAGACTTTTCATGCAACAAATAGACATAACCATAACGTGAAAAATCATCAAAAAAGATGATAAAATACTCTTCTCCACCAAAATATGGTGAGTCAAGAGGTCCACATACATCAGTATGAACAATCTCCAGAAGATTTCCACTTCTCGTGGCTCCTTTCTTTGTATGTTTGGTTTGCTTTCCTTTAATGCAATCAACATATACATCAAAATCAGTAAAATCAAGGTTTGTAAAAACCCCATCTTTTACTAATCTCTCCATTCTCTCTCTGGATATATGACCCAGTCTTTTGTGCCACAAGAAAGAGAAATTTTCATTTACTCTACTACGTTTAGTTCCAACATTATGATGCAGGGTGAGGAGTGTTTCAACAAATTTTTCATTAAGGTTAAATTTATACAACCTCTCACACAAAACACCAGAACCATCACACAAACCACTTTTCATAAGACGAAAACCTTTATGTTCAAAATAAAAACCATAACCGTCATAATCAAATCTTGACATGGAAATTAAATTCCTAGAAATAGTGGAACATAAAAGGTGTCAAATAGGTCTAAACAATGACCCGACTCTAAAAACAAACGAAAGGTTCCAACATCAACAACAGGTACTTGATTTTCATTCCCCAAGACTATAAAGTGCTCATTTTCCTTTATGTTCTAGATCGTAAGGTATCCCTGCATCGAATTTGAAACATGAACAGTAGAAACAGAGTCAATCCACCATGTGTTAGAAAGAACTTGTGTCATGTTTGATTCGAAACATACATAAGCTAATAGCTTACCTTTCTTTTCAAACCAAGCTTTACATTTTAGGTAGCTTTTCTTTAAATGCCCATTGTTGCAACAGAAATAACACTTTGGTCCATTATGTTCCTTCTTACGAGCCTCATTGCCATAAGAAGTACCCGCTACCTTGAATGGATCTTTCTTTAAACCTTTCTTTGATTTCTTTCCTTTACTTCCAACTACATGACTCATGAGATTAATTGAACGTTGTTCTTATTGTTTAAGCCTTGCCTCTTCTTGAATTAACATGCTTGCCGATTCATTCACATTCAACCTTTCTTTAATAGTGTTATAGTAAATCTAAAATGTATGATACTAAGGAGGCAAATAATTCAAAATAAACTGAACAAAGAAGCTCTCTTCAACATTCATTCCCAGAGATTTAAGTCTAGCAGCTAGATTAGTCATATCAAGGACATGTTTGTTCATTCCTCGGCTACCATCAAACTTCATGGTGGTAAGTTCAATCATTAATCTCCCTACAAGCGACTTGTCTGCTAAATGAAATTGATCTTCCATAGCCTTAAGATATTCCTTTGCAATTTCAAGTTGAGGAAGTGTTGATTATTTGCGATACACATTTGTATGAACATAATACTTAATGTGTTCGACCTTTCCCATGACCTATACAAAAATCACTGCTCCAAACTACTTGTTTCAATAATAGCAGCTAGTTTACCTATTCCCAGAGCGAAGTCCAGATCCAGAACACCAAGGTGAAACTAAATTTCTTCATTCTAGCTAGAGAAATTTGTCCCATTAAAGATTAGAACAGAAGAAGCTAGTGAATGTAGTGAAACAGGAACAGACATTGCGATAAAATGATCAAAACATTAATGCTTTGAGTTAAAACACTTTCATTAGTAATATTGCATTAATCAATCTTTGGATTAACTTATGCAATATACTAACATACACATTTATTGGTTATTTCCACCCACCTATGTCATGCCCCGAACCCAAAAATGGGCCTTAGGTGTGATTTTAGTAACCTAACCTATCTCTGTATCATTTAAGACATACTTGATACTATACTAAATGAGGGTACGACCTCGTGGGGTACACGTAAACCCTATACATAATCCCATACATGTCCATACACATCAAATAAGCAGCGAAAATATTCTTTCTAATACATACATCATACCATACCAGAGTCTATAGATAACCAAAATCTACGTTCCCAAAATACAGTGCGTACTCCGGGTGTCTACAAAACCTAATAATGACAACCCAGTTACATAATCCGTACTTACATAAATACTCTATGTAGCTAATCGACACCCACACTCCCGAATGCTAAGATTCTAGTTTCGGCTACCCGAAGGACCTAAAAAAACATTTGTATATTCGGGGTGAGACACCTCTCAATAAGGAAGAAAGCAGATTATATCAGTATGTGACATACAAATGTTATTTCAACACAAAACATAACATGATACTGTTCTAATATTTTCACAATCCAGTTCCAGTACATACGATACCAAACATGCGGCCAGTGTCGTCACACTTAAGCACCCGATACCCTGCGATAATCGAAGCCTCGTAACGATATCATGCTAATACGGTGTCCACTCACACCCATCAGTGACCAGTTAGAACAAATAGGTGATATTTCAAACCCTCAGATACAGGGGTGGACACTCTTGCCCACAGTATTTAGCCAAGACATGGCGTCAGCGTACAATAATTAGCCGCCCTTATCTGTTTTACAAAACCTGGAACATTTTACATACAATAGTTTATTCCACATATATTTGAGTATACAACAAATCATATCATTTCTAATTCGAGAACACAGTTTAATAGAAATACAAGTAGGATCATCTCATTACTATAGTTTTATACAACATATGATTTTCCAACAGAAATAGAGATGATACCCGAAACCCCCAATTTTCCCAAAAACTATAACCTAAAAATCCCGCATTTGCACCTGATAGTTTTTCCCAAATAAGTAACCAAAACATACATACAATCGTAAACTAAATGTTTACTGATTCCGATTTCAAAAATAACTGATATAAAGAAAATCTCCTTACCTTTTCTCAAATACCAAAATACAAACTCTACGGCTCCAAAACTACGAACTGAGTTCCCAAAACCTAAACTTCCAAGAACTATACTTCACTATAAATCTTACTACTACATATATACCAAAACGAAATTGAAATCGGACCCTTACCTCAGTTTTGGGTCAAAACCCTAAAATCCTTGAAATGAATTTCCGATCCTCTATAAATGTAGAGATTCTCCTCCCGATCCACGTGGTAACGTCGGATCATTGATTCTGGCAACTGACAGCCTGAAATCCTAGAGAGAGAGAGAGAGAGGATTAGAGTTCTAGAGAGAGAGAGAGAGAGAGAGAGAGAGAGAGAGAGAGAGAGAGAGAGAGAGAGAGAGAGAGAGAGAGGATTTGAGGTTTCTTAGCAATGAAGCAACAAAATATCCTATTTATAGATCCTTGACCCAGTTTTCAATTCGTCGATGAGATGGTACCTTCGTCGACGAATCATCCACACATTTTGTCGACGAACTGGATCCTTCAGTGACAAACCCTATTTTGATATTTTACAACACGTTTGGTATCTCTTCATTGACGAGACTCTGAATTTTGTCACTGAATAGTACGAGGGCCTTCCTCGACGAGAACAATGGCTTGCTTGACGAAGCTTGCTAAATTTACCTTTTTATTCTTTTTGTTATTTATTCAATCTACATATCTCGGGTCAGGTTCTTACAACCTCCACTCCTTATAAAAATTTCATCCTTGAAATTTGTAATCTCTCATTTACCAACTCAACTACATACCCAAAAGCATACCCGACTCTAGGAAGAGCCGATAGCCACCCATATAGCAGCCCCGTCCCATATACAATATACCCATACTTATGGCAGAGGAATACTGTGCTTACATACATACACTGTCTCGGGAGCTCACAATATTACAAAACTCTCCTAGAGACTAACCACACAACACTACTACGATAACAATATATTACATACATACATACCCATACCGATCCTGTTATCAAAACTACTACTTAGAACAACTGTAAACATTTTCGGCATATTTTCGTCTCTAACTCCCAAGAAGCTTCCTCAACCACGTGATTCCACCACAGTACCTTCACTAACGGTATCTCCTTGGTATGTGGCTTATGAACTTTATGGTCCAGAATCTAAACAGATATCTCTGCATATGCCAAAGCATCCCCAATCTCTAAGGACTCGTAACTAATCACATGCAATGGATCCGGCACGTCCCTCCTCAACATGGATACGTGAAATACAACATGGATCCTTGAGAGCGCTGGGCTTACTCCAATCCTGTAGGCCACCAGACCCACTCATTCCAGTACCTCAAATGGTTCGATATACCTCGGGATCAACTTGCCTTTCTTCCCGAATCTCATCACTCCTTTCATCGGAGTGATTCTCAGAAATATCTTACCCCCAACCTCGAATTCCAACTCACGAGGGCGAACATTTGTGTAACTCTTCTACTAACTTTGAGGTGATTTAATCCCATCTTTGATCAATCTGACCTTATTAGAAGCCTACTGTATGAGTTCGGGCCCCAATATCTTCCGATCACTGACCTTATCCCAACATAGAGGAGACCGACACCTCCAACCATACAATGCCTCGAACGGTGCGATCTCGATACTAGCGTGGAAGCTATTTTTATAGGCAAACTCCCCTAATGGTAGAAACTGAATCCAACTACCAATACACAAGCCCATAACATATCCTTCAAGATCTGTATCATCCTTTCTGACTGTCCATTAGTCTGGGGGTGGAACGCCATACTGAAAGTGAGCTTTGTCTTCAGTGCTTCCTATAAGCTCTTCTAGAATTGAGAAGTGAATCTTGGGTCTCAATTTGAAATAATGGATACTGAAACCCCGTGCATTCTAACTATCTCTTGCACATACAAATTTGCTAGCCTACTTCAAGAGTAGGTAACCTTCATCGATACAAAGTGAGCAGATTAAGTCAACCTATCCATGATTACCTAGATGGCATTTTGCCCATGTAGTGTTGGTGATAACCTGGTGACAAAGTTCATGGAGATGTGCTCCCATTTAAATTTCGAAATACTCAATGGCTGCAACGGCCATACTGGCCTTTGATGTTCAGCCTTTACCTGATGATACATTAGACATTGCTCCGCAAATCGAGCAATCTCCCTTTTCATGCCACTCCACCAGAAAGATTCACGTAAATCCCAATACATCTTCATACTACCCGGATGTACCATATACAAAGAACAATGTGCCTCCTCTAGGATCGTCCTCTTTATACTTTTGTTGTTTGGAATGCACAACCTGATCCCAAACCTCAACACAGCTCCCTCAGAGATGTTAAAATCTGTAGCCAACCCTTACTGCACTTTATTTACAACCTCGACAAACTCCGCATCAATAGCCTACATAGCTTTAATCATCTTAAATAATGTCGGCTGGATCACCAAACTAGAAATGAAAGTCTGATGATTACCATCCACCAACTCCACATCAAGACTTTCTAGATACCCTCTGATATGATGCTGACCTACTGCTGCGGATACTGATGCATGCTCTGACTTCCGACTCAACGCATCAGTTACCACGTTAGCTTTCCCCGGGTGATAGCTAATGGTGTAATCGTAGTCCTTGATCAATTCTAACCACCTTCTCTGCCTCATGTTCCACTCCTTCTATGTGAAAAAGTATCTGAAGCTCTTGCGGTCCGTGAAGATCTCACACTATTCATTGTACAAGTAGTGTCTCTAGATCTTCAACGCATATACTACTGCCGCTAACTTTAGATCTTGCGTAGGGTAATTCTTCTCGTACTCCTTGAGTTGCTAAGAAACACAAGCAATTACTTTCCCTTGTTGCATCAGCACACATCCCAACCCCTTCAGTGATGCATCACTATAAATCACAAAACCACCTTCCCCATATGGGATGGTTAAAATCGGAGCAGTGACTAGTAAATCAGTGTTTCAACTCCTGGAAACTCTGCTTGCACTTGTCAGTCTAGTCAAATCTCACACCCTTCCTTGTCAACCGTGTCAGAGAGCTAGATAATTTTGAGAATCCCTCCACGAATCACCGGTAATACCCATCTAGTCCTAGGAAACTCCGAACATCCTATATGCTCTTTGGTGTCACCTAATCGACCACTACTTTTATCTTACCAGGATCAATTGAGATACCACCCTTTGACACTACATGGCCTAGAAATGAGACCTGATTTAGCCTGAACTCACATTTCTTCAACTTAGAATACAACTTCTTTTCCCGTAGAACCTAAAGCACCAACCTCAGATGTTTTCTGTGCTCTTCTAAACTCTTAGAATATACCAAAATTTCGTCGATAAACACCACCACAAATTGATCCAGGTATTCATGGAAAACCCTTTTCATTAGGTCCATAAATACCATCGGAGCATTAGTCAACCCAAAAGGCATGACCAGAAATTTGTAGTGACCGTATCTGGTTCGAAAAGCAATCTTCGTAACATCCTTATACCTAACTCTTACGTGATGATACCTTGACCGTAGATTGATCTTTGAAAAGACCTGCAGTCCCTACAGATGGTCAAATAGATCATCTATACGAGGCAACGAGTATCGGTTCTTCACTATTACCTTTGATCTCACTGTAATCAATGCACATTCGCATCAACCCATCCTTCTTCTTCACAAACAATACTAGAGCTCCCCAAGATGAAACACTAGGTTTGATAAAGCCCTTGTCCAGTAGTTCCCGTAACTACTCCTTCAACTTCTTAAATTCAGCTGGAGCCATCTGGTATGAAGCTTTAGAAATTGGTGCCTTACCTAGCAACAACTCGATAACGAACTTCACCTCTCGATCAGGAGGTAAACTAGGTAAGCCTTTCGGGAATACATCCAGAAATTTGTTAACCACTCGAATATCTTCCAGTTTCAGATCATCCTGAGGTGGTTCCTTCACGCAAGCTAGGTACCCCTGATAACCCTCCGAGAGTAACCTTCTTGCCCGTATAGAAGATAGAATCTATGGCATCGAACACACACATGATCCCACGAACTCATACTCCTGCTCCCTAGGAGGTCTGAACACTACTACTTTCCTATGACAATCAATCACCGCATAACTAGAGAATAACCAATCCATCCTTTGTATGACGTCAAATCCACACATGTCATACACAACTAGGTTCCCCAGTAGCAGTTTTCCCTGAATAATCACTAGGCAGTTTCCCAACATTTTACTATAGATCGTTACATTCCCAGTCAGTGTAGCCATGGACAACCATTCATCTATCACTTTGGGTATCAACCCCACACAGTTTCACAAAACTAGTAGATATAAATGAATAAGTTGGTCCCGAATCAAATAAAACAACATCTCTATTAGAAAGCTATAACATGATACCTGTCACCACATTCCCAGTGTGTTCCACATTTGTTGGAGTAAGGGAGTACACCCTCCCAGATCCGTGTTTGCCTGATAGTTCCCCCGAGGCATCTGATTACTTCCATTGTTCTGGCTCTGTGTAGGCATATCACTTATTTGTGCCTAATAGTTTTACGATATGTTGTAGAGACTCGTAGAATTATGGTCATTAAATAATAAAAGAAAAGAGGAAGAAAAGGACATTTTAAGATGGTTAGCAAGGTCTCATCGACGAACAGGCTTACTAGGATCGTCGACATGGACACGTGTCTCGTTGACGAGTCCAAGAGGAGTTTCTTCGACAAACACTTACTCCTAAACGAAAGAGAGAGAGAGAGAGAGAGAAAGAGAGAGAGAGAGAGAGAGAGAGAGAGAGAGAGAGAGAGAGAGAGAGAGAGAGAGATTCCTTCGCTAAAAACTTGTTTCTTGCATATTTATAGATGTCTTGACACGTGAACTCGTCAACGAGGTGATGTGGCTCGTTGACGAGGCCACGTGTCAAGACATCTATAAATATGTAAGAAATGGGTTTTCAGCGAAGGAATCTCTCTCTTTCTCTCTCTCTCTCTCTCTCTCTCTCTCTCTCTCTCTCACTCTCATTTTCTCTCTCTAAAACGGGTTTCTCTCACTTCTCTCTAAGTTTTCGCCTTTGTCATTCCCCGGTTCGACGATCAGAAGCTAGAACGATGATCCTAGGGAGATTCTCTACAACATAGCTAGAGCGAAATGTTTGTTTGAGAAGTTTGGGAGCCATCCCAAAACCAGGGTAAGTAGAATATTTGAATATAGTTAATTTTACCAAGTTCATTTGAACCAAAAATTTCTATTATATGAGAATATACTGGGGTTTTGTGAAGTAAAATCAGGGTATTATATTTTCAGTAATAGGGTGTTTTGGGACCCTTTAGGTGAGGGTTGAGGACCCCAGTGGGTGGTATTTTCGAGACACAGGTAAAATGATATATAAATTATAGTTTAGGATTTGTGCATATTTGGATTTGGGGAAATATGTATGTGATGATTATTTAGGTGAATTTAGTTGTTTGATAGGGAGTTATATACGTATATTATCTCATGATGTTGGAGTTATAAATGCTGCATGCGTGAGATTGTAATAGTAGTTAGTGCTCAGATGGTCAGGTAAGGGAAATATGCTATGCTAGGAATTTTAGTATGATTATGAGCAGAAATTATATGTTTTATCAAATTATTATTACCTAGATTGTAAAATATTTGTATAGCAGAAAATACAGATTTTAGAACATGTGAATTTATTTATTTAAATCATGTGGCATGAGCTTAAAAGAAAATTAGCACAGTATTTATGTTGTTACAAATACTATGTTTTATAGTATATTAGAAGAAAATATCATGGGATATATATATATATATATATATATATATGTATACATGTTTTATAAAACGATGACTCTTCAGTATACATGCAGATAGAATTATATAGTATTTAGAAACTTGATTTATAGTATTTCAAAAATATCATGATTTACAATATATGTACATAAACATATATTTTTAGCAAATTCAGAATATCATGATTTCATAACCATAACACCCAAATACTCAGATATTCAGTTATACAGATATAAAATATTTAGTTAGTTATTCAAATTTTCAGATTTTCAGATCAGCTTTACAGGGTTATGGTTGTTTCAAAATCATGATAAAACAGTAATATAGATATTTCAATTACATATATAGTATCAGACCCTGATGGACCAGATTCAGTTAGTAGAGCATGGTATCATAGCTATCTTTAGTTTAGTGTGCAACCACATAACTCAGATAGTATGTGGATATCAGCAGTCGATCGTACCTATGTTGTGGACAGGCTCCTCGTCAATTAGCTGGGGTTGAGGAGGCCGATCTGATTTTCGGAGTTCAGTTGACTTATCTTGGTCAGCCAGCTAGGATAGGTCTTGCCTTCGGGCCGTAGAACCCTATCATGAGGGGTTAAATCATGACTTTTAGTTATCCATCTAGGGATTTTTCTTAGTTATTATGTATATATATATCCAAATTTATCAAAACCATAGACATACCTATGAATATTAGAAGTATTATGAATAGAAAATTCATAAAAATGGTTTATGTCAAATAACATAGGTATGAACTCTGCACGTTATTTATGTGTGTTTTCTCAGATTCAGTATTTATGATATTTCTAAATCAGTTTTTATAAATATGTAAACTCACCCTCCACACACTAGCAATAGCATATTTAGTCTTATTGAGCGTTGTCTCATCCTAATGAATTAACATTTTTCAGGTGATCCAGCTAGGAGAGTAGATCAGGTTCGCATGTAGAGGGGACTACATTACTGCCCTGGTTATAGGGTGAGTATTTGGGTGGTCATTTTTGGAGTAGTCCCTGGGTTTAGATGAGGATATTTTGAAAATGGTTATGTATGTATATTTTGGGAAGAATTTTGTCACTCTGGTATTGTGTATATTGTTATGGTTGTTTGTATTCTACTTCTCGCTGCTTAAGTAGTTTTATTGTGTCTCATATTCGACAGGATCTATCTGGACAATGATATTGATTTGATTTGAAATTAAAAGGTATCAGAGTAGTGGAATTTTAAAGTTAATATATTTTATTTTAAAAAAATGGTATGCAAAATCAGGTCGTTACATATGTGGCTCAGTTTGCCACAAGCAGTTACCTCAGAACGGTTGGCATTCACCATCATGCCATTTACGGACTTGGCGCATGGTGCAGAGGATGGATTAGCCTGATAACTCTATCGTTCGGTATTCTGGAGATAACCCGAACCATAGTTCTTCTTTTTTTTCCATTGTCCCTATCGAGGACCAGTATGAGAACCAGAAGATACTGGCCACTTCCTCTGTTCCTGTATCACCTTATCCTCCTAGAGGTTAGCCTCAACTATGGTGGCTTTATCCACTATGAAAAAAAAACTCTCGAATCTACAACATCCCACAAGCCTACGGATGTCCTTTCTCAGACCCTTCTCGAACCTCCGAGCCTTCTCACACTCGTTCGAGATCAAGTACGACATGAAATGAGATAGCTCAATATATCTGGCAGCATATCTCTACACCGTTAGAGTTCCTTGAGTCAAGCTCGAGAATTCATCAGCCTTCGCATCACGAGTGGAAGCCGGGAAGTATCTCTCGAAAAATACCTCCTTGAAATGGCTCCAAGTCAAACCAGATAGACCAACTCTTTACTTCTCAAGCAGACTCATAGACGTCCACCATATTTCCACCTTTTCTACCAGCTGAAAGTAGAATAGAGAACCTTCTGCTGATCAGTGCAGTGCAGAACTTCCAATATCTTCTCGGTATTCTACACCTAGTTCTCTCCTACTATTGGATCAGGTCCTCCCATAAGCGTCGGAGGGTGCATGCAAGTGAACCTCTTTATGGTACAACCCATAGCAGTAGGAGGGTGCTCACGTCTCCTAATACTTCACCCAAACTCCTGCATAACTTGCCTCATCAAACCCCGAGGCACGGAAGGAGACTTGTCCCTCGCAGTCCCCTCGGAACCACTATCCAAGTTGTTATCCTTTGGCTCCATTCTAAAAGAAAGATAGGAATCGGTTAGAATTCCTATATCGTATACAATTAACAGAATCATTGAAAACTAATCCTGTTAACTACAACTCTCACGGGTCCAAGTCTGTCCTACCACATTAACACGAAACCATTAGTGGTTTGCGGTGATCTTAGTGAAATTGTCATTCTAGAAAAAACACTGAACACCACCAATGAGTCCCTACCGAGCAACATGACAACCCTCGACCTACCCTACCCATTTCCTAAACCCTATACTTTGGTATGTACACATAACTACGCCTAACCAAGTTTATAAGACCTAACAACCTGGTTTTGTTTTGATACCAAGATATCATGCCCTAAACCTGCAAATGGGCACCAGGTGTGATTTTAGTAACCAAACCTGTCTCTGTATCATTTAAAACATACATGATACTATACTAAAGGAGGGTCCGACCGCATAGGGTACACGTAAACCGTATACACAATCACATATATCTCCATACACATCAAACACACAACAAAAATATTCTTTCTAATACATACATCATACCATACTAGAGTCTATACATAATGAAAATCTATGTTCCCAAAATACAATACGTACTCCGGGTGTCTACAAAACCCAATAATGGAAACCCATTTACAGAATCCGTACTTTCATAAATACTCTACGTAGCTAACCGACACCCACCCTCCTAAATGCTAGGATGCTAGTTTCGATTACCTGAAGGACCTGAAAAACATTTGTATATTCGGGGTGAGAGACCTCTTAGTAAGGAAGAAATCAAGTTATATTAGTATGTGGCATACAAGTGTTATTTCAACATAAAACATAACACGATACAGTTCCAGAATTTTCACAATCTAGTTCCAGTACATACGGTTAGTGTCGTCACACTTAAGCACCAGATACCCTGCAATAGCCGAAGCCTCATAGTGATATCATGCCAATACGGTGTCCACTCACACCCATCGGTGACTATTCGAAACAAACAGGTGATATTTCACACCCTCGGATATAGAGCCGGACACTCTTGCCCATGGTATTTAGCCGAGACATGACGTCAGCGTATGGTAATTAGCTGCCCTAACTGTTTTACAAAACCTGGAACATTTTATGTAGAACAGTTTATTCCACACTTATTTGAGTATACAACAAATCATATCATTTCTAATTTGAGAACATAGTTTAATACAAATACAGGTATGGTTGTAACTTAAAAATCCTGCATTTTCACCCTATAGATTTTTCTAAATAAGTAACCAAAACATACATACAATCGTAAACTACATGTTTACCGATTCCGATTTAAGAAATAACTGATATAAACAGAATCCCCTCGCCTTTTCCCGAATACCAAAATACGAACTCTACGATTCCAAAACTATGAACCGAGTTCCCAAAACCTAAACATCCAAGAACTATACTTCACTATAATTCTTACTACCACATATATACCGAAACGAAACTGAAATCGGACCCTTGCCTCAGTTTTGGATCAAAACCCAAAAATCCTTGAAACAAATTTCTGATCCGCTATAAAAGTAGATTTTCTCCTCCTGATCCATGTGGTAATGTCGGATCGTTGATTTTGGTAACTGGTAGCTTGAAATCCTAGAGAGAGAGAGAGAGAGGATTTAAGTTCTGGAGAGAGAGAGAGAGAGAGAGAGAGAGAGAGAGAGAGAGAGAGAGAGAGAGAGAGGATTTAAGGTTTCTTAGCTATGAAGCAACAAAATATCCTATTTATAGACCCTTGACCCGGTCCAATTTGTCGATGAGACGATGCCTTTGTTGATGAATCATCCACACATTTCGTCGAAGAACCAGCTCCGTTGGCGACAAACCCTATTTTGATATTTTACAACACGTTCGATATTGTCGCTACGTTCCCAGGCGGAACGAAGTGAATGAAAATTTAATTTAAAATTTTCATGGAAAATGGTGTAATGGAGTTGCCACTAACCTTTTAGTGTGGTTAGAACACTTGATTACTACCCAATTAAGGGTAAATCAGTCTGCGTTACCAGAGACGGGTTCGAGAGTACGGTTAAGCAAGGAGAAGGTATTTACTCCCCCTACGCGCCCATTCTTACGAACTGTACCAGATTAGTAAAAAATTATCCCAAGATTAATTTAATAAACCTTTAAAATTACAATATTTTTAAAATTGTAAAAAAAATACCCAAAGAAAAATAACATATAGGTATTCCTTTAGAACTGTGGCATATCGTGCTTCGAAAAACTCAACGCTCTTCTTTGCAATCATCGGGATGGCAAAATCAAGAAAATAGGTTTTTACAAAAAATAACTCCTAGGTATTTTGAAATTTATTGGATTTTTTTTAAAGTAAGGAAAATTGACATTTTTGTAACCTTGGGAGGTTTTGGGCTTATTCGGGGTAAAAATGATTTCTTGGACCTTGAAAATGTTTTTGTGATTTTTTCTAAGTGTGAAAATATTTTTGTGACTTTTATGATTTTTCAATATTTTTCCCGAACTTCAAAATAGCAAAAATAAAATTAAGACAAAACTCATAGAAGTCAAAGTTTGAAAATTTTTTTGGAATTTTTCCTAGAAATTTTTTGTGATTTTTTTAGCATTTTATGACTTTTTTATTGGTTTTTTTTTTTTGAATTATTAGACATTTAAAGGAAAGAAAAAAAAAAAATACTAAATAAAACTGTAAACCGGTTCCATACCGACTCAAGGGTTTAAACAATTCATAGAGAGATAAATGGGGTTTAGGTTCAAGGTTGAGCCTAACTTTGGGTCTGAGTCCCCAATTCACAACTTCATACCCCGTTTATTATACTTCAGAATGTAACCTAGGAAGGGAAAATCCATTAGTTTTACTTTTCGTCTTTCTCTCCTCTGGTCTTCTTTTCCCGTCGGTGAGTCTATAGGAGTCAGTTTACAGTGTCTTCCCAAGGGTGGTTCTTGAGCTTAAACTCGAGGTACTATGGAGTGCCTTCTTCAGATGGGGCGACCCGACACCGGCAGGAAACGGGATCGGTCGACCTCTTGATCTTCTAAGAGAATGAAATGTAACCTCACTCCTTACCCACAAAGAGAGAGACAAGCTTAAAAAACTTACAATAGAAGACTTCAATATTTGAAATCTTCTCCTTACCACTTAGAAAAACTAGCTTCACAAACTTACAATAGAAGACTTTAATATTCAAAATCTTCTCCTTACCACGAAAAAAAAAAAACTCCTCCGTTGTGCTTAGAATGAGAAGACTATTTATAGACTTAACTTGGGGCAAGCATGGGAAAGAAGACATAGAGGAGTAATTATGAGGGGAACAAAGCATGAGGTGAAAAATGATGGAGGGAATATAGCATGTGATGAATGATAAAGAGGGGAACAAAGCATGTGGTGAGTGATGATCGGGGGAACAAAGCATGCTTGCATTTGAAAAATTAGATAAATAATAATAATAATAATAAAAATAAAAATAATAACAATAATAATAATAATAACAATAAAATAATAATACAGGGGTCCTAGAAGCCGTGCGGAGCCCAACGGAGATATGTGCGGCTCACGCGCCATGTGGGGCCCAATGGAGATGTGTGGGGTCCACAAGCTGTGTTTGGGTTACAAGAACCCGAGCTAGCGTACTAAAGGAGGTAACATGCACTGAATGTAGGAATCCGAACTAGCGTACCAAAGATATGAGGCCCACTAGTTGCGTTAGGGTTTTAGGAACCCGAACTAGCATGCACCGGATATAGGATTCTGAGCTAGCGTACCAAAAAGGGGTGACGTGCATCGGAGGTAGGAATCCGAGCTAGTGTACTAAAGGAGGTAACGTGCACCAGATGTAGGAATCCGAGCTAGCGTACCAGGAGATGTGGGGCCTATAAACCATGTGGGGCCCAATGGAGATATGTGGGGAGCACAAGCCATGTGGGGTCCAGAAGCCATGTGAGGGTTATAGGAACTCGAGCTAGCATGCACCAGATATAGGGATCCGAAGTAGCATACTAAACGAGGTAACGTGCACCGGATGTTGGAATCCGAGCTAGCGTACCGAAGATGTGGGACCCGCAAGCCATGTGGGACCCACAAGCCGCATGAGGGTTATAGGAACCTAAACTAGCATGCACCGGATATAGGAATCTGATCTAGTGTACCAAAAAGGGGTGACGTGTATCGGATGTAGGAATCCGAGCTAGTGTACTAAAGGAGGTAACATGCACCGGATGTAGGAATTCGAGTTAGCGTACCAAAAAGGGTGCACTGGATGGAGGAATCTGAGTTAGCGAACTAGGAGATGTGGGGCCCACAAATCATGTCGGGCCCAATGGAGATATGTGGGGCCCACAAGACATATGGGGTCCACGAGCCATGTGAGGGTTATAGGAACCCGAGCTGGCATGCATAAGCATGCTAGATCGTGGGACCTACAAAGATGTGTGGGGTTCACAGGTAGCATGGGACCTACAAAGATGTGTGGGGTCCACAAGCAATGTGGGAGGGTTTGACATGAGGTCTCCTCGGAAAGGCCTTGTGAAAATTAAGGTGTCTACAGGTATCTCTTTGTCGATGAGGCTCTGAATTTTGTCGCCGAATAGTACGAGGGCCTTTGTCGACGAGAACAATGGCTTCGTTGACGAAGCCTGCTAAATTTACCTTTTTACCCCTTTTGTTATTTATTCAATTTACATATCCTGGGTCAGGTTCTTACAACCTAGGCATAGCTAATAACCTTTTAAAGTTTGATTGGTTTGTCACCTTTGGCCATCCATCCCAATCTCATTACCATTCTTTTAATTATCCTAACTAATTCGATGATTACTTGAAAGTTGGTGCACCTTTGGGTCAACCATAATAATCAAATAACCATTATGTAATAATTTTTGCAAAAACACATTCCAATTCAATGTTTATAACTTTTATTAACAAGATCACTTTGGTGACAACATGCTAACCATTAAATAAACATTGATTGATACCCTACTTAGCAAAAATTGTCCAAGCTTACAACATATAACTAATTCCCCACTATAAGAATTTTGCATGCATACTTTTATGTAAAAATTCGACAGCTTATGCATGCATAAACATAATTGTTGCCTGCATACAAATGAGTCCAAAACATGCCATCATTATCAATTAACTATTATAAAACATGTGAGTGTTCTATTCTTAATCAAGAAATAAAATGATTTGCATGCATTTCATTTAACAACCTACTTTAGTATCACTGTCTTGGGGATTTTAAAACCATCGTCCTATTTTGATGCTAACAAACAAATGGAACTTGACATAATTGGTTAAGAATTGTCATTTCGGGATTCAGTAATGAATGCAAGGTCAAGTGTTCAGAAGGATTCATGAAAGTTTATATTTCAAAGAAGGATGATCAATGTGAAACTTAAAGCATGAATTCAAAAATGGATTCAAACATAAAGCTTGAAGATCATAAGAGCATGAGGATTAAAGAGAACTTGATGAAAGCTCAAAGAAAAATGAAGCAAGTATAAAGACCTCAAGGAATTCAAGAAATGAAAATTTGAAAGAGTATATAGGAAATTTCATGTAAGTACTTCAAATAATTTCAATATGGATGCATGAAGCTCTTAGGTTAATTTCTTGGACCTAGATACCTTTTAACATACTTAAAAAATATTTTTACAAGGTCAAAAATTATTTCAAAAAGGTTAGAATCATTTTTGGAATGAAAAACACTAAAAATAGGATTTTCCAAATGCTGTTAATTTTTCTACATCCGCATTGAGGTGCATTTTTATCTATCAAAAACTCCTTATTTTAAAAAGTGTTCAACATGAAAGTTGTATGCTTTTCTCTTAACTATATTTTGAAACCAAGATCGTCAAATTGGGAGTTACATAGAGAAAATTATGATAAAAACAATCTACAGCAGCTTGATAGCAGCCTGACTGTGTTCCACCAGTAGACTAACTGTATTCCATAAGTAGACTACCAGTGCTCCACCAGGCAACTGCCACCCTATTGCCCCTTTAAAATAACTGGGCAGGTGACTCACAAAAAGTGCTAGTCTACTACCACGTGGCAGATTTTAAATTTTTATAACGGACAAATTTTTTAAATGAGATTGCTTGGGGCTCAAAATTTGTGAAAACTTGGGGAATACTCCAAGTCACTTGGGGATCAAGTTACAAACCTTTTCAAGTCTATAAATAGGCCTCAAGATCATTGAATTTATTACTAAGAATCAAATTTAGCACTTAATACTCACTCAATTGTTCTCATCATTCAAAGGCTCTCAAGCTAACATATTGTGCACGAATTTCTAACTGAGTTTTTGCTCAAATTCTTCCATCGGAATTGAGCAATCAAATTCTAAATTTTTCAATCATTGAAGGAATTAATCAGTGATATACTCCCTTGAGCTTCAAGTAAAATTTCCATATTGTTATTTATTTTGAAGTATATCATGCTGAAAGTGTACTAATCTAGTTTATTTTGAGAGTGCTATTTTACGCAGCTTGTATCTTGTGTTTTCTTGTAGTTCTTGGATGTTCCAAGGTGTTTGGATCATTTGCTAAGCATGGGATATCACTTAGGGAGGTGAGCTCTAGTCTAATTGAAGGAGTGGCCGAGTGAGGGGATATCACTTGGAGAGGTGGGCTCTAGCCTACTGAAGGAGTGTGTAACGGTGTTGTTTCACTCAAAAAAAGAATTAGTTTAGTGAATCCTTTGATGGTTTTCCAAAGGCGAGGACCTAGGCTGGGTATAAGCCGAACCTCATAAAAATCTCGATCTCACTCTCTTTTTCCTTTACTCTCTTTATTTCTAGCATATATAAAACTATGTGGATGTTTTAAATATCTAAATCATATACACTACGTGGATTAGATATTAAATAAACTTAAGATTAATTTGTTTTTGGGATTGCGAAAACTGAAAGGGAGTACGTTGATTGATCAATCTTTTTCGAAAACTGTAAAGTAGTACGTTGATTGATTGAACACCCCAAGACTATTTAACTTAAAGTTTATTTAAGGTCTAAGTATTTGGAAAGAGTGATTGGATGTTATATTAGATATCAAATTGAGATACAAATTTCATATATACAGGGCTTGATTCAAATTTCTTTAAACTGGGCTACACATAAGTTGAAAAAGTTGATAATTTCCATTAAGTTGCAAAGTATATCTTGATTGAATGTTTTATGATTGATTGGCTTGGTTAATTTGTTTGATTGAATGTTTGTGTGGTTGTCAGTTGAATAAAAAGAATTAAGTTGTTGTACATTATCAACAAAAGGTTAAGTTTTCATTAAAGGAATTAAAAGAAAATTTTAAAACCCCATTCACCCCCCCTCTTGGTACTACACCTTTGTTTTCAATTGGTATCAGAGAGAGGTTATAAAAAATCCTAACAAGTAGTTATAAAAAAGATATATATGACACACATAGGAGTAGCTCCCTTTGGAGGGGGTCAATCCTCAACCCGACTGCCCATCTTTTGTGGTTTGAACTATACTTTTTGGAAATAACGTGTGAGAATATATCTTCAAATTATGAATTGGAAAGCTTGGGAGGTTGTCACAGATGGTGACTTAATTCCATTTAAACTAGTAGATGGAAAACAAGTTCCTAAGGAGAAAATGATATAATAGACTTAGATCATAAGATTTTGTTAGTTAATTATAGTGCTCTAATGCTTTATATTGTGCTCTTAATATGAATGAATTTAATAGAGTAATGGTGTGCAAATCGGCCAAGGAAATATGGGACAAGCTAGAAGTAACTTACGAAGGTACTATAGATGTTAGGGATAATAGGATTGATATGCTTACAAGCGAATATGAAGTTTTTAGGATAAACCTAGATAAATCTATAACTAGCATGTACACTAGGTTTGCTCACATAATAAATTCGCTAAATGCCTTAGCAAAAACTTGCACTACCTATGAGATAATAATAAAAATTCTTAGAGGGTTGCCACCTATATGGGAACCAAAAGCCACTGCCATAACGAAAGGAAGAAATTTGAAAAACACCTCCTTAGATGAACTTATAGGTTCTCTCCTCACAACCGAAATGACAATGAATGAAAGAAGTGGAAAAACTAAAACCCAAGAATCTATAGCCTTCAAAGCTTCAAACTCTAGTAGTGATGAATTAGCCTACATATCCAAAAAGCTAGCAAGAATTCTTAGAAGAAAGAACAAATTCAAAAGAAGAAATCAAAACTCTAAATCAAATGAAGAAGAATAAGAAGAAGAAATTAGCAAAAAGAAATCAAAAAATAAAACTCTTACATGTTATAATTGCAATAAAACTAGACATATAAAATTAGAATGTCCACTACTTAAGAAAGAGTCTAAGAAGAAAAACAAAAAGGCCATGAAAGCCACTACTACTTGGGATGATTTGAGCACTAGTAGTTCGGAATGTGAATCAAGTGACCAAGAGGTTGCTTATACTTGCTTTATGGCATGAGATGATGATAAAGAACAAAACTCCTCATCTAAATCGATAAATATTTATAGTAGTGATGAATCCGATAATGAGAGCATGCCATCTTATGAAGAACTTCAAATTGACTTATTCAAGGTGCATAAGATGTTAATTAATGTAACTAAATGATATATTTCATTGAAGAATAAGAATGAAGGTATAATGAAAGAGTTATAATCCCTTAAAATTGCTGAAAGGGAAAAGGATTCAAAAATCAAGAAAATAGAAAATAAGAATGAAGCTACAACAAAGGAATTAGAATCTAAAAATCTTGCTGAACATGAAAGAGAATTGAAAATCAAGAAATTAGAAAGCAAGAATGAAAAGATGATGAATGAAATAGAAGACCTTCAATCCCTATCCTCTGTGGAATATGAGAAAGACATATATATATTTATGAATTGGAGGATAAATTCAGAAAATTATCTCAAGAATTAGAGAAATCACAAAAGAAGGTTGATGAAAAGAAAGATATTGAGATAAATGATCTCAAAAAACAAATTAAAAATAAAGAAAAGATCATTTACAACTTGACCAAAGGAAATGAAAACTTGGACAAAATGATAGGCTCACAAAGAATGTCGTTGAACAAAGAAGACATTGGTTTTAATGGATTTGAAAATATAAGGAAAATAGTCTTACATGGGATATTTTTCAAAAGCATCCAAAGATTATGTTAGAACATCTTCTAATGCCTACACTAACACCATATGCTATCAATGTAAGAAAAAAGGACATATAAAGTTTAAATGTCCATTTAAAAGAAAGGGTGTGAAGATTAAAAAAATATGGAGAGTAAAAGAAACATCCATTGTGAAACTTACCGGACCCAAAAAGGTATGCGTACCTAGATAAAAAAGCCTTGAAAATCTCAAAGTGTTTATTGTAACACTTAAAAACACAAATAACATTGTTGGTCAAAATCAAAGGATGAGCCATACAAGCTTAAATGAAAAAGTTTTAAAATCAAAATAAAATCCGAGCTTACTGCATAAGTTTTTTTTTAAGAAAAGATATTTGAGAATAAGAAACAACTTAAGCAAAATTATAGTACAAAGCAAATGATAATGATATGCTCCCTGCTTATGTGATGTGCTGATATGCTATATGCTATATGCTACATGTGTATGACTTGACTTGACTTGACTTATATTGATAATTTATGGCTCACTATGTTGAAAATTTGAGTATGAGATTATTGAGCATAAGCATGAATTTTGATATGAGATTAATTGTTGACCATGTATGCTATTGATGAATCACATGGATAAACTTACTGCTCTTTATATTGATATCTATGAGCTATGAAAGATATAATATTTATATTATTATCCATGAGCTACGCATGATGTGATAATGGCTTTGGTATCTATAAAGTACTTTGGTATCCATGAATATTTTAATTGATATCAAAATTTAAAAGCTCACTTGGTATCACAATCTAAAAGTTTAATTTGTTTTTGAGCATGACAAGTATGATTATATCTATGAGCATGGTATGACATTGATGGTATTGACATAATATTGATATTTGATACATGATCAATTTTTTGAAACATCGGATGATAGAAGCATAATTGGTAACTGAATGTATTGAATTCAGGGGGAGTGTTATGACTTATTGCTTATATTATGATTGTTTCCCTATTAATCAATTAGTATCATGAATTAATAAAATTTAAAATTGATATCATGAATTAAATTTTAAATTGGTATCATAAAATCAACAATTGGTATCTTGAATAATGTCAAAGAGGAAAAAAGCTGTTAGTAAAGATGTTACAACTCATATACATGACTATTAAAACACACTATACATGCTATATTGAAAAATAATAAATTGAGTGTGAACATATGTTTGATATGCATGTTTGATGATATGCTTAAAATGTGATTTTATTTGAACTTAATCATTTTTCTCTTTTTGATTGATTTCAAAAGGGGGAGAAATTTTAAGAAAAAATTGAGCATTTGTAAAAATTGAGCTTGAACATAATGCATCTCAAAAGGAAGAGAAGTACTTGATATTGATTGATAAACTTGAACTTGAATAAAGTGATGAGCATGATTGTAAAATGAACTAATGAGCATGACTGTAAAATGAAGTGATGAGCATGATTGTAAAATAGTTTTGAAATTAATATTGATCTTGTGAATATTGTTAAGATGATGCTTAAAGAAAAAAGGGGGGAGGGGGGGGGGAGTCTTTTTAAGGCTCACTCTAATTTTTGCTTCTTGTTTGTCATCATAAAAAAGGGGGAGATTGTTGGCCTTACAATGCCTAATATCCTATTTTGATGCTAACAAACAAGTGAAACTTAACATATTTGGTTAAGTGATGTCATTTCAGGAATCAATGATGAATGCAAGGTCAAGTGTTCAGAAGGATTCATGAAAGCTTATATTTCAAAGAAGGATTCAAAGATAAATTTTGAAGTTCATGAGAGCATGAGGATTAAAGAGAACTTGATGAAAGCTCAAAGAAAAATGAAGCAAGTATAAAGACCTCAAGGAATTCAAGAATTGAAAATTTGAAAGAGTATAAGAAATTTCATGTAAGTACTTCAAATAATTTAGATATGGATGTATGAAACTCTTAGGTTAATTTCTTGGACCTAGATACCTTTTAACATACTTGGAAAATATTTTTATAAGGTCAAAAATTATTTCAAAAAGGTTAGAATCATTTTTGGAATGAAAAACACCAAAAAGAGGATTTTCCAAATGCTGTTAATTTTTCTACATCCACATTAAGGTGCATTTTTCTCTATAACATGAAATTTGTAGGCTTTTCTCCTAACTTTCATTTGACACCAAGCTAGTCAAATTTGGAGTTACATAGAAAAACGTATTATAAACAAACCTAAGGGTACTTTAAGCTAAAAGCAGCCTGATAGCAGCCTGGCTATGTTCCACCTGTAGACTGATTGTGTCCCACGAGTAGACTGCTAGTGCTCCACAAGGTGACTACTACCCTACTGCCCCTTTAAAATAATTGGGCAGGCGACTGACCAAAAGTGCCAGTCTTCTGCCACACCGCAGATTTTAAATTTTTATAATGGACAAATTTTTTAAATGAGATTGCTTGGGGCTCAAACATTGTGAAAACTTGGGGAATACTCCAAGTCACTTGGAGATCAAGTTACATACTTTTTCAAGTCTATAAATAAGCCTCAATATCATTGAATTAATTATCAAGAATCAATTCAACACTCAATACTCACTTAACTGTTTTCATCATTCGAAGGCTCTCAAGCTCACCTATTGTGCACGAATTTCTAACTGAGTTTTTGCTGATCTTCTTCCACTGGAATTAAGCAATAAAATTCTAAATCTTTCAATCATTGAAATAATTAATTAGTGATATAGTCCCTTGAGCTTCAAGTTAAAATTCCATATTTTTATTTATTTTGAAGTATATTGTGCTGAAAGTGTATTAATTTACTCAATTTTGAGAGTGCTATCGTACGCAGCTTGTATCTTATGTTTTCTTGTAGTTCTTGGATGTTCCAAGGTGTTTAGATTGTTGGCTAAGCGTGGGGTATCACTTAGAGAGGAGGGCTATAACCTAATTGAAGGAGTGACCGAGTGAGGGGATATCACTTGGAGAGGTAGGCTCTGGCCTACTGAGGGAGTGTGTAACGGTGTTGTTTCGCTTGGAAAAGGAACTGGTTTAGTAAATCATTTGGTGGTTTTCCAAAGGCAAGGACGTAGGCTGGGTATAAGCTAAACCTCGTAAAAATCCTGGTCTCACTCTCTCTTTCCCTTACTCTCTTTATTTTCAGCACATATAAAATTGCGTGGATGTTTTAAATATCTAAATCATATACACTATGTGGATTAGATATTAAATAAACTTAATTAAGATTAATTTTTTTTTGGGATTGCGGAAATCGAAAGGGAGTACATTAGTTGCTCAATCTTTTGAGGGAACTATAAAGTAGTACGTTGATTGATTGAACACACCAAGACTCTTAAACTCAAAGTTTATTTAAGGTCTACGTATTTGGAAAAAGTGATTGGATGTTGTATTGGATATCAAATTGAGAGACAAATTTCATATATACAGGGCTTGATTCAAATTTATATAAATAGGGCTGCACATAAGTTGAAAAAACTGAGAATTTCCATTAAGTTGCAAAGTATATATTGATTAAATGTTTTATGATTGATTGACCTAGTTAATTTGTTTGATTGAATGTTTCTGTGGTTGTGGATTGAATGAAAAGAATTAAGTTGTTGTGCATTATCAACAAAAGGTTAAGTTATCATTAAAGGAATTAAAAGAAAATTTTAAAACCCAATTCACCCCCCTCTTGGGACTACACCTTTGTTTTCAGACCGTTTTAGGCTGCTTCAAACAAACAGTCAATGGTTTTTTTGAAGATTAGAAAAATTTGCTCTTGGTATTTCAATCCATTGACGATTGTAGAAAATCTGTTGATGATTTTGTGTGGCAGCAAGTTCACAGTCTAGAACCATAATTTTTCCAGACAAAAGAATTTCAATAAATCCATCAAACATCACATAAATTTTCAGGAATCATGTCATATGAATTTTCTTTTCGATTCTAGAAAATATCAAGAACACAAACTTTCATATATATGAAACAATAATAGGATCATAAGGGGTTAATGGAAACGACCTTTATCATAAAAGGAAGATCAAAATAATTTCAACATGCTCTAATACAACATGTAAGAATTTATACTATTATAAACAAGATCTTCAATTATCATGATTTTCACATATATATGTCACCTTTCATGCGAAAAAATAAATAAACATAGCATAAACATACCGGGATTGTTCATGGTGTGTATAAACCGAGTAGAACGCTTCAAGAATCGTTTCTCTCACTTCACCCTGATCTCTTTTCTATACTTCACCAGATTTTATGGGAGTATGGCTGATGAATAGAAAGTTAAGGAAGAAAGAGGACAGTTCCTATATTCCTTTCATCCTTTTCTTTTTTACCTTATAGAAAATTTACTCAAGTTTTTCCTTACAGCTACTCCCCATAATAGTAGCTAATATATATATATATATATGGGAATCGTTTCAACTTCCGGCCATTAAATCTCGCCTTATTTTCAAAGCTAATCCCTTTAGTTAATCCATAATATGGTCATTCATTACCCTTATCATATGGGACATATATCCTTCATGTGGGATTCATGTCATTCATGTGGGACATATCCTTTGGGACATATCGAACACTTAAGTGGGCTTAAAATGTATATTTTTTAAGAGATAAGTTGGAATTTATTAAAGGAGCTGCTCCCAAATAAGGTGCTTGAACGCAGCAGAGAAAGAGAATATACAACCTTGGTAGAGCTTACAATGCAATGTGAGATACAAAGAGGACATACCTGTTAAACACCAATGGAAGAAAGCAAAGTTAGAAAATCTTCCTAATCTTCCTAGCTAAGAAATAGATAGTTGCAGTAGATATGGCTTTAGATTGAGAAAAAAATTGCTTAGTATCCCTATTAGTGATGAAATTGACGAAATTTTCCTTTCCTTGAAATGTACTTGTTTTCCTTCCCTCCAAATTTTCCATCCAAAGGCCGCCAACGATGCATTCCAAATTTTCCTTTCATCACCTATCGTTTTTGAGAAGCTTCAGAAGTGTATTAACTATTTGAATGTTCTCTGAGTAATCACCACAGGTTCAAGAGGTTCAACAGTAAATTTAAGATTTACATAGTAAACGGGTTTAAAATATTACTCAACATGATGCGGCTCATCTGTCATATATCATACGTTATTTCTCAAAATTCAAATTCGAGATCTCCAACATAAAAATTCTTGTTCTAACTATTGAAAATCTCTTAAAAGTAATATTAATAAATCAAAATACTATAACATATATGTTGCGTATGGTAATGCACCACTTACTTGTTGCATACTCCAAGGGAACCACTTCTAACAGCCAAAAAGGAAAAAAACAAATAAGGGAAAATCTGAAATGGACACTTGGAAAAATTAATTGGGAGGATTAGACAGAGAAGGTGACTGCTGTATGCATGCATGCATGCATGCATGCGAGCTACAAAAACTGTGGAACAAGATAATGATTGGTGGGTCACTGGCACCCTCTGGAAAAACACACGACAAATGAATTATTAATTGGGAGGAACAAGCGTCCCTCATGGCTCTACGTGCTGCATGCAATTATTGAGTCACGAACCAAACTGTGCATTCCAACATCAAATATTATATTATAATATAATATATGTCCACGTAATCCCCATTTTAGTTAAATTTATTATATTAAATTATTTATAATTATATTTATATGCATGAAGCCCCAAAAGAAATACAAAGAATGACGATTGAAAAGGAATTAATTAACTAAATAATAAATATTTATGAAGGTGATTATTCTTCATTCATAATCCATAAGCACACGCTGCGCACTTCCAAGGCCTCCCATTAATTGCCCATTTGAGACAGGAAATCCCGCCAATAGAGCACTTCGACCCATGTCCATTCATATATATATATATATATATATATATATATATATTAAATGCTTTACCCTTTTAATTATTAATTTATTAATTAATTAACTACTCCAATTGTTTTTAGCCAAATGATCCAAGAGTTCGTGAATTATTGTCACCATTCACAACACAATTTTCCTTTTAAAGAAATAAATAGTTCATGAATAATTGTCCTTCAACACTATTTAGAATGCATGCATGTCAATGTACCATTGATTAAAGAATGAGCCAAAAAAATTGGAGAGAGATTTGTAAAAGGAGTTCACTTCATTTAAAATTTTGAACTCATCAGTTTCAATAGATTCTACATCGCTTTAGTGGGTCTAACCATTGATATAATATATTTTGATTGATGAGTTCTAAATTTTATATAAAGATTGAGGCCATTCCAGCTTATTCCTCGTAAAATTATCCTTGAAACATTTTTCGGTTGACAAACTTGAAATTTTCTTATTTAGAGGTGAAGGTTAATTTGAGTCTTGGAGAATGCCGATTTTCAATTGAAATAATTTTATATATATATATATATATATATATATATATATATATGTATGTATGTATGTATTTAAGTAGTGGAGAAGAATAGATGGTTAGACTTGTTCTCATGGTATAGATATTAAATTAGTTGGTGTCCTAAGGCTCCTGGAAATTATCAAATACTAATTAAAAATAGAGAGATCTCAAGTACGACACATGAGATGACATGTAAAAGTAATTAATTTACAAGTAATGCTATACTTAACCGTCAAATATAATATTTTTACTTATCCATTGCTTTATAATTATATCATTTACAGTATGTATAAAGTAGCGAGTCAATAAATTAAAGAGTGATATTAGAAGAAAATTATAATATCGTGGACTGTTAGGGGCTTGAATTGCTGGTTAAGAGAAGCAGAAACAAACACATGCTAGAAATTTGGAAACCAAACATTTTGTGCTTTCTGGAAACAAAAATGGATTGTACAGAGAGAGATGCTGAAATAAGTCTGGAACAAAAATCATTTGGAGTGGGTACCATCAAACTCAAATGGTTCTTCAAGCAGTATTCTAGTTGCATGGAAGTCTAATAGTCTCTTACATAAAGAGATCATTAGGGGAAAACTCTCTATCTCCATTGTCTTTCAGAATATCTTCACAGGGTGGGAGTAGCTCCTCACAACAATGTATGAGTCTCATTGCGAACAAAAGAAATCTAATTCTTAGGTAGAATTGACACAATGCAAGGAAAGCATAAGACTACCATGGTGTGTGTGTGTGTGTGTGTGGAGATTTCAACGAGATTAGATTTCCTAAAAAAAGGATAGGCTGCACTAAAATCTCAAAGTCTATGTGTCTATTCTCTGTTTTCATATCTAAATAGGATTTAATCAATTAACCGCATAACGAGGTTGAATTCACATGGTCTAATAATCATGAAATCCCCATAATGTACAAGTTGGATAGATTCCTTTTCACATCAGGCTAGCTGCACAATTTCCCTCAAATGTGTTACAAAGCATTGACCTATTGTATTTTAGATCATAATCCGATATTGTTAGACTGTGGAGGCATCAAATGGGGTAAGTTCCATTTAGATTTGATAATAGTTGGCTTATGCTTGAGGGCTTTGAGAAGAAAATAAGGGAATGGTGGAAGTCCTAGCTTCACCTTCAAAGGTTTAGCTTCATTTGTGTTGGCTAAAAAAGTAAAGCCATTGAAGGTGCACTTGAAAAATTGGAGCAAGGAGCATCTAATAATAGAATTGTAGAAAAAGGATTGGTTGTTAAGTTAGAGCAGGGCTTGTTAAGCGAGCAAGATAAAGCTTTAAAAGAGGAAGTAAATAGAAAGCTCTTACAATTGTTGATCGGGAAGAAGCTTCTTGGAGAATCAAATCCCAAGAATTACGGCTGAATGTCGACAATAAGAATACCAATTTTTTTTTCATAGAGTGAGGTTGGTCATTAGGAACAAGGTCTGTGTGGAGATAGAAGATGTAAAATCCGTGACTACAAAATTTTTCCATGACATGTTGCAAGAGCCTTTCTCGTGGAGGACTAGATTGAAGGAAGAGGGCTTCACTCCTCTCCTAAATAGTTGCAAGGAAAACCTTGAAAGCCCCTTCTTAGAGCGAATGAAATCAGAAGTGCCATAATCTCTCTAAATAGAGATAAATCACCTGGTTCGGCCAGACGGGTTCACCATAGCCTTGGTATAGAAATGTTGGGAATTCATGAAGGCTGATTTTATTCCAGATTTTCATGAATTTTATGGAAGCGAGAGGTTTGAAAGGAGCTTAAATGCCACATTCATTGTCGTCTTCCCAAAGAAAGGAGGGGCTAAAAATATTAAAGATTTTAGGACTATTAGTCTCGTTGGTATTTTCTACAAAATATTAGCAAAGGTTTTGTCTGACAGGCTTAAAGAAGTCATACCATTGATTATTTCCAAATAGCAGATGACCTTTGTTTTGGGCAGACAAATAATAAATGCAACTTTGATAGCAAATGAAGGCGTGGACATTTTGTGAGGGAATAATATTGAAAGCTTCATGTGCAAACATGACTTAGAAAAGGCATTTGATCATGTAAATTGGGATTTCCTGATCAACATTTTGAGAATCACGGGGTTTTGAGAGATAGAGGAGTTGGATTAAATCGTGTGTCAACTTGGGTGTGCGTCTAGAGGGGGGTTGAATAGATGTTCTTTGCGGATAATGAATTTTTCTACAAACACAAAGATGCAAAAGTAATACGCCACAATATATTTCAAAACAAATAAAAACAAGCAGGTAATGTAAGAGAGATAAGGAAAGAGGAGCTTGACACAACGATGTTAACGTTGTTCGACACCAAGCCTACGTCCACACCTTGAGTCCAACTCAAGGATTTCCAAATCCACTAAGCAATTGCCTTCAAGATAGAGAAGCCTTTACAACTCAGGTACAAACCCAACTGCTCCACCAAGATCCTCAACCTAGGTGTTCACCAAGAATCACCTTAATGAATGAATCAACTCCAATAAAAAAAGAAGTCATGTTAGAGATAGAAACTCTCCCTTCTCTCTAGAAGGTGCATGACCGAATGTGTAACGACCTGCTTAACTAATCATATAATAAAACATAATAAGTAAAATAGTCAACCCGAACCCGTGGGTAGCGGGGACACCTGTTATACACAACGGAACCTAGGTAGCAGTAAATGTAAATCATCAACTCTATACCATAAAAATACATAATACCAGAGTTAACTATAATCCCAAAAAACTATGTTTATATACAATCTCTCAAAAACACAAAAATATCTCTAGGATCCCATATAAGAATTTCCTGATCCTAGTTCAAACTTACCCTCCTAACGGGGTAGCAAGATAGACTCAACGGCGGCCACAACCTTCCGGTCCTTCTGGGTTTCTTGAAAATTATTTAAGTTTGCGGGTGAGATACTTCTCAATAAGGAAAAATAAACTAAATACAGTTGTGCGGAAACATGAACATTTAATGATAATACAGATATATAATACATTTTCCATACCAGAAAAGATTAATCACTTAATAACTACATAAACGAATACCTTCATATTTTTAATAAATCATACTAATCATAATTGTCTGGTATAGCTAATAATACTGAAAACATACCTAAGATGAATAGCTAGCTGATGTCATGTATTACCCCCCATGACGGGTTGTGTAGTCTAAAGGCGGGACCCGACAATGGCTAGCCGACCACTAAATAGTCAAAAATGTCTGTAAGTATGATGGGCCTGCCACACCCTTGTCCAGACTTCTAGGTGGACGTCTACAACTCTACACTGAAAGCCACATCGACTATCCATTTCCCACCCCCTCGTTGGGTGGTTAGCATCAATCTGAACATAGATATCTAATCTATATAATTACAGTACCGTGCTCCTAAAACTGAACTAAACTAACATTCAGATTTTGATAACATATAGTACATGATAATATAGTGTTTAACATAAATGGATTGATAGCATTTTCTATAACTTCATAAATACGACCTTACACAGAATATTTCATAAATACGACCTTACGCCGAAATCATATATCATATACAGCTTTGCGCCGACTATCAATCACAGCTTTGCGCCAAATATCTCATAGATATCATTTTGAATAAATAAATCATTTATCATGTATTTTCAAAATCATAATGTACTGTATTATTTCATAATTCTTAAAAACATGCTTTACTCGTAAAATTGCCATATCATAATACTTTTCATGAAAATAATATTCATGCCACACAAAGCTGAGTAAATTCATATATTTCATTCTAAAATCACTTTTTTTATATAACAGTAGTATTTTTCTAAATATGCATTTTCTCAATAATATTCAAATATAATACATGTTTCCCTGAAAATTAATTTTGTTAATAATAATAATAATAATACGCGTGAAAAATAACTGTTTTAGTTTATACCTTTACCTGACACTGGAAAGAAACCCCCCAAAAATTCCACTCGTCTTGCACCCACTGGGTTCCCCTTTCAACACCCTGAATTCAACAATCCCTAGAACTAAATTTCAATATTTTCACATGAATATCATTTCCTATAACTATGAAAAAACCAAATTTGACATAAAAAACCTTACCTCAACTCAGGGATGAATTTCAACTCGCTTCCACCAATGATCTGCCCCAGCAGATTTGGAGAGAACTTCCCTAGGAGTGTCGTGGTGGCCTTAGATCGTCGATCTGGCAAATGATGGAGCCGAAATCGAAGAGAGAGGAGAGAGGAACCGTAGAGGAGAGAGAGAGAGTAAGAAATTTTCTAATTTTTCTGTGTTTAATTCGAGTTTTAGGCTATTTATAGAGTCAAATTCGTCAACGAGATACGTCACCTCGTCGACGAGTCCCTGAAGAGTTTCGTCGACGAAGTCTACTGTACCCTCTTTTCTATTCCCATTTTCTCTCTCTTAATTATTATTAAAATACTTTTATACTTCGGGTCATTACATTCTCCCCTTCTTATAAAATTTCGTCCTCAAAATTTACTATTCATATAACTCATCATCCCTTAAAGGCAAAATGGTCTACTTATTTTATTACTTAATCTCATTTATGGCGGGGGAATACTGTGATTACATCTGAGTTCTGGGAGATTACATATACAAAAGAAAATTCCCCCAAAACTAAAATACCACTTACTAACTAAAGTATTACCTGTACCTGCAAAAGAAATACTACACAATTACTTATATTTATAGTTATATCTGATCTTCTTGGAACAATTGTGGGTATTTCTGTCTGATTTGCTCCTCGAGCTCTCAAGAAGCCTTTTCTATTACGTGATTCCTCCATAGAACCTTTACCACATGAATCTTCTTATTACATAGTTCTTGTTCCTTTCTGTTGAGAATCTGCACTGACCTCATAGACTAGCGAATCACTGAGCTCTAACTCACCATAGATGATAATATGAGAAGTATCTGGGACGTATTTTCTTAGCATAGATATGTCGAATACGTTGTGCATCCTAGATAGTGTAGGTGGCAAAGCTAGCCTATAGGCCACTGACCCCATTTTCTCTAAAATCTCAAACGGATCGATAAACCTAGGGCTAAGTTTACCCTTCCTAACAAACCTCATAACCCCTTTCAATGGAGGTATATTCAAAAATACACGATCGCCAACATCGGCATAACTCTTTTGTCGGCTCTAAACTGCACTGATTCTATCCCTAATGAGCCGAACCTTATCATACGCCTACTATACAAACTCTGGTCCCACAACTTGCCGCTCACCCATCTTGTCCTAATATAATGGAGAACGACATTTTCTACCATATAGAGCCTCAAATGGTGATATGTCGATGCTGGACTGGTAACTGCTATTGTACGCAAACTCTACCAGTGACATGAACTGAGTCCAACTACCCCTAAAATCTAATACACATGTTCGGAGCATATCTTCTAATATTTGTATCGTCTTCTTAGTTTGCCCATCTGAATGAGGATGGAATGCCATTTTAAATGATAACTGAGACCCTAGTACTTCTTGCAAGCTTCTCCAAAAGTGTGATGTGAAACGTGGGTCTCAATTTGACACTATGGACACAGGCACTCCGTGAGAACGAACTATCTCCTGAATGTTAATCTCCACCAAACGGTTGAGGGAACAGTTGATTTTGATAGTGAGGAAATGAGTGGTCTTAGTTAACCGATCTACTATCACCCAAATCGCATTCTGGCCATGCGATGTCAACGGCAGCCTTGAGACAAAATCCATGGATATATAATCCCACTTCCACTTTAAGATAAATAGTGGCTGCAACTGACCCGTTGGCCTCTGGTGCTCAGCTTTTACCTACAAGAACGTCAAGCACCGGGCTACATACTCGACAATCTCTCTTTTCATACCACTCCACCAATAAAACTCTCGCAGATCTTCGTACATTTTCGTACTGCTAGGATGAACTGTGTACAAAGATCAGTGAGTCTCCTCTAAAATAGTCTTCCTAATGTCAGTATTAGTAAGAACGCATAATCTGGAATGGAACCGTAAAGCTCCGTCATCTAAGATGCAAAATTCCTTACCCTGACCAGTCTGCACTCTATCTATCACCTCTGCTAATTTTGGGTCTTCCTTATGAGCGGCTTTAATTCTTTCCTATAGAGTAGGCTGCACTATTAAACTGGCGATACATGTAGGGGGATCACTTCCTACCAACTCTATGCTGAGTCTCTCCAAATCCATCGTGATCGGAAACTGGATCTCCATAGCCGTCAATACTGATTCCCCAGACTTCCTGCTCAATGCATCAGCTACCACGTTTGCTTTCCCTAGGTGGTAACTGATAGTGCAATCAAAATCTTTAATTAACTCTAACCACCTTCTCTGTCTCATATCCAGTTCCCTATGAGTGAAGAAATACTTTAAGCTCTTGTGGTCGGAGAAAATCTCACACCACTCGCCATATAGGTAATGTCTCCAAATCTCAATGCGTGTACCACTACAGCCAATTTAAGATCGTGGGTAGGGTAGTTCTTTTCATATTCTTTCAATTGTATGGACGCATACGCCACCACCTTGCCATGTTGCATCAATACACAACCAAGTCCTTTCAAGGACGCATCACTGTAGATAGTATAACCCTCACCCCTTGGCGAGATGATCAACACTAGTGCTGTGACTAGCCTCTTCTTCAATTCCTAAAAACTCTACTTACAGCTGTCGTCGCTTTCAAATATGGAATTTTTCCTAGTCAGCTGTGTTAGAGGCGCTGATAAAGCCGAGAACCCTTCAACAAAATGACTGTAATATCTTGCTAACCCCAAGAAAATCCTGATCTCATGGATATTCCTCGGTCTAACCCAATTCACTACCATATCAATCTTATTGGGATCTATAGAAATTCCATCTCCTAAGATAACATGCCCCAAAAACACAACTTTCTCGAGCCAGAAGTCACATTTACCGAATTTGGCATACAACTTCTTGTCCCTGAGCATCTGCATGACTTGCCTCAAATGTATCTCATGCTCCTCATAGTTCCTCGAATAGACCAGTTCATCATTAATAAAAAAAACAACAAATTGATCTAAATATGGATAAAAAATCCTATTCATCAAATCCATAAATATCACAGGAGCATTCGTCAGATCAAATGGCATAACAAGGAACTTGTAATGCTTGGTCCTGAAAGCCATCTTCGATACATCTTCTGTTCTCACCTTTGCTTGATGGTAGCCTGACTTGAGGTCAATCTTAGAATATACCCATGTACCCTAGAGCTGGTCAAACAAATCATCGATACGGGGTAGAGGATATTTGTTCTTGATTATCACTTTATTAATCTCCCTATAATCTATGCACATCCTCATAGACTCATCTTTCTTCTTCACAAATTGTACTGGAGCTCCCCACGGAGATACACTAGGTCGTATAAAATCCTTATCAAGTAAATCCTGCAACTGATTTTTCAATTCTACTCACTCTGTCGGCGCCATTCGATACGGTGCTTTAGAGATTGGTGCTGTACTTGGAAGTAGATCAATAGGGAAATATACCTCACGATCAGGTGGCTAACTTGTTAATTTATCTAGAAACACATTTATAAATTCTTTCACTACAGGCGTGTTAACAAACTTCAATTCATTTTCTGACATTTCTTTTACAAAGGCTACAAATCCCTGACAACTACTTAGGAGCAGTCTCCTCGCCTGAATAGCTGAGATCATGTGAGGTAGAGATTGCACTCGTGACCCTATAAATCTGAATCTGGTCTTCCTTGCAGTCTAAATATTACTTCTCTCGCATGACAGTCTATATTGGCAAAATTAGCTACTAGCCAATCCATGCCGAAAATAATATCAAACCCATGCATGTCCAGCACTACCAAATCAGCAGATAGAATCCTCCCCTGAACATCAACTCAACAACCACCAAGCACCCTACTACATCTCATTGTTGACCCGGTTGGTGTAGCTACTAAGAAATCAACATCTAATGTCTATGTTTCAGCCCCACACAATTTAACACACCCCAAAGATACAAACGAGTGTTTGGCCCCCGAGTCAAAAAGTGTAATAACTTTAAATGAAAACATATTAACCGTACCTGTCACCACGTTGCCGGCTATCTCGGCATCACCCGGCATCAGAGCAAAAACCCTGGCTGGGGCCATATTCCACTGCTAGTCTCCATGTGGTACCTAGTAGCCTCCTCGAGCAAGTCTAGGAGCAGAAGCAGCACCAATCTGAGCCTGACAGTCCCTTATCATATGCCCTGACTACTTATAACGGTAGCGAACACCTTGCCCAGCATGACACTCCCCCACGTGTCTCTTCCCGCAAGTTAGGAAAGCTGGAGATGGCTACACACTCGAAAAATCACGATTCCTGGTCTCTTGCCTCTGATCTCTGTAGTAACCACCTCTCTTCCATGAACCACGGCCAACTCTCTGCTGGGAACCGAAAGGTGCGGATCTCTTCTTCTACCTATGCTCCTCAGTCTCTAACTGCTCTCCAACCTCTGCTATAGTGGCCCTATCCACCAATTTAGTAAAATCCTATAACTCAATATCGATACTTGCTTATGTATTTCTCTCCTCAGACCTCTCTCAAACTACCATACCTTCTTTGCTTCATCTGGTATGATGTACGGGGTGAAGTGAGATAATTCGATGAACATCACCGCGTACTACTGTACAATCTGCCGTCCTTGCTTTAGATTCAGGAACTTCTCTATCTTAGCTTCCCTAGATGAAGCCGAAAAATACCTGTCAAAGAATGTCTCCTTAAACTGCTCCCATGTCATCTCCATAGGTACTGTCCTCTGCTGCTCTAAAAGTTTCACTGCTGACCAGCATCTCTCGGCCTCTCTAGTCAGTTTATATGTAGCGAATAGTACCTTCTGCTCCTTTGAACACTGTAGCATTGCAAACACTTTTTCTATCTCCTACACCCAATTTTCAGCGACTGCAGGGTCAGTTCCTCCTGAGAAAGCCGGATGATTCATCTTAATGAATTTCTTGATCAAACTACCGTGGTTTGCCGATGGACCACCCTATTCCCTCGAACTCTTGGCAATTTCGTCCATAACTTGTTGTGCTACGCTATGTAAAACTGCATCTGAATCACCACGCGCAGCGCTTGAAGGTCCAACACCCTCATTCCCACTGGCGTGGGCACTACTACTACCAGGGTCCATCCTGAAAAAAAAATAACTTAACTCAGAACCCTATCAACATAACATATCATCCAACTAGTACTATATTTCCTTAATTAATTTATCACTCCTTATCATAATTCAAGGTTCAATCCTGCAACCTAGATACCCAATCCGATGATAGTTTACTATAACTTTCCTGAAATCGTCATCCCAGGAAAATCACACAAACCACCACAGAAGTCCTGCATCTAGACTACAAAACTAGACCTCCAATTCCCTTATCCTATACTCTGGTATTATTGTTGCTGCATTCTAAAGTCTATAGAACGTAGTATCCTAGGCTCTAATACCAAACTGTAACGACTTTCTTAACTAATCATATAATAAAACATAATAAGTAAAATAGTCAACCCGAACCCGTGGGTAGTGGGGACACCTATCATACACAGCGGAACTTAGGCAGCAGTAAATGTAAATCAACTCAATACCACAAAATACATAATACCAGAGTTAACTATAATCCCAAAATACTGTGTTTATATACAATCTCTTAAAAGCACAAAAATATCTTTAGGATCCCACATTAGAATTTCTTGATCCTAGTTCAAACTTACCCTCCTAACGGGGTAGCACAATAGACTCAACGCCGACCACGACCCGCCGGTCCTTCTGGGTTTCCTGAAAATTATTTAAGTTTGGGGATGAGACACTTCTCAGTAAGGAAAAATAAACTAAATACAGTTGTGCGGAAACATGAACATTTAATGATAATACAAATATACAGTACATCATTCTTTCATGCCTTAATGAGGAGGAATGTAAGTAGGAATCATATTATTGTTGTAAAGAGAAGTGATGGGAACCTAACAATTTCTTCATTGCAAGTGGTTTAGGAATTTCTAGGGTTCTATAAAGAGCTCCTGGGTAGGGAAATGGCTTCTGAGTCTGTTGACCCAAGAGTTATAGCTAGAGGAGGAGTGCTTAGTGACAGTCAAACTGCTTATTGGTTCTTCCAATGACTGATGAAGAGATTAAGTCTGTAGTCTTTAGTATTGGGGACTTAAAATACCTAGGACCTGATGGTTACTCGGCTTGTTTCTTCAATAATTCATGGGATATTATTGGGTCAAAATTAATTCTTACTACCAAGGAGTTTTTTGAGATAGGAAAACTGTTAAGACAGATCACTCACACAGTCATTGCTCTCATTCCTAAATCAAAGCATGCTGATATTGTCCAATATTACATACTTATATTGTAGAGACCTGAAGGAATTATATTAACTAAATAATAAAAGGAGAAAGTTACGTGTCTTGTTGATAAACTTCCTTTGTGGCCTCGTCAACGAAGGCCATTGTATAAATAACCTAAACTCGAATTTTCTGCAGAATTACGCGCATAAAACTCTCTCTCTCTCTCTCTCTCTCTCTCTCTTGTTCGTCCCCTCCCCCTTCTCTTTAAGATTTTGGGCTAGATTCTTGTCGGTTCCACGATCCAAGGCCACCATGACCCTCCTAGGAAAGTTTTCTTCAAGTTTGTTGGAGTGGATTGTTGGTGGGGCTACCTTGAACTCCATCCCAAATTCAAGGTAAGACTTTTTATCTAGTATTTGGTTTTTCCGTAGTTGTAAAAAATGTTGTACTTGAAAAAATACTAAAATTTTGTTCAAGAAGATATTGTTTTCAGGGTGTTGAATGGAGAACCCTGCTGGTGTAGGACTAGACACTGTAGGGGCGTTTCAGTAGTCAGGTAAGGGAAATATGGTATGTTAGGAATTTTCAAAAATTTATCAAGAATTTTTATATGTATTAGTATTATTATTCAGTTTTCCATAATTTATTATTATTATTATTATTATTATTATTATTATTATTATTATTATTATTATTATTATTATTATATCAGGAGATGGAAATTTTAAAGCATGGGATTTGATTATTCTATTGTGTGGCATGAGTTTATTACAGTTTAGTATAGTATTTATATAGTTTTGCAAATGTCATGTTTTACAGCTTATTAGCAGGAAAATATTGATATCAATTTTTTGAAAATATAATTTAAAGTAATATCCAGAATGCCATGACTTCTAATCCATAACTCTTAGTTATTCAGTTTATTCAATTATTTAGTTAGAAATTCATATTATGTAGAGCAGCAAAGATGTTATGATTATTTCTATATCATGGTAAAATATTTATATATCAGTACTAAATAGTATCAGACCCTATAGAGATATTTAGTCAGATTTAGACAGCTGAGCATGGTACCGTTGCTATATTGGATTAGAGTGCAACCACATATCTCAGATAGTATGCGGATTCCATCTAACCACGCTAGGACAGATTGCAATATCCCTAGAAAGTTGGGTTGAGGTGGCTAGTTAGACGAGATAGAGTAGGAGTATGCCTAGAGAGACTACAGTGGGCCATATGGTTGATAGAGATATGGATTGACTTGCATGGTAGGCCAACTAGAGTAAGTCCCGCCCGCGGGCTGCACAACCCTGTCATGAGGGGTTAAATCATGACATTCAGCTCCCAGGCTATTATCCCAGTTGTTTTATAAATATATATATATATATATATATATATATATATATATATGTACAGATATACCATGCAACAATAGTTTTATTATAGTATTAAAATTATGTGGGATTAGAAAACTTAAATATCCTGTTATATTTTAAGATATAATAAATGTGATTTGTACAGTATACTAAACTAGCAGTTTAACAGTCTCAAGTACTATAATAATAGTTTTAAATGTGTAACTAAATAGTCACACACTAGTAATAGCATATTTCTTCTTACTGAATGTTGTCTCATCCCAGTGACTAACAATTTTTCAGGTGATCCATCTAGGCGGGCAGATCAGGCTCGTGGGTAGAGGAGTTCTTATGCTTCCCTTACTGGAAGGGTAGGTGTTCCTGTGGTGTTAGTGGTTTTGAGATACATCCCAGGATTTTTGATGACGTCACTAGGTATTTTGTGATGCATATTTTGGGATTTTTAGATTTATGGTATCGTATATGGTTGCTTACAGTTTCATGTTTACCGCTGCTTAGGAATGTATTGTGAGTAGAGTTTTTCCTTAGTGCTCATTTGGGTCTGAGATGTTTTTAGTAGTATTACAGACAAATTTGCTATATGTTTTATATATAATAAGGAAAAAAATGGTATATAAAAGCAGGTTGTTATAGTTTGGTATCAGATCCAAGTTGCTAGGTTCTGTAGATCCTAGAGTGCAGCGGAAACAATACCAGAATATAGGAAAAGGAATTGAGGTTTTGTTCTGTGGTCTGGGTACAAGATTTTTATGATGGTTTCTGTGTCTTTCATGGGGTGATGATTTCAAGAAAGTCATAGTAAACTATTGACGAGTTGTGTGTCTGGGTTGCAGGATTGGATTTTGGGTTAGGAACAGGAGGGATAGTTAATAGTAAATTTGACATTTTAATTAAATAGAATAAATTAGAGTTGTATAGGAGATAGGATCTTGAAATAGTGTTCTTTGTATTTTCAGGATGGATCCAGAGAGTAGTGGTACGAATGCTAGAAGTGATAGACCAAGACCCTCCAGTATGGGAGGTATAGATAAAAATGCAGTGTTACGCAGCGTCATCCAGTAGGTGACGACTGAGATGGCTAGAAGTGCAGGAGAGTGTAGCTGCATGATTGAGCACTTTACGTGGATGAAACCTCCATCTTTTGCTGGAGAAGCTGACCTAGTTGTGGCTGAAAATTGGGTTCACGATTTTGAGGAGATTTTGGCGGTGCTTGCATGTACAGACGAACATAAGGTGTCATTTGCATCGTTTAAACTGATAGAAGAGGCAAAGTGCTGGTGGAGATCAGCGCGATTGATTGAGGAACAGAGGCTTGATCCCCTGCAAGTGATATGAAGCCGGTTCAAGGAGTTGTTCTTCGAGCAATATTTCTTTACTATCGTTCAAAGCGCAAAGGTAGCAGAATTCTTGCATTTAGTTCAGGGGCAGATGACAGTAACATAGTATGCAGCACAGTTTATTGAATTGTCTCATTTTACCTCACACTTGGCACTCGATGAGGAGAAAAAAGCAAGGAAATTTGAGGAAGGCCTAAGGCTGAATTTGTTTGAGCAATTCATCGGTTGTCGGGCTTAGATGTTCGCAGAGGTGGCGAATAGAGCTATTGTTATTGAGAGTGACAGGCAGAGAGGTGTTGTAGCTTAGAGTTAGAGGAAGAGGCCCATGCCTCAGCATTTTAGGTGAGTTCCAGCCAGGGCTCGTGGAGAAGAGACCGATATGGAGGTAGTCAGGGACGGACGATGGGGCGCAGTGGTCCTTAGGGTGGATGGACTTTTCCTACCTGTCCTAGATGCGGTCGAAGGCATCCAGGTGAATGTAGAATGGGAGAGAATATCTGCAATTGTTGTAGAAGACCCGGGCATCGTTCTTGGTCATGTCAGGGAATGCTGGCATAGGGACCCGCTCCCAGACCATTTCAGGGTGGTTATCAGGAGCCCCGTGGAGGCCAGCAGAGGAACGCTGCATGGGCAAGGGTCTATGCGTTGACGTCGAGGTAGTTGGAGACGTAGTTACAGGCACCCTTATTGCTTTTTTGTATAAAGCTATTGTTTTATTTGATACAGGTTCCACCCATTCTTTTATTTCGTCGGTATATGCTAAATTGACGGGGACCACATCCTAAGTTACAATTACAGACCTATATTACAATCATTGAATTTACAATTACAAATTAAAGGTCTACAGGGTCTTCTGGTTGCTTCAAGTGTCATTCCTTGGGATATTCATTAAGCCTGCACAAACACTTGACAATCATCAAATACCAGTATTTGTCATTATCAAAACTGGGTGCGACCTATAAGGTCAACATTATCCCCCTTTTTGATGATGACAAATACATCATGCAAAAAATGGGTATAGCCTTAGGAGGCTCCCCATAACAATGTGAATCATGTAAAAGTCTAAAAAATAAGTTCAATGCAATTTAATCCTCAATTCAATTCAATCTAATAAGTTAATCCAATGTTTGCCCCTACATCTTCCCTTTTTGGCAATAGCAAAAAGGGCCATAAAAGTGAGAACTCTAGGCAATGACAATGGGTAATAAGCATTGTTATACACAACAAGTTTGGAAAGTTTTGGAAAAATTTTGGTAGAGTGTCATTTGTAAATAGGACTTTCCAAAACAAATCCTGTATAAACAATGATCTTTTTGAGTTTATAAATCCTAGCAGTTTATCCACAACTACTCAAACAGTTCCAGTATGATCAACCAGTAAAACATAAAGCTCAATATTATCATGCTGTAGATATATGAGTTATACACACAAACACTAACCAATATTTACAAATTCCAAGGTAATAAAACATATCAACAATAATATTAGTTGCTAAGACTTCTAAATTTCATTTGAGAGCTCCCCCTAAATTTATGCAAACTATGAAGTATCTAAAAAGCTTCTCTACTGTGCATTAAACCTAACTCATGTCTAATTTGTATGAACTTATCTTCGGGAAGTGATTTAGGGAATATGTCTGCCCACTGTTCATTTGTGCATACAAAGTCAAGTGCAACATCTCCTTTCTACACATGATCACGAAGGAAGTGATGTCTAATCTCAATGTGTTTAGTTTGTGAATGTGAGATAGGATTTTTAGAGATGTTGATTGCATTAGTATTATCACATTTAAGCGGTATTGTATCATAGTTCAATCCAAAATCCATAAGTTGTTGTTTCATATAAAGAGCTTGGGCACAACAACTTCCAGTTGCAATATATTCTGTTTTGGCCAAGGATAGGACAACTGAGTTTCGTTTCTTGGAGAACCAACAAGAGATTGTCCTAAGTAGTGACCAGTGCCGCTGGTACTTTTTCTATCAACCTTCGTACCGTTAAAGTCAGCATTAGTACAACTAACAATCTCAAAAATAGTATGCTTAGGGTACCACAAGCCTAACTCTAAAGTTCCAACTAGATACCTAAGGATTCGTTTAACAACTTTTAGATGGGATTCCTTAGGGGCAGCTTGAAACCTAGCACACATACACACACTAAACATAATGTCAGGCCTACTAGCTGTGAGATATAGGAGACTCCCAATCATGTCACGGTACAATTTTATGTCAATAGGGATCCCTTGCTCATCTTTATCATGCTTAATGGAAGAATTCATAGGTGTACCAAGAATTTTACAATCTTCCATATTAAATTACTTTAGCAAGTCCCTGATATATTTAGATTGGCATATGAAGGTTCCATATTTAGCTTGTTTAATTTGTAGCCCTAAGAAGAAACTAAGTTCACCCATCATGCTCATTCAAATTCACTTTGCATGCACTTGGCAAAATCATTATACAACTCATCATTAGTTGCTCCAAAAATGATATTGTCCACATAAATTTGAACAAGGAGCATATCATCATTTTTGGATTTGATGAAGAGTGCAGTGTCAATCTTGCCATGGGTAAACCCATTTTCTTTTAGAAAACCACTAAGCCTCTCATACCAAACTCTAGGACCTTGTTTCAATCCATACAAGGCCTTATACAACCGGTAAACATGATCCAGATATTTATGATTTTCAAAATCGGGTGGTTGTTCTACATATACTTCTTCATTGATATAGCCATTTATAAAAGCGCTTTTAACATCCATTTAAAATAATTTAAAAATTTTAAAAGCGGCATAAGCAAGTAGCATACGAATGGCTTCTAACCTAGCAACAGGAGCATATGTTTCATCAAAGTCTATCCCCTCCTCTTGATTATATCATTGGGCCACTTGTCTAGCCTTATTCCTAGTCACTACCCCATTCTCATCTTTCTTATTTCTATACACCCATTTAGTTCCAATAATTGTGTGATCATTAGACCTAGGAACTAGAGTCCACACTTTGCTTTTTTCAAATTGATTAAGGTCTTCTTGCATGGACATCACCCAAGACTCATCATCCACGGCTTCTTTAATATTTTTAGGTTCTTCTTGGGATAAGAAAGCAAAATGATTCACTAGATTTCTCAAAGAGGATCTTGTGGCCACACCACAAGATGGTTCACATATGATTTGATCTATAGGATGATTTCTAATAAATTTCTAATCTCTAGGCAACTCCTGATTTTCATTATTTTCAGATGATTTTTCATTTACTTCAAGGTTTTCACTTGCATTGTTTTCAATAGATAAATTTTCAAAAAATTTTCTAATGTTAATATCATCTTCATCATCTTTCTTAGAAAATGGATTAGATTCATCAAACACAACATGAATAGATTCAATGATAGTCATTGTTCTTTTATTGAAAACTCTACATGCTTTACTATTAAGTGCATAACCTAGGAAAATACCTTCATCAGATTTAGAGTTAAATTTTCCTAAGTGTTCATTATCCCTAAGCACAAAACATTTACAACCAAACACATGAAAATAGGAAATACTAGGTTGATGGTTGTTCCACAATTCATAAGGGGTTTTATTAATTGATGGTCTAATCAACACCCTATTTATAACATAACATGCAGTATTTATAGCCTCGACCCAAAAGTATTTAGGTAAGTTATGTTCATTCAGCATAGTTCTACCCATATTTTGTAGTGAACTATTCTTTCTTTCTACCACACCATTTTGTTGAGGTGTCCTAGGTGCAGAGAAGTTATGTGATATGCCCTCTAAGTCACAATATTTTTCTATACTCTCATTTTTGAATTCCGTGCCTCTATCACTTCTTATATGAGTTATCTTATATCCCTTTTCATTCTGGATTATCCTACAAAGTTTGGTGAATTGTTCACATGATTCATTTTTATGTGCAAGAAACAACACCTATGTGAATCTAGAAAAGTCATCCACAATTACAAAAGCATATGATTTGGTTTGCCTACCCATTTGACATGCACCACAAAATTTATCCTTTACAAATGACATTTTAGGCAAGCCTTTTACTAATTCTTTTCTAACAAGTTTTGACAATAAATCCATGCTAGCATGTCCTAAGTGCCTATGCCATAACCAACTAGCTTCATTTACAGCAAAAAAACATGTCACTTGTTGTGAAGCTAAGTTATCAAGAGAAGTAGTATAAACATTTTCATGACGATTGACAGTAAAAAGTACATTGTGATCTGATTTATTTTCTAATATGTATTTATCCCTTACAAATGACATTTTAGGCAAGCCTTTTACTAATTCTTTTCTAACAAGTTTTGACAATAAATCCATGCTAGCATGTCCTAAGTGCCTATGCCATAACCAACTAGCTTCATTTACAGCAAAAAAGCATGTCACTTGTTGTGAAGCTAAGTTATCAAGAGAAGTAGTATAAACATTTTCATGACGATTGATAGTAAAAAGTACATTGTGATATGATTTATTTTCTATTATGTATTTATCATTTTTAAAAGATACTTTATATCCTATGTCACACAACTAATTTATGCTTAGTAAATTATGCTTCAGCTCATCAATCAATAAAACATTATCAAAAGTAAGAGAGGAATTCTTACCAACCTTACCTACCCCGATGATGCGTCCTTTTGCATTGTCGCCAAATGTTACATAGCCTCCATCCTTGGAAATGATTGAAGTGAATTTTCCCTTATCGTCGGTCATGTGCCGTAAGCACCCGCTACCGAAGTACCACCGGTCCTTAGGGGAGGACGATCTAAGCATACCTGCAAAATACACTAAGTAACTGATGCTGGTCCTCAAATTTTGTTGGGTCCATGGGGGTTAGTGGTCGGATCTCCCTTAACTACCCATACTTTCCTAATTCTAGAACACTTATTCCTAAGTGGACAATCAAATTGAATATGATCAATTTGTTTACATTTAAAACACCTTAATCTACACTTAGGATCTTTAGGAGGGACATGAGACTTTGACTCACGTGTAAAATGTCCTAAGTAAAGATTAGGTCGTTTAACATTTTCAATACCATTAAAACCAAGACCCTCTTTACTTAAGGAGTTTATTTAGGCACCAAGTAGTTTTTCAAAATTGCATTTGCCCTCAGTGAATTTAAAAATGATTTTGGAGTTTTCCTCTAATTTCCTCTTAAGCTTAACAATAATGACATCTTTTTCTTTTAAAATAGAAGCATGAGAGGTTTTTGCAATATTAAACAATTTTGACCAATATTCACATTTCTTTTTCAAATCATCATTTTCATTGGTCATTTTACTCAACAATTTAGATACACGAATATATTCAAATTATAACTCTCTAAATGTAGGCATGCAATCAGAATCACAATCATCAGATGAATAATATGAAGATAATGAGCTAGAAGACGATACCTCATCATCGTGTGCCATCAAGCACAGATTAGCAACCTCTGAGTCACTGTGGTCTGATTCTGATTTGCTTCTGCTAAGTTTATCCCCTGATATCCCAACCTTCATGGCTTTCTTCTTTTTCTTAGCCTCCTTTTTTAGCAGTGGGAAATCTGGTTTGATGTGCCCAACCTTGTTGCAGTTACAACACGTGGGAGCATTTGATTTTTATTTTCTTTTGCTAGAATCTCCCTTCTCAATAGTAGACTCCCTATATTTTTTATATGACTTTCTCTTCTTCCTGAAGAATTTGATAAATTTCCTAGTTAGCATGGCCATATCATCATCAGTGTCAGATTCACTACATTCACTAGATGCGTTAGTGGAAGTTTTTAATGCAGTCACTTTCTTAGCCCTATTATGTTCATTGAGCCTCTCATTTATGGCTAATTCGTGAGTGATTAGGGAACCTATCAATTCTTCTAGAGTCATGGCCTTAAGGTCTCTACTCTCAGCAATGGCGGTAGCCTTAACTTCCCAAACAGGAGGTAAGCCTTTAAGGATCTTCCTAATCATCTCATATGTGGGATAGGTCTTTCCTAATGCATGCAGTGAGTTTATGATGTGTGTGAATTTAGTATATATGCTCTGAATGGACTCACCTACATTCATCCTAAAGGTCTCATACTCACTGGTCAACATATCCACCCTCCTGTCTTTCACATCTCTAGTACCCTCATATGTGACCTCTAACTTATCCCATATTTCTTTTGCAGTAGAATATGCCATAATTATGTTAAATTCATTTACATCAAAACTACAATACAAAATATTCATAGCAGTGGCATTTAGACTAACTTATTTCATATCATCATCATCATCATATTCATCCCCAGTCTTAGGAACTCTAGTTGCACCCTCATTTTTCATAGGGACATAAGTTTCCTTAGAGACAATCCTCCACACCTTCCAATCAGTATTTTGAAGGTCAATGCGCATCCTCTATTTCCAGAACATGTAATTAACACCATTGAAAACAGGAGGTCGTATAGAAGATGGTCCCTCAGGGAAAGGGGTCACGGAGCTATGAGCCATATGTGATATTTTGCAAAATAATAGTTAGTCTATGCTATGTGGCTCTGATACCAATTGATAGTTTTAGCATGATCCCAAAAGGGGAGTGAATTGGTATTTTTAAAATTTATGCCCTAGGTAAATCTCCTTACAGAAGTATATTCACAACCCTATGGTCAATCTAGTGCAGGTAATGTAAATTAGTTGTAATATGTACCAATAATTAAATAAAGTAGTCTAATGGACAACACAAGAACCAGAAAGCAGTAAAATAAGAGTGGCACGTGAGATTGGCTAACAAGCACAAACATTACCACTATAATTGCTCACTTAAACGAGTGGAGTGGCTACAAACTAGGTCAATTAGCACAGGGCTGATCTCAACCTTCACACAATCCTTACCGGGCTGGATTACCGCCCCCTCAGGCCACGCCTGGAAATACAACAGTATTTACTCAAATAGATGGTATAGTGATTATGCTTTCACGTAAAGCAGATATGTACCCTAATATGCACATTTACATACACATCAATAACATGGATATAGTGTAAGCTCAGTGATGCAAGTTTTGTGCAATCAATACTCAACACAATATAATCAGTATGATGCTTAAGAGTGTTCAACACAAGCAATATCTTGGAATCTAAACAAAGTAGTTCAATAGAAAATCAATATTCCAAAGATGCGAATCGGATAATCAAACTAGTTCAAAAGAGATTTCCTTAATGATAGATGCACAACACTAGTTTGAAAATACTTGTTTGTTTGAGAAATCTTTGCACAACAAAAATCAAGCTATTGGACACTTGCAACAAAGATGCAAATATCCTAGGCTTGGTTTATCCCCACACAAGATTTATAATATGCAAATCTGTGGGATAAACCTAAGCTAAAAATCCCCAAAAGAAATATAGCAATCAATCACTCAAATGAGAGTTTTTAGCAAACTATAGCAATCTTAAGAACTCTAGAAATGTTCACTCAATCTTAGAAGATGTCAAATGAATGAAGATTTGAGAGTATTTGTCCAAAAGATGTATTTTCAAAAGAGAGGATATTTTGGCTAATCTATTTGCTAATCTTGTGCTAATCTTACAAATGAACTCATATTTATAGCTAGGGGTAAAAGTATAACCGGTTGCGTTGGGACATGTTGGGAATAATTTAAAAAGTTCCAAATGGTTAAAATACAATTAGTCCAAATTAACCCTATTTTACTGTGGTTAAATTAATTTTAATCGACTGAGGTTTGGGTGGCTAAACTGAGGTTTGGGTGGCTAAACTTAGGTTCAGTCGCCCGACAAGATTCAGTAATAAAGTTCATTTAACTAGGTTCGGTTGCCTGGTTTATCGTTTGGAGACTCGAATCAAAGTCAGTAGCAATGCTTCGTGACTTCGCGTGCCTGGTCCTATGTTCGGTGGCTTGAATACATGTGTTCGGTTGCCCGGGGTCCTTTTTGAACTAAAACAGTTAGTCACCCGAATTGGTGGACTATCCTTTTCAAGGGGTTCGGGCGCCCGTGAAAAGTATACATAGGTTATCCTAAAGCCTTAATTACTCTAAGCTAGTAGTCTTCAAATGAGTCTTTACTTTGAATCCTCTTAGACTTGAGTTTGAATCAACTTTAGGTTTCCAAATGCTTTGAACATTTTGATCCATTTAAGGTTTCTTTGATAACATAGATAATGGAGTATGGCTCATGAACTTGAATTTCTTTTGTTCTTTTGAAGTTTGTCATTTAAGCATTCTTGAAATATCATCACTTAAAAAAACATGTTAAATCATCCTTTATTTGTTATCATCAAAACGAGATTCGAAAGTCATGTTAGGCCAACAACCCCTAAGCCAACTTGTTAGAACAAAAACCACGGCCCAAATTTTATTTTATTTTTATTCATGTGTGCTTTATTGGGCCTTAGGCCCATTTTTAAAAGAAAATCCATTATAACACAAAGGCACTCAGCCCAAACCTTTCTTTTATAAAACTCGGGGCCCAATTCTAAAACCAGAGCCCAAATTTTTTTTTAACCCACTAATTTTAAAACAAGGCCCGAGGCCTATATTTTTTTTTTAAAGCCATTATATATATATTTTTTAAAAAAACAAGGCCGAGGGCCCATATATATATGTATTCTAAAAAAAAACCACTACTTTTCAAAAGTAGGGCTAATCGCCCATTTTTTAGGACCCATTAATTTCTTAAAACAAGTCCAAGGCCCAATTTTTAAAACCCAAACACTTGGGCTTTATTTATTTATTTATTTTAAAAAAAGAAGAGGGAGGGCCTGGGCCCAAATTTTTAGCCTCTAAGTTTTTAAGAATACTGGACCTTAGGCCCATTTTTGAAAATAGCCCAGCCTAGGACTTTAGAACTCAATTCAGTGCATTGATTCATACCGAGTCAATCCAAACCCTTACCCAGTTGGTTGACTACCCCCGAGTCAACCAAATCCCCACTTGACAGGTCGACTTACCTCAAGTCAACCTAAACCCAACACATTTGGGTCAACTAGCTCGGTCAGTCAGCTCATCCATAAACTCATACCAAGGCATGAAATACAGATCAAAATAATGTGTGTGGTTCAATCAAAACCAACAAGAATGAAAGGGGAGGGGAGGGAAGAATTTATCTTGCACCGAGGCTTTAGAACCTCCCTAACCATTTTTCGAACCTGCATAACAAAAAACACCAGATCAACGATCAGAAAAACACATAGAGCAGAATAGAGAAAAAGAGAGAGAGAGAGAGCCTTGAGAACTAAGAGCAGAATAGAGGGTGAGAGAGAGAGAGTTTCATAGAATTGATAGCATATCAAAGAGCCTTGAGAACTAAGAGCAAAATAGAGGGTGAGAAAGAGAGAGAGAGTCTCATAGAACCGAGAGCATATCAGAGAGGGAGAAATGTAGAGAAGAAGAAAAAAAAAAAGGAAAGAGGGAGAGAAGGGAGAAGAGAGAGAGGAGGGAGAGAGCAATCGGAAAAATGAGAGAAGAAAGAGAAAATAATTTTTATATAACGGGTTAGTGGGCCACGTGTCACCATCGCACGATGACACATGACTTATTCTACTCCTAGTTTTTTTGGGAGACGTGACCTCATTTGCATCATTTGATCTGTGTTTCTTTAGGCGGTCCATATTGTGCCACGTCTACAATCCCTAACATCTCCCCTAGAGCCAATTAGTGGCTGCCACATGGCAAGGTGCATTATGTTGATATCACCCTCTAGCAATATATAGGTATAGCGTAGTGGGACACGTGTCACCATTTGTACGGGAACACATATCACAGCCCCTAGCTGTTCAATTTGTTTTTCTTTAGACAATCCAGATCATGCCACATCAGAAACCCCTTGACATCTCTCTAGAGCCACTCGGTGGCCGCCATGTGACGCGGTGTCGTCAGGTTGACATCACTTTCACGTAGAAATAAAAAAAAGAAAATAATAATAATTTTTTTTGCCATGTGTCACCACTCGAGGGTGACACGTTGATCCCACTATCCTAAACCGATTACCCCGATTTAGACCGGTCAAATCGGTCAATTTCCTGAACCGTTTTTATTTTATTTTATTTTTAATTAGTGTTTTTTTCTTATGGAAAATAATAAAAAATAGAAAAAAATTCAGAAAAATCAGAAAAACTAGAAAATTTTTTTGGGGAAAATCCATAAAAATATTTGAAGGTCATAAAAATTGGAAAAAAAGTATTTTTGGGCTTTTTAAGTTAGAAAAAAAAAAAAGGAAGAAAAGGAATGGTCTCTAAAAATTCTAGAAAATATTTAAATTTTTTTTTGAAAAATCCCAAAAGATTTCCCAAAAACCTTTGAAAAATCTATAGGTGATTTTAAAGATTGTTTTTGCTTGTAATTTGACATTTTCCCCCAAATTTTGCATGGCTATGTCCCCACGATTTAAAAAATTATAATGAGTTAGTTTAGACCTCACCTGTAATAGTTATGAGGGAGGTTTATCTAATAAGATCTACTTGTTTGAATGGCTTATTAGGCATTTCTAAATCATACTTAGATTTTTTTTAATCTTCTTTTTTAATTTGCTCATTTATTTATTTATTTATTAAGAAGAAGTTAATTAAAAGATTATTAAATTCAATTTGGGATAAATCATAAGAAATTAAGTATCCTTCCTTGAATGAGTAGTGATTAGGTCTTCTAACTTCTGGTATAAGTAGACCATGACTGCTGGATTCCTCGGGTTAGGGTTAGTCAAGTGACTAATCAAATGAGTAGTAATTAGGTTAAAATTAAGTTAGAGGGGACTCCAAATCAAAATTTTCAAAATCATATATTTACCTCTCCGCCTTCCCGGGGCCCTCGATCACGGTCCGTCGCAACACGTTTCAACCCATTCTAGCGTTTTGCGAACCAAACAAAGCATATTGTGATTGCTCCGTCTGTAGTACTAGGTCTATCAGACACTGTTCACTCTCATGCCAGCTCTCTCACCTGGGTGCGCCACTTGTACCATATCACAATCTTTTTTCAACAAATTTCATTACCTTTCCCCACATGCATGTACATTCAAATACATATGGATGGATCATAGGTTGTAGTTAAAGTTCACAGCCCAACTTTTTAAATTTGCTGGTTGACCCAACTTTAAGTGATAGAATGATGATGATGAGGATGATGATGATGGGATTCCTTTGATGAAATTTTTGGTGCATGATTAGGGTATGGCCCTGTCTGTGACGTCTGCTGGCTTAAAATCCACAAATTATATATATATTGTGTGAGAGAAAAAATATCAAATGGGAGAGGTAGCTTCTTGAATGTGGCCTGCAGCACTATTTTCGTTGCATGACCTGAAAATAAAGGGCTCAATAAAATTATATGATAAAGACCAAAAAAACAAAAACATAAATATAGAATAAATAAGTAATAATGAGAAAAATGATAAAGGGCTGTTTGGATGGCTTTTGACGCCACGATGATGATCCATATTCATATCTCTCTTGCTGCTTTCTGCTTGCTTTTATTGATTTTCCTCAGTGCGAGGTTGATACACACTAATCTGCAAGCATATAATAAAAACAAATCAAAAAAGAGAGATTCTTTCTCTTTCTGGTGGGAGTCCTCCTCTACTTGACATAAAGCTGGCTACACCCCCATTAATTCCGTAAACCATTCATCATATTTATTATATTTATTATGAGCTACCTATTGGATCGGATATATGTCAACACACTAACTAATTATTGTGACCTTACTGCCGTGTTTGATTTACAACATAAAATGAGGTAACTAAATACGAATGGAATGAAATAAATTTCGATGCCTAAGTAAGAGGGATACTCTATAGAGACTTAATGCAACAGTAGAATAGGTTGAATAACTTACTTTGACTTCTTCCCCAGATCTCTTCTTATAGGGGCTTGAATTCACCATTGGTTGATTCGTCTTTATTGCGCGGGTGCGTGAATCGCTCCCCGATCATAAAGTATTTGCGCCCATCATTCGGCTATTTAAACTGTTGGCGTGGATCTCTCCTCCTCTTTATTGGGTTGGAGCTGATTGCTCGTGAGAATGTTTGACCCGAAGGATGCGCGGGTCAGGCATTGACCTGCTCTTATTGGTTAGACTATTTTGGACGTATCAATATACATATGCAAGACATTCAAACACGCACAATATGCAAGATGAGTGTTGACTCAATAACAAATGATGTTAAAGTTAAAAGTTCAAACTATAGAAATGACCTCTTCATAGAAAGGAGAGGAACAAAGAACATAATAAAATTGAAGGGAACGAGATTATATTTATTGATTTCGTCATAATTTTTATTTAAATATTTTATTTTACTTCTTTCCCATTCCGTTTTATTTTTTAAACCAAATATGACATATATATGAGATTACAAGCTCTCCGGTCACATAAAGCTCATAGTTGCAATAATAAGCTGTACATCATGTCTTTCTAAACCTAGATATGACATGGGGGCTTTATGTACAGAATGTTTGATTTACATATATATGTCAAAACAAATATATATATATATATAATGTTGTGAAAACCCAGGCATGCAAGTGTCTATCTCCACGTGGCAACCGCTAAAAACACTTTAATATTATTTCCAATCTATCCTATCAATTGTTTAATATTTTTGCACATCATATGTGGCAAACAATGGTTTTTTAAAACAGGCAATGTGGGATAAGGGTGGCCCTTTATAGGAGATAAGAATAATATTTTACATCTTAATTTACATATGTGGCAAGCAATGGGGCAGACTGCGAAAATAAGTCAGCATTTTTTCAATTATTTCATCTCTCTCTCTGTCTCTCTGTGACTGCATGGCAATAATATTTTGATGGTTTATCTTGTTCTAGGGTTTATTTTGGGCCATTGTCATGACGACCATGGCCGTAAGCAGAGGAGGGGGTAGAAGACAGGGCGGTAAAGGGAAAGAAAAAAGATAAGCAAATATGTATATTATAAGGACGGATGACTGAAGATTTAAAGTTTGTGAGATCATAACTGCATGAATGATGAAACTTGATAAGACGCAAGATGTGACTGCATCAGTATCCCCGACGTAACAAACCCAATCTTAGTAAAAGCTTTCTAAGATTGCAATTTGAAGCCAATTAATTGGTAGTTCATTATGTGTCTCCAGGCTTAATAATACGCATACTGTGTACGTATGTATAAACAGTGTAGAGGTAAAAATTTGGTGACTTTCATATTTCAGTTTTCATCTTTTGAGTTTTAAGTGGGATTGAAAGGAGTAATAAGAGAAAATGTGGTGGTGCCTCTTGTCGTCATTCAGAGAAGGGTTCGGAGTTGCGAGGGATGATAATATTGACGGTTTAATGTAATCACCACTAACTTGTTATTTTTCTTAAGTGCGGTTAGTTCACCTAATTACTACTAGCTGATTAGTCTCTAAACTAATCCTTTAGGCCAAGGAACAAGTAGTTTCGGTATACTTTTATCGGTCAAAGCTGGGTACGAAAGTATGTTTATGCGAGGGGAATGTGTTAGCACCCCGATGCACCCATTTTATGAATGATACTTAATTAACTATAAAATATATCAAATTGAATCAGATGATCCTTAATTAAATTCTAAACAATCCAATCCATATTAAAATTTCAAAAGAAAATGCAAAATCCAACGCGATTCAGAAATGTCTAACAAAAACTCCAAAGGAGGTTAGGGGATCTTATTTGATAAAATCCCCTCAGAACTATTATAGATCATGTTTGAATCACCTCTTTATCCTTTATTTCATCATTTAGACACACATATGCACACACACACCCACAAAATATGGTATATACAAACACAAAATAATCAAACAAATGCACCAAATTCAAGCAAAAAAGATCTTCACAACATTTTCAGATATCTAAATTTTTTTCAAGATTTTTCTAGGATTTTAAAATAATTTTCTCTGTTTTATTTATTTTTGGTTTTTTTTTTTTTTTTTTTTTAATTTTTTGGTCCTCCAAGTCAAAGATGATTCAAAAAAATTTATTTGTTTCCCCTAATTTTTTATGATTTTTGCAATTTTTTCCATGTTTTTGAATTAAAAATAAATTAATAGTTTTTTAAAAAATAAACTGGCAGTCTAGGAAAGTCAGATTGTTTGAAACAGCTTTAATCAAGTCAATGGGTCAACTCAGGTTGACTCGGTTTGGGTAAGAGGTAGAGACAGGAGATGTTGGGCTACCATGTGTCAACCATTTGTGGTGACATGTGGTAGCAGGTGCTGGTGCTTTAACTTTTTTTTTTTTTGAAATTAAGAGGTCAACACGTGGCAGAGTGGCGTCAGTATGACATCATCCACCACATGGCAAATGACAACTAGTTCGAGGAATTTGAAATGGATCGCTAACGTGGCAGCGATTCAACTGTCTAAAGAAAATATAGTTTAGGTAGTTAGGATCCCACTACATCGCTCCCTTGAATGCGCGGTCCTAGTGATTCCATGTGTCATCGTAAGCATGGTGACCCATGTTCCACTAACAGGTTTTTTTTTTTTTTCGTTTTAGGGACTCTAATTCTTGGCTTTGAATTCGGGTTTTAGCTAAGGAATTTTTAAGGGTTGAATGGAGAATTATGTTGGTACTTAAATTGATATTGGCCAATTTTTCAAAAATCAAATCTAATTTTGCAAATCAAACACATTCTGAAATTTTGCAATTTGATTTTGTCACACAATTCTCCCTATTTCTTAATTATTTTGCATCATTTGCTCAATCAAAGTCAACTTTAATCAAGATAACCGTAATCACATGCATACATTAGAAATTGAGGGTACTTACCTCTTAGACTTTTCCCTCTTTAGCTACTATCTTTATCATAAGAGCTTTCTCTTCTTCAAATTCTTCTCCTCTAGTTTTTCCTCTACTCTCTTCTCTTTATTACTTCTCAGTAATTCCTAGCTGCTCATCCCATTCTCTCTCTCTCTCTCTCTCTTTGTCTAATGCTTTCTTTTTCTTTATGACTCATTTCTCTCTTTCTCAATCTCTCTCTCTTTTTTCTCTCAATCTCATTTCTCATTTTGCTCTCTTTCTCTTCTCTAATTTCACTCTTACTCTCTCTCTGATTTGCATATTAGAGCTCAAATATGTAAAGGTGGCAAAGAGCTTCACTTAGCCTTACTCTATTTGACTTAGATTCACAAAGGTATTTCTCTCTTTCTTCTAATTAAAAGTTGCTTTTCCGTTCATTTTTCTATTGTTGTGTGATTATCTTGGGGATTTTTTTTTCCATGGATTTTCTTGGCTTTTTTTCTTGTGAACCAAACATGGATGAGTTAAATTTAGATTTAACTTAGGCCAGGTTAGGGTAGATCTAGGGTTTTAATTTGGACTCAAGGTTGGTTAGGTGATTGGGCTAGTTTAGGTGTTGGGTTTTGTTGGGCCCAATTGGGCCTCCGAAGTTTGAGCTGCCACATGCTTCTGGGTAGAAATATTGTCACAACTTGAGAATGACTAGCTAGATTGGGGAACTAATGCCACATGCCTCTAAGGTAGACAAACCATCACAACTTAAAACGACTACCTGGATTTAGGAACTAATTCCACTTGCCTCCGAGCTAGACAAATCATCATAACTTGAAAATGACCTCTTGGATTGGGGAGAATCGACTCCTATACCCTAAGTAGGATGCAAACCATTCTGATCCATGGAAAGTAACAAATTGAATGTGTGAGAAGTGGAATGAACACTATAATGAATGACATGAGGACACATCCTAACTCTACTCATGTAATGATAATACTTTACATAATGCATATATATATATATATATATAGAATGCTTCTTATCATTATTGAAGCTATGCATGCAATGAATGAAGATGCACAAAACTCATCTTCACGAATGCCCATGAACCAATGTCAATCCAATCAACAAAAAAGATTCTAAAACCAATCTTTTTCCAAATCTGAATTTCATTTCAATGGTTTTCAAATACCAATCTGTAGAGAGGAGGGTTTATGTTTTGCCAATGATGCCCTGATTAACTATACTTTTAAGTAGAAGTTATCACCAGTGTATTCTGATTTGACTGCCCCTGGATCATGTCTTTTACAAGTATGTTGAAACTTGGCATGATATATGTCCTGAGCCACTAGGAACAAAGTTGCTCAAGTTTATAGATTGACTTGTCAGGCTCAATAATGTTGATTGACCAATGCTTCCCTAAACTTTTATGATGATGACACCCCTTTAGGGACTGTACTCTTAATGTTTAAATCAGTTTGAAGCTAAATGAATAAGTATGCAATCAGATAATACAATCTCATTAAGGATATGAATGAAATGTTCAAACCTACTATTTGCATAGTTTTCGTGCTTACTTAATAGGAAATGACTTTAAGAATACTCTGACAACACACAACCTTGTTGTTAACTTAGAGAATCAAATTAATAGATATACACCTCTAATTTCCTTCCTACTTCAGACTTCTTTTCTTCATTTTCTTCTCATGGAAGAAAGTAGAATGACACTATCCATATGCTATACTGTCACTACCCATCTACAGCACCTGCTTCTTCACCACTCCACTCTAAATTTGATGCCTATTTTCGTTACTACCTTCTTGGTTTATGTCCTAGAGATTATTTTAGTATTTTTGTCCTGAATTGTGATCAGTGCCTTATTGGGTGGGTGTTCTAATTAATATTTTGATATCAAGGTGGACTTTAAGTCACGAGATGAAATGTAGACTAGCGTATGAGGTTGTAATGACCCAAAAATTTCTGCTATAATTTAAACTTTTTTTAATAAAGTATGTCTGCCTTGATACCAAACTGTGATGCCCTATGCAATACTCTATACACAATATCTGTATAAATTGCACTATAGTACCTTGTGATGCCCAAAGTGGTACCATCAAGTACAACAGCCCTCATACATATCATACAACATATTGGAAGCATCTATATATGTATATACATCCAACTATAATACCAAAGTTCTACTCATCAACATAGTTTTACATAAATCCCAAAAATAACCATCCATAATCCATCCTAAAGATACACTACTACTATCTTATACACCATGGTGTTAAACCACTACTTACCTTGCACAATACTTTCAACCTCTACCCTGGAGAGCCCTAAGCCTGGTTACTTGGGTTTCTTAAAATGATAGAAATTATACAAGTGAGATACCTCTCAGTAAGAAGGAATAGATTATTGTCAGTGTGTGGAAATATGAGTTTTAGTGTTACAAAATACAACCATTATTTACCTTTCCTTTCATTGTGAAATCATGTAAAACTGTATACATGCGTATAAATATATTTCAAAATACTTTCCTTTCACATCATACTCTGTATAAAATAATGCCTCTATATAAGTAAACGCACATATATTGTAACGACCTGCTTATCTTAATATAAAATGAAAATAATAAATAAAATGGTCAACCTGAACCCGTGGGTGTCGGAGACACCTGTCAAACACAACGGAAACTTAAGAAGCAATAAATTTAAATTATATTTTATAACCATAAAATCCAAACACCAGAGTTAACTACATTCCCAAATATTTGTGTTTATATACAATCTCCCAAAAACCAAAATAAACCTAGGATCTTACAACAAAAATCTCCTGATCTTAGATCAGAGCTTACCCTCATAGCAAGGAAGCTCAACTTACTTAGCGGCGGCCCTGACTTGCTGGTCTCTCTGGGTTTCTTGAAAATTATTTAATATTCGAGGTGAGACACCTCTCAGTAAGGGTAGATTAATTAAAATCAGTTGTGTGGCAACATGAATATTTAATATTGTAACACTTATACTGTACATTTCACATACCATAAACATAAATCGTAATATGGTTAGATAAACATATAATTTCACACTTCCAAATAATAATACTAATCATGTGTTATCTGATATAATCTATAACACTGAAAACTGCCTAGGATGTATAGCTAGTTGATGTCATGTATTACCCCCCATTGCGGGTTGTGTAACCCGAAGGGGGGACTTGACAATGGCTGGTTGACCACTGTCGAGTCAAAAATGTCTGTAAGTACGATGGGCCCGCCACACCCTCGTTCGGACTACCAGGTGGACGTATACACTCTACACTGAAAGCCACATCGACTATCCATCTCCCACCCCCTCGTGGGGTGGTTAGCACCAATCTGATCATAGATATCTGATCTATAAGCTACGGTACTGTGCTGCTGAAACTGAACTTAACTAACATCCGGGTTCTGATATCATATAGTACATAAACATATATTGTTTATCATAAATCAACTAATAGCATTTTTTGAATCTTACATTAACGTAATAATTACGGTCTTGCTCCGAAAACATGAATAAATACGACCTCGCGCCGAATAACATGAGCAAAGTCGGCCTCTCGCCAAACATCAATCACGGCCTTGCGCCAAACATATCAAATATTCTAAAATCATAATTTACTATGTTTATCATGTTATTCCTGAAAATATCCATCAACATGCTTTACATTGTAAATCTAACTTAACATGGTATAATATATATACATAAAATTATATTCATGCTACACGAATAAAATGAAACCATAAATTCCGTTCTGAAATCACATTTCCTATACAATTGCAGTATTTTCCCAGACTTACATTTTCTCAATTATACTCATATATAATGACATGTTTTCTGAAAACTATTCTACTATTAAATAATAGTAATTCAATGAAAAATTAACTGTTTTAATTTATCCCCTTACCTGGCAACTGAAAAACCTCTCTATAATATTGGTCTTACACCCGTAGAAAACCCTTAGCAGCACCTTGAAAATGATAATGCCCATAACTAAACTTCAGTATTTATTCAAGTACATCATTTCCTTCAACTATGGAAATACCAAATTTCGAATAAAAAGCCTTACCTCAACTCAGGGATGAATTCCAACTTACTTCCACCAACGATCTGCTTCGGCAGATTTGGAGAGAACTTCTTTAGGAGCGTCGTGGTGGCCTCAGATCGTCGATCCGGAGAACGATGGAGCCGAAATTGAAGAGAGAGAGAAGAGAGAAACCATAGGGAGAGAGAGAGAGAGAGAGAGAGAGAGAGAGAGAGAGTGAGTGATTTCTATTTTTCTATGTTAAAAATCCGAATTTCAGCTATTTATAGGGTCGGATTCGTCGATGAGACACGTCACCTCATCGACGAGTCTTGTAGAAAGTTCGTCGACGAACCTATACCCTCGTCGATGAATTTTAGACTTCCAAAAATCCTCTCTCGGTATCTTCTCATCGATGAAACTTGGCTTCGTTGACGAGGTCCTCTTATTTCCTCGTCGACGAATCCCCTGTGTTCGTAGAAGAGGACCTGATAAATTTCCTCAATTATTACCCCCAAAATGCGCGTTCGTCATCGAAGTCTACTGCCTCCTTCTGTTTCTATTTCCATTTCCCTTCGTCTCTATTTAAATACCATTTTTATTATTTAGGTCATTACATTCTCCCCTCCTTATAAAATTTCGTCCTCGAAATTTACTATCCATATATTTCATCATCCCTTAATAGGAAAAATGGTATACTTATTTTATTACTTACCCTCACTTATGGCGGAGGAATACCGTGGTTACATTTCAAGTTTTGGAAGATTACATAAACCAAAATAAAATTTCCCCCAAAACTAAAATACCACTTACTACTAGAGCATTACATGTACCTGCAAAAGAAACATTATATATTTACTTATCTTTTCCAATTACATCTGAACTTCTTGGAATTATTGAAGGTACTTCTGTCTAATATGTTCCTCAAACTCCCAAGAAACCTATTCTATTGCATGATTCCTCCATAGAACCTTTACTAGAGGAATCTTCTTATTATGTAGTTCCTGGTCCTTTCTGTCCAGAATCTACACTAGTACCTCCTCATAAACTAGCGAATCATTGAGCTTTAACTTACCATAGCTAATAATATGAGAATGATTTGTGACGTATTTCCTCAACATAGATACGCGAAATACATCGTGCATCCTGGATAGTGTAGGTGGCAAAGCTAGCCTGTAGGCCATCGGCCCCACTTTCTCTAAAATCTCAAATGGACCAATAAACCTAGGGCTAAGTTTACCCTTCCTACCAAACCTCATAACCCCTTTTAATGGAGATATTTTCAAAAATATATGATCACTGACATCGAACTCCAAATTCCTGCGGCGATTGTTGGCATAACTCTTCTGTCAGCTCTGAGCTGCACTGATTCTATTACTGATGAGCCGAATTTTATTGTACGCCTACTGTACCAGCTCTGGCCCCACAACTCACCGCTCACCCATGAAAATGAGATCGACATCTCCTACCGTGCAATGCCTTAAAAGGTGCTATACTAATGCTAGACTGAAAATTGTTATTATACGCGAATTCCACCAGCAGCATGAACTGAGTCCAACTACCCCCAAAATCTAAAACACTTGCTCAGAGCATATCTTCTAATATCTATATCGTCCTCTCAGTCTGCCAGTATGACTGAGGAGGGAATGTCGTGCTAAACGATAACTGAGACCCTAAAGCTTCCTACAAGCTTCTCCAGAACTGTTACGAGAAACGTGGGTCTCGATTTGACACTATAGATATTGGCACTCCATGAGAACGAACTATCTCCTGAACGTAAATCTTCGCTAAACGGTTGAGGGAATAGCTAATCTTGATAGGGAGGAAATGGGCGGTCTTAGTCAACCGATCTACTCTCACCCAAATCGCATTCTGGTCATGTGATGTCGACAGCAGCCTTGAGACAAAATCCATAGATATATGATCCCACTTCCACTCAGGGATAAATAGTGGCTGCAACTGTCCCGCTGGCCTCTGGTGCTCAGCTTTTACCTACTATCACATCAAGCATTGGGCTGCATACTCGACAATTTATCTCTTCATACCACTCCACCAATAAAACTTTCGTAGATCCCTGTACATTTTCGTACTGTCTGGATGAACTGTATACAAAGATCTGTGAGCCTCCTCCCAAATAGTCCTCCTAATGTCAGCATCAGCAGGAACACATAATCTAGAACGGAACCATAAAGCTCCGTCATCTAAAATGCAGAATTCCTTACCCTGACCAGTCTGCACTCTATCTATCACCTCTGCTAATTCTGGATCTTCCTTCTGAGCAACTTTAATTCTTTCCTACAGAGTAGGCTGTACCACTAAACTGACGATACATACAGGAGGATCACTCTCTACCAATTCTATGTCGAGTCTCTCCAGATCCATCATGATTGGATGTTGAATTTCCATAGCTACCATCGTTGGTCTCGCAAACTTCCTGCTCAACGCATCAGCTACCACATTTGCTTTTCCAAAGTGATAACTGATGGTACAATCAAAATCTTTAATCAACTCTAACCACCTTTTCTGTCTCATATTCAATTCCTTCTGGGTGAAGAAATACTTTAAACTCTTGTGGTCAGAGAAAATCTCACACTCCTCGCCATACAAGTAGTGCCTCCAAATCTTCAATGCGTGTACCAGTGCAGCCAATTCAAGATCACGGGTAGGGTAGTTCTTCTCACACTCCTTCAACTATTTGGACGCATATGCCACTATCCTGCCATGCTGCATTAATACATAGCCAAGTCCCTTCAAGGACGCATCACTGTAGATGGTATAACCCTCACCCCCAGACGGGATGATCAGTACTGGTGCTGTGACTAGCCTTTGCTTCAATTCCTGAAAACTTTGCTCACAGCTGTCGTCCCATTCAAATATGGCATTATTCCTAGTTAGTCGTGTCAGAGGCCCTGATAAAACTAAGAATCCCTCAACAAAATGACGGTAATAACTGTCTAACCCCAAGAAACTCCTAATCTCTTCGACATTCCTTAGTCAAGCCTAATTCACTACCGCCTCAATCTTACTAGGATCCACAGAAATTTCGTCTCTTGAAATAACATGCCCCAAAAGCATAAATTTCTCGAGCCAGAAGTCACATTTGTTGAACTTTTCATACAACTTCTTTACCTTGAGCATCTGCACAACCTGCCTTAAATGTATCTCGTGCTCCTCATATCTCCTCGAATAGACTAGTACATCATCAATAAAAAGAACAACAAATTGATTTAAATATGGATGAAAAATCCTATTCATCAAATCCATAAATATGGAGGGAGCATTCATCAGACCAAATGGCATAACAAGAAATTCATAATGCCCATACCTTGTCCTGAAAGCCGTCTTCAATACATCCTCTGCTCTCACCTTTACCTGATGGTAGCCTAACTTGAGGTCGATATTAGAATATACCCATGTACCCTGTAGCCGATCAAACAAGTCATCTATACAGGGTAGATGATACTTGTTCTTGATGGTCACTTTATTAATCTCCTTGTAATCTATGCACATCCTCCTAGATCTGTCTTTCTTCTTCACAAACAGTATTGGAGCTCCCCATGGTGATACACTAGGTCGTATGAAGCCCTTATCAAGCAAATCCTGTAACCGATCTTTTATTTCTGCCAACTCTGCTAGAGCCATTCGGTATGGTGCTTTAGAGATCGACACTATACCTGGAAGTAGATCAATAGGAAAACTACCTCTCGATTAGGTGGCAAACCCGACAATTCATCTGGAAACACATCAGTAAACTCCTTTACTACTGGCGTACTAGTGAGCTTCACTTCATTCCCTATTGTTTCCTTCACGAATACCACAAATCCCTAACAACCACTTAGAAGCAACCTCCTTGCCTGAACAACTAAAACCATATGAGGTAGAGATTGTACTCGTGACCCTGTAAATATGAATTCTAGTCTTCCTGGCAGTCTAAAAATTACTTCTCTCGCATGGCAGTCTAGCTGGAAAAATTAGATGCTAGCCAATCCATGCCAAAAATAATATCAAACCTATGCATGTCTAACACTACCAAATTACCAGACATAATCCTCCTCTGAACATCAACTGGACAACCATGAAGCACCCTATTACATCTCACTGCTGACCTGGTTGGCGTAGCTACTAATAATTCATCATCTAATGTCTGTGTTTCAGCCCCACATAATTTAACACATTTCACAGATGCAAATGAGTGTGTGGCCCCCGAGTCAAAATGTGCAATAACTTTAAATGAAAGCATATTAACCGTACTTGTCACCACATCACCGGCTATCTCAGCACCACCTGACATCAAAGCAAAAACCCTAGCTGGGGCCATATTTCGTTGCTGGCCTCCACGTGGCGCCTGGTAGCCTCCTCAAGTAGGTTTAGGAGTAAGAGCGGCACAAATCTGAGCCTGACAATCCCTCATCATATGTCCTGGTTCCTCACACCGGTAGCAGACACCTCGCCAGGCAAGACACTCCCCCAAGTGTCTTTTCCCGCAAGATGGGCAAGCTGGAGATGACTGCATACCCTGAAAATTGCGATTCCCGATCTCCTATCTCCGGTCTCTGTAATAACCACCTTTCTTCCATGAACCACGACTGACTCCCTGCTGTTAACTGGAAGGTGCGAAACTCTTCTTCTGTCTTTGCTCCTCAACCTCTAATCGCTCCCCAATCTCCGCTATAGTGGCCCTATTCACTAGCTCAACAAAATCCTGCAACTTCAGAATCAATACCTGCTTATGTATTTCTCTCCTCAGACCTTTATCAAACTGCCGTACCTTCTTTGCTTCATTTGGTATGATGTACGGGGTGAAGCAAGATAATTCGATGTACCTCGCCGCGTACTTCTGTACGGTCTGCTATCCCTGCTTCAGATTCAGGAACTCCTCAATCTTCGCTTCCTTGGACGAGGTTGGAAAATACTTATCGAAGAATGTCTCCTTAAACTGCTCCCATATCATCTCCACTGGTACTGTCCTCTGCTGCTCTAAAGGTTTCACTGGGGTCCACCACCTCTCGGCTTCTCCAGTCAATTTGTAGGTAGCAAATAACACTCTCTGCTCCTTTGAACACTGCAGCACCACAAATATTTTCTCTATCTCCTGCACCCAGTTTTCAGCGACTACAAGATCTATTCCCTCTAAGAAGGCCAGAGGATTCATCTTTATGAATTTCTCTATCAAACTACCATGGCCTGCCGACGGACCACCCTGTTCCCTCAAACTCCTAGCAATTTCTGCCATAACCTGCTGTGCTACGCTGCGTAAGACGACATTTGAATGATTACCTGCAGCGCTTGAGGGCCCAGCCCCCTCATTCCCATTGGTGTGGGCACTATTGCCACTAGGGTCCATACTGAAAAACAAATAATTTAACTCAGAACCCTTTCACTATACATATTGTCCAAACCATATAATATATTCTCCAAATTAATTCATCACTCTTGATCTTAATTCAAGGTTCAAGCCTACAACCTAGACACCCAACCCGATGATAGTTTACCATGACTTTCCTGAAATCGTCACCCTAGGAAAATCACACAAACCAACCCGGAAGTCCTGCATTTAGACTACAAAACTAGACCTCAAATTCCCTTATCATGTATTCTGGTATTATTACTATTACATTCTAGAGTCTACAAAACCTATATAGTATCCTTGGCTCTGATACCAAACTATAACGACCTGCTTATCTTAATATAAAATGAAACATAAAGAATAAAATGCTTAACCCAAACCCGTGGGTATTAGAGACACCTGCCAAACACAGCGGAAACTTAAGCAGCAGTAAATTTAAATTACATTTTTCGTAACCATAAAATCCAAACACCAGAGTTAACTACATTCCCAAATATCTGTGTTTATATAAAATCTCCCAAAAACAAAAATAAACCTAGGATCTTACAACAAAAATCTCCTGATCCTAGACCAAAACTTACCCTCCTAGCAAGGAAGCTTAACTCACTCAGCGGCGGTCCTGACCTGCTGGTCTCTCCGAGTTTCTTGAAAATCATTTAATATTTGGGGTGAGACACCTCTCAGTAAGGGTAGATAAATTAAAATCAGTTGTGTGACAACATGAATATTTAATGTTGTAATACTTATACCATACATTTCACATACCATAAATATAAATCGTAATATGGTTAGATAAGCATATAATTTCATACTTCCAAGTAATAATACTAATCATGTGTTATCTGATATAATCTATAATACTAAAAACTGCCCAGAATGTATAGCTAGCTGATGTCATGTACTACCCCCTATGATGGATTGTGCAGCCCGAAGGCGAGACCTGACAATGGCTGGCCGACCACTGCCGAGTCAAAAATTTTTGTAAGTACGATGGGCCTACCACACCCTAGTCAGGATTACTAGGTGGATGTCTACACTTTACACTAAAAGCCACATCGACTATCCATCTCCCACCCCCTCGCGGGGTGGTTAGCACCAATCTGATCATAGATATCTGATCTATAAGCTACAGTACCGTGCTCCTAAAACTGAACTAAACTAACATCTGGGTTCTGATACCATATAGTACATAAACATATACTATTTATCATAAATCAACTAATAGAATTTTCTGAATCTTACATTAACATAATAATTACGGCCTCGAGCCGAAAACATGAATAAATATGGCCTCGTGCCAAATAATAGTAATTTCAATGAAAAATAAACTGTTTTAATTTATCGCCTTACCTGGAAACTGAAAAGCCCCTTTATAATACTGGTCTTACACCCGTAAGAAACCCTAAGCAGCACCTTGAAAATGATAATTCCCAGAACTAAACTTCAGTATTTATTCGAGTACATCATTTCCTTCAACTGTGGAAAGACTAAATTTCGAATAAAAAACCTTACCTCAACTTAGGGATGAATTCCAACTTGCTTCCACCAACAATCCTCTTTGGCAGATTTGGAGAGAACTTCCCTAGGAGCGTCATGGTGCCCTCAGATAGTCGATCCGGCGAACGATGGAGCAAAAATAGAAGAGAGAGAAAAGAGAGAGAGAGAGAGAGAGAGAGAGAGAGAGAGTGTGTGTGTGTGTGTGATTTCAATTTTTCTACGTTAAAAATATGAATTTCAGCTATTTATAGGGCCGGATTCGTCAACGAGACATGTCACCTCGTTGACGAGTCTTGTAGAAAGTTCATCGACAAAACTGCACCCTTGACGATGAATTTCAGGCTTCCCAAAATCCTCTATCGGTATCTTCTCGTCGACAAAACTTGGCTTCATCGATGACGCCTTCTTATATCCTCGTCAACGAATCCCCTGTGTTCGTCGATGAGGACCCGATAAATTTCCTCAATTATTACTCCCAAAATGCGCATTCATTGATGAAATTTGATGCCTCCTTCTATTTCTATTTCCATTTCCCTTCCCCTCTATTTAAATACAATTTTTATTATTTGGGTCATTACATATATGCATAGAAGAATTGCTCTGGATGGATAAACAACAACATCACGTATTAACCTCGCATGGTCTAGTTTGTGCGGCTCGTAGGCTCGACCTAGCCATGGTTGGCCTAACCAGACTAAGTCAATTGTACCTCTATCTATATCTGTACATGTAACTATGAGTACGATTGGCCTACCCAGCTGGTTTGGACTTCAGGGGGTAACTCTACACTTCAATGGCACAATCGACTGTATATCACCCAACACTCTATTTGAGAAGTGTGGTTGCACTGGTATCTGTGAAGTTACGGTATCGTGCTTAGCTATGGTCTATTAGGGTTCTTAAACCTTATAATTCGATTTCTAAAACAATATTATAACATGATTTCATTCACAAATCAGTATAAATTGACATACTATAAATCTGTATAAAATCACTAAAATATTATAACTCTGTGTAAAATACCATCACACTGTAGTCTATATAGAACGCTATCATTCAGTGATTTTGTATCAAATGATGTACTGTAGTTCTATATAGAATGCTATCATTCTATAATTTTGTATCAAAAGTTGTACTGTAGTTCTATATAGAAGGATCTAACTCTGTATAATATATGTACTATAGTTCTATAAAGAACGCTGTAACTCTGTATAATATCTGTATTGTAGTTCTATAAAGAACATTGTAATACTATATAATATCTGTATAAAATCTATATCAAATACTGCCATACTGCAGTTCAGTATAAAATATCATCATACTATAAGTTTGTAAAAATCCATATCTCTATCTCTATATGCATATTACCATAAAAACTAACAAAATAATTATGCATAATATTCAACTCATGCCACGCACTTTAAGTGATAATCTATACTATAATATTCTATTGAAAATATTGGTATAACCATCTCTAGGGTTTTACTCAACTCAATAACCCAACTTTCTCAAAACATAAATATATTATTTCCAAAGTTCCCATTTTCATAAGTATGTGTACTCAGGAAAACATATATATATATTACTTAGAAATCATATATTATAATTTAATTAGTTAAATTTTTGAAAACGCCTGACATAATCTATTGCCTTTACCTGTTTCCTAGAGATATGCTTACAGGGACCCTAAAACGATGCCTACAACGTTTGAAACACATACCCTATATTTATACACCTTAGTTTAATGAGTTCAACTTTGGAATAACAACAACCATAACATTTCTAAGCTCTCATACCCCAGTTTAACTAGTTAATTTTTTTTAGACAACTAAAAAATTCATCTCCTTAACTTAATCCTATAGTGGTGTCTAGAATCCCCAAAGAGCTAATCTGCTCATATTAAACTAAGGAGAATCATCGTCGAAATCCTGAAACGATGTTTGTGAATTGATTCAAGAGAAAAATCGAAGAGAGAGAGAGAGAGAGAGAGAGAGAGAGAGAGAGAGAGAGAGAGAGAGAGAGAGGGTTTTATTTATCTAAAAAAAAATGACTTGAATTATTTATATAGGCCACAGATTTAGAGCAAAATCGTTGATGGTTTTCCCTGAAACCATCAATTGTTTGTCTTGAAAACGTCGACGGTTTTGTTTTTAACCAAACCTTTTTCCACCATTTTACCTTTACCTACCCGCAGTAACTCAAAACCATCTATGGTCATCACCGGTGTTTTCTGATTTGACTGTGTCTGGATCATGTCTTTTGCAAGTATGTTGAAACATGGCATGATATCTGTCTTGAGCCACTTGGAACCAAGTTGCTCAAGCTTATAGATTGACATGTCAGGCTCAATAATGTTGATTAACAAATGCTTCCCTAAACTTTTCTAAAGATGACACCCCTTTAGGGACTGTACTTTTAACGTTTAAATTTGAAGCTAAATGAATAAGAATGCAATCAGATAATACAATATCATTAAGGGTATGAATGAAATATTCAAACCTACTATTTGCATAGTTTCCGTGCTTACTTAATAGGAAATGACTTTAGGAATACTCTGACAACACACAACCTTGTTGTTAACTTAGAGAATCAAATTAATAGATATACACCTCTAATTTCCTTCCTACTTCAGACTTCTTTTCTTCATTTTCTTCCCGTGGCAAAAAGTAGAAGGACACTATCCATCTGCTATACTAGCACTACCCATCTACTGCACCTGCTTCTTCACTAATCCACTGTAAATTTGATGCCTAATTTCATTAGTACGTTCTTGGTTTATGTCCTAGAGCTCATTTTAGTATTTCTGTCCTGAATTGCGATAAGTGCCTTATTGGGTGTTCTAATTAACATTTTGATCTCAAGGTGGACTTTAAGTCACGAGATGAAATGCAGGCTAGCGTATGGGGTTGTAATGACCCGAAAATTTCTGCTATAAATTAAATTTTTTTAATAAAATATGTCAGCCTTGATACCAAACTATGATGCCCTATGCAATACTCCATACACAATATCTGTATAAAATGCACTATAGTACCCTATGATGCGCAAAGTGGCACTAGGTACAATAGCCCTCACACATATCATACTCTATATTGGAAGCATCTATATGTGTATATATATCCAACTATAATACCAGAGTTCTACTCATCAACATAGTTTTACATAAATCCCAAAAATAACCATCCATAATCCATCCTAAAGATACACAACTACTATCTTATGCACCATGGTGTTGCACCACTACTTACCTTGAACAATACTTTCAACCTCTGCCTTGGAGAGCCCTAAGCCTGGCTACCTGGGTTTCTTGAAATGATAGAAATTATACGAGTGAGATACCTCTTAGTAAGAAGGAATAAATTATTGTCAGTGTGTGGCAATATGAGTTTTAATGTTACAAAATACAACCATTATTTACCTTTCCTTTCATTGTGAAATCATGTAAAACTGTATACACACTTATAAATATATTTTAAAATACTTTCCTTTCACATCATACTCTGTATAAAATGATTCCTCTATATAAGTAAATGCGCATATATGCATAGAAGAACTACTCTAGATGGATAAACAACAGCGTTATGTATTAACCCTACATAATCCGTGTTGTGCGGCCCGTAGGCTCGACCTAGCCATGGTTGGCCTAACTAGACTAAGTCAATTGTATCTATATCTGTATCTGTATATGTAACTATGAGTACGATTGGCCTACCGAGCTGGTCGAGACTTCAGGGGGTAACTTTATACTTCAATGGCACAATCGACTGTATACCCCCAACACTCTATTTAAGAAGTGTGGGTGCACTGGTATTTGTGAAGTTACGGTACCGTGCCTAGCTATGGTCTATCAGCATTCTTAAACCTTATAATTCGATTTCTAAAACAATGTTATAACATGATTTCATTCACAAATCAATATATATTGACATACTATAAATCTGTATAAAATCACTAAAATATTGTAACTTTGTATAAAATACCATCATACTATAGTTCTATATAGAACGCTATCATTTAGTGATTCTACATCAAATGATGTACTGTAGTTCTATATAGAATGCTATCATTCTATAATTTTGTATCAAATGTTGTACTGTAGTTCTATATAGAACGATGTAACTCGGTATAATATATGTACTGTAATTCTATAAAGAACGCTGTAACTCTGTATAATATCTGTATTGTAGTTTTATAAAGAACGTTGTAGTACTATATAATATATGTATAAAATCGATATCAAATACTGCCATACTATAGTTCAGTATAAAATATCAGCATATTATAAGTCTGTAAAAATCCATATCTCTATCTCTATATGCATATTACCTTAAAAACTAACAGAATAATTATACATAATATTCAACTCATGCCACGCATTTTAAGTGATAGTCTATACTATAATATTATGCTGAAAATATTGGTATAACCATCCTAGGGTTTTACTAAAATCAAAAACCCAACTTTCTCAAAACATAAATATGTTATTTCCAAAGTTCCCATTTTCATAAGTCTGTATACTCAGATATATATATATATATATATATATATATATATATATTACTTTGAAATCATATATTATAATTTAATTAGTCAAATTTTTGAAAATGCCTGACGTAATCTATTCCCCTTACCTGTTTCCTAGAGATATGCTTGCACGGACCCTAAAATGATGCCTGCAATGCTTGGAACACATACCCTATATTTATACCCCTACTTTAATGAGTTCAACTTTGGAATAACAACAACCATGGCATTTCTAAGCTCTCGTACCCCAGTTTAATTGGTTAATTCTTTTTAAGACAAGTAACAAATTCATCTCCTTACCTTAATCCTGGATTGGTGCCCAGAAAATCCAAATAGCTAATATGCTCATATTAAACTGAGGAGAATCATCGCCAAAATCCTGAAATGATGTTTGTTGATTGATTCAAGAGAGAAATCGAAGAGAGAGAGAGAGAGAGAGAGAGAGAGGGAGAGAGAGAGTGGAATTGAGAGAGGGGAAGAGAGAGAGAGAGAGAGAGAGAGAGAGAGAGAGAGAGAGAGAGAGAGAGAGAGTTTTATTTATCTCAAAAAATTACTTGAATGCTTTATATAGGCCACAAACCTAGAGCAAAACCGTTAATGGTTTGCCCTAAAATCGTCAACCGTTGTCCTGAAACCGTTGACGATTTGGTTTTTAACCAAACCTTTTTCCACCGTTTTACCCTTACCTGCCCGTAGTAACTCAAAACCATCTATGGTTATAACCGTTGTTTTCTAATTTGATTGCCTCTAGATCATGTCTTTTGCAAGTATGTTGAAACTTGGCATGATATCTATCCTGAGCCACTTGGAACCAAGTCGCTCAAGTTTATAGATTGACTTGTCGGTCTTAATAATGTTGATTAACCAATGCTTCCCTAAACTTTTCTAATGATGACACCCCTTTAGGGACTGCACTCTTAATGCTTAAATCATTTTGAAGCTAAATGAATAAGTATGCAATTAGATAATACAATCTCATTAAGGATATGAATGAAATGTTCAAACCTACTATTTGCATAGTTTTCGTGCTTACTTAATAGGAAATTACGTTAGGAATACACTACCCATCTACTGCACCTGCTTCTTCACTACTACACTGTAAATTTGTTGCCTACTTTCGTTAGTACCTTCTTGATTTATGTCCTAGAGCTCATTTTAGTATTTCTATCATGAATTGTGATCAGTGCCTTATTGGGTGTTCTAATTAATATTTCAATCTCAAGGTGGACTTTAAGTCACGAGATGAAATGCAGACTAGCGTATGGGGTTGTAATGACCCGAAAACTTCTGCTATAATTTAAACTTTTTTTAATAAAGTATGTCTGCCTTGATACCAAACTGTGATGCCCTATGCAATACTCTATACACAATATCTATATAAAATGCACTATAGTACCCTGTGATGCCCAAAGTGGTGCCACCAGGTACAACAGCCCTCATACATATCATACAACATATTGGAAGCATCTATATATGTATATACATCCAACTATAATACCAGAGTTCTACTCATCAACATAGTTTTACATAAATGCCAAAAATAACCATCCATAATCCATCCTAAAGATACACAACTACTATCTTATACACCATGGTGTTAAACCACTACTTACCTTGAACAATACTTTCAACCTCTGCCCTGGAGAGCCCTAAGCTTGGTTACTTGGGTTTCTTAAAATGATAGAAATTATACAAGTGAGATACCTCTCAGTAAGAAGGAATAGATTATTGTCAGTGTGTGGAAATATGAGTTTTAGTGTTGCAAAATACAACCATTATTTACCTTTCCTTTCATTGTGAAATCATGTAAAACTGTATACACGCATATAAATATATTTCAAAATACTTTCACATCATACTCTGTATAAAATAATTCCTCTATATAAGTAAATGTGCATATATGCATATAAGAACTGCTCTGGATGGATAAACAACAACGTCATGTATTAATCCCGCAAGATCCCGGTTGTGTAGCCCATAGGCTTGACCTAGCCATGGTGTGCCTAACCAGACTAAGTAAACTGTATCTGTATCTGTATTTGTATCTGTATTTGTATATGTAGCTATGAGTACAATTGGCCTACCCAGTTGGTCTGGACTCTATGGGGTAACTCTACACTTCAATGGCACAATCGACTGTATACCACCAACACTCTATTTGAGAAGTGTGGCTGCACTGGTATCTGTGAAGTTACGGTACCATGCTTAGCTATGGTCTGTCAGGGTTTTTAAACCTTATAATTTGATTTTGAAAACAACATTATAACATGATTTCATTCAAAAATCAGTATAAACTGACATACTATAAATCTGTATAAGGTCACTAAAATATTGTAACTTTGTATAAAATACCATCATACTTTAGTTCTATATATGACACTGTCATTTAGTGATTCTGTATCAAAAGATGTACTGTAGTTCTATATAGAACGCTATTATTCTATAATTTTGTATCAAATGTTGTACTATATGTGACAACCCAAATAATAATAGGATTTAAATAATGAAGAGGAAGGGAAATGGAAACAACGATAGAAGGAGGAAGTCGATTTTGTCGACGAACGCTTCGCGTTTGTTGACGACAATGCATTTTGGAAATAATAACCAAGGGAAATATCAGGGCCTTGTCGACGAATACAAGGGATTCATCGACGAGGGTATAAGGGGACCTCATCGACAAAGCAAGATTCGTCGACGAGAAAATACCGAAAGAGGTTTTGAAGTAGACTGAATTTCGTCAATGAGAAGTGGGTTTTGTCAACGAAATTATTAAAGGACTCATCGATGAGATGACATGAGTCCTCGATGAATCCAGTCCTATAAATATCAAAAATCTGGATTTTTACTTCACAACTAAGAAATCTCCCTCCTCTCTCTCTCCCCTTCGGCTCCCTCTCCTTCTTTCTTCGATTTTGGCCAGGATTTACGCCGGTTTGACAATCTGAAGCCACCACGACGCTCCTAGGGAAGTTCTCTCCAAAGGTGTCGGAGCAGATCGTTGGTGAAGGCAAGTGAGAATTCATCCCTAAGTTGAGGTAAGGCTTTTTAAGCCAAATTTGGTCTTATGGTAGTTATAGGAAATGATATACACGTGGAAATACTGACATTTAATACTGAGAGTTTTCATTTTCAAAGTATTGATTAGGAAATCCTATTGGTGTTAGACCAGAATATTTTGGGGGCTTTCTCAGTAGCCAGGTAAGGGAATAAACTAAAGCAGTTATTTTCATGCAAATTATTATTATTTATGAGAAAAGTTATTTTCTGGAAAGCATGTATTATATCTGTAGATTATGAAGGAAATGCACGTTTGAGAAAAATATTACTACTATGTTGAAATGTATATATATGTATGAGATGCTAGAAATTATGATTTTTAGAATGTAATGTATGGTTTTTATACAGAAAATGTGTGGCATGAATATTATTTTACGTGGAAAAATATTTTGATATGATACTAATATGAATGAAGTATGTATTGAGAAATTATGAAAGGATACAGTACATTATGATGTTGAAAATACATGATAGATTGATTATTTTCAGAATGATATACATATATGAAATGATTTCGGTGCGAGGCCGTATTTATGTATGATTTCGGCGCGATGCCGTATTTATGTATGATTTCGGTGCGAGGCCATGTTTATGTATGATTTTGGCGTGAGACCATATTTATAAAATTAGAAAAGATACTAGATTATATGTTATCAGAACCTGGATGTTAGTTTAGTTCAGTTTAAGAGCATGGTACCGTAGCTTATAGATCAAACATCTATGATCAGATTAGTGCTAACCACCCCACGAGGGGGTGGGAGATTGATAGTCTATGTGGATTTTAGTAGAGTATGAACGTCCACCTGGCAGTCCGAACCAGGGTGTGGCGGGCCTATCGTACTTACAGACATATTTGACTTGGCAGTGGTCGACCAGCCATTGTCGGGTCCCATTTTCGGGCTGCACAACCCATCATGGGGGGTAATACATGACATCAGCTAGCTATTCATCTTGGTTATGTTTTTAGTATTATCAGTTATAACAGATGTTTTATGCACGATATGATTTATTAGCAAATATGAAAATATATGATTTTTCAGTACGATATGATGAATGCTTAGAGAAATATGAAATGTACTGTATATGTATAATTGCCTTAAATGTTCATGTTGCCACACAATTGTATTTAGTTTATTTTCCCTTACTGAGAAATGTCTCACCCCCGAACTAAATTAATTTTTCAGGAGACCTTGAGAGACCGGCGGGTCGTGGCCATCGTTGAGCTTATTAAGTTACCCTACTAGGAGGGTAAGATTTTGTTCTAGGATTAGGATTATTTTGTTGTGAGGTCCTAGTTGTATTTGGAACGTTATGGGAGATTAAAAATATATGTATGCTATTTTGGTGTAAATAAAATCTGGTATTATGTTTTATAGTTGGATGATTAAGATTTTATACTTACCGCTGCTTAGATTTCCACTGTGATTGACAGGTGTCCCCGTTACCCATGGGTTCGGGTTGACCATTTTATTTATTATGTTCATTTTATATTAAGGAATTTGAGGTCATGACACTGTAGTTCTATATAGAACGATGTAACTCTATATAATATATGTACTATAGTTCTATAAAGAACGCTGCAACTCTGTACAATATTAGTGTTGTAGTTCTATAAAAAACGTTGTAATACTATATAATATCTGTATAAAATCTATATCAAATAATGGCATACTGTAGTTCAGCATAAAATATCATCATACTATAGGTCTGTAAAAATCCATATCTCTGTCTCTATATGCATATTACCATAAAAACTACCAAAATAATTATGCATAATATTCAACTCATGCCACATATTTTAAGTGATAATCTATACTATAATATTCTACTGAAAATATTGGTATAACCATCTCTAGGGTTTTACTTAACTCAATAACCCAACTTTCTCAAAACATACATATATTATTTCCAAAGTTCCCATTTTCATAAGTCTATATACTCAGGAAAACATATATATATTACTAAGAAATCATATATTATAATTTAATTAGTCAATTTTTGAAAATTCCTGACATAATCTATTCCCCTTACCTGTTTTTTAGAGATATGCTTGCAGGGACCCTAAAACGATGCTTGCAACATTTGGAACACATACCCTATATTTATACACCTTAGTTTAATGAGTTCAACTTTGGAATAACAACAACCATGACATTTCTAAGCTCTCATACCCCAGTTTAACTGGTTAATTTTTTTAGAGACAACTAAGAAATTCATCTCCTTACCTTAATCATGGAGTGGTGCCTAGAATCCCCAAATAGCTAATCTGCTTCGATTAAACTGAGGAGAATTGTCGCCAAAATCCTGAAATAATGTTTATCAGCTGATTCAAGAGAAAAATTGAAGAGAGAGAGAGAGAGAGAGAGAGAGAGAGAGAGAGAGAGAGAGAGAGAGAGAGAGAGGGGGTTTTATTTATCTAAAAAAAAATGACTTGAATGCTTTATATAGGCCACACACCTAGAGCAAAACCGCTGACGGGTTTGCCCTGAAACCATACACCGTTTGCCCTAAAACTGTTGATGGTTTGGTTTTTAACTAAACCTTTTTCCACCATTTTACCCTTACCTTGCCCCCATAACTCAAAATCGTTGATGGTTTTCTAAGCTCACCAAAACCATAAATAGTTTGGTCTTCACCAAACCAATTTTACTTTTTTCTTTATTATTTCATTACTTACTATTTTTCGAGTCTCTACATCCTCCCCTCCTTAAAAAAAAAAATTTCATCCTCGAAATTTGTTATCTAGTACTTTTGTCCTCATTTAAAAGAAATCACCCAAATTTTATTAATCACCCTCACTTATGGCAAAGGACTACCATGATTACATATATGGTTCTCAGAGATTACAGATATCCGAAAAAAAACTCTCCCAAAACACAATACTATTACATGAAAATCTACAATTAAATGCACATGAACTATTCAACATGCATAAAACCTCCTTACATACAACGAATCCTTACCTGAACCATTATCTTTTTTTTTTTTTTCCTTTCTAGCTAATACTAGGCCCCTTTATATAGATGTGGGTACTTCTAATGCATTTCCTCCTTTAGCTCCCACGACGCTTCCTCAATTGCACAATTCCTCTAGAGTACTTTTACCAGTGGAATTTTCTTGGTGCATAGTTCTTACTCTTTATGATCTTGGATCTAGAATGGCACTTCATCATATGATAGGGTATTCCCAAGTTCCAGTGCCTCTTATTATATGTGATGGATCTATGATGTATTTCTTCAACATAGAGACATGAAATACGTCGTGGATCCTGGATAATGCTGAGGGTAATGCTAACTTGTAGGCAACCGGATCGATTCTATCCAGTATCTCAAACGACGCAATGTACCTAAGGCTTAACTCACCTTTCTTCCCAAATGTCATCACTCCTTTCATTGGTGCAATTTCAAGAACACGCTATCTCATACACCAAATTCCAGCGCTCGTTGGTGGGTATCTGCATAACTTTTATGCCGACTGTGAGCTATTTTAATTCTCTCTTGGATAAGCTAGATTTTCTCAGAAGTCCGCTGTACAATCTCTGGTCCTAAAATCTTCTTTTCACCAATTTCATCCAATATAACAGAGATCGACACCTCCGACCATACAACACTTCATACGGGGCCATCCCTGTTGGCCTAACATGGCTTTCAAGTCTTGTTTTAATCATAACAAATAAAGAATAATTTAACAAGTTATGGTTTAAGTGATGATATTTCAGGAAACCTAGTATGTCAAGTTCAAAAGGTGCAAGAATTGAAAGTCCAAAGATCACAAGTACCACAAAGCTATACTTCCTTCACAAGGTGATCAAATGAAAGCTTAATGAGGTCCAAGATGGTCAAGTAGTATGAAGCTTAAAGAATACTCATGCTCAAGGCAAAGATGATTCAAAGCAATGATATACATGAAGACTTCAAAGCTTAGAGAGTTTTTAATCTCTCTAGGAAGTTTTACGTAAGTACTTCACTTTAAATATCATTTTGAATGCTTTAAAGCTCATTAGGGATTAATATGGACTTAGAGACCTTACTTTGAAACCCCGGAAACTACTCTTTAATAGTTACTGGCCTTAAAAGACTTAAAATCTTGTTTTGATGATAAAAAATCAGAGGAACTTAACATATTTGGTTAGGTGATGATATTTTAGGACTCAAGTATGTGAATACAAGGTCAAGTGCTAACAAGGATTATTGAAAGCTTATACACCAAAGAAAGATGATCAAATGAAGCTTAAAGAGTGTTAAAGTATGGATTCAAAGATGATCTAATAAAGCTTGAAGTATATTGAAGCATGAAGTTATAGATGAAACTTAAAACCAATTTCAAAATGAAGAATGGAAGCTACACATGAAGACTTACTGCCTAGAGTGCTTAAGTTTAAGAAGTCTCATGTAAGTATTTCATTCGATTTCAATATGGATACATGAAACTTTTAGGTTAATTAGTTGGATCTAGATACCTTTTAAAATACTTGGAAAATATTTTTATAAGGTCAAAAGTTATTTCAAGAAGGTTAAATTATTTTTTGAATGAAAAACACCAAAACAGGGTTCTTCAAATTACCTTCTTTTTTCAATATCTATATTGATGAGCATTTTTCTCTATCAAACACTCCTTGTTTTAAAAAGTGTTCAACATGAAAGTTGTGGTATTTAGCTTTCTGTTTATACCAAGAACGTTAAAATCGGAGTTGTATTGTGAAAGGTATACCAAAAATACTGAAAGCTGGTCGAAGTTGTCAGCATCCTAAGCGACTGACATAATCTGTCCAGGCGACTGAACAACGACCCGAGAGGACCCAGGCGACTGACTCAGTGTTTCCAACTGACTGACTCTTTTCTGAATTTGAATTCTTTGTGTTTTTAACTATACAGGCAACTGACTTTGTTTCTAGTCGACTGACTCTTCGAGATTTCAAATTGAAAAATAACGGGAAGTTTCCTAATTTTATGTTTTGAATACTAAACGTCATGAAAACTTGGGAAACACTCCAAGTCACTTGGAGAACATGAAATACACTTTATAAACTCTATAAATACCCCTTAAACCCAAGGATTTCAAAACACCAAGGAATACAAATAGCAATAAAGCTATATTGCAAATACTTCTGAAAAGCTCTCTCTTACTCAAACTCTTGCTGAAGTTTCTACTGAGAATTTTCTATTTAAAGCCACAGTTCTTTGAGTTTTTACTGAGATTTTTCAAATCCAAAGAACCCCGATGATTTTATTTTGAGCTTCATTCTTTCTAAATTGATTTCTATTGAAGTATATTATTTGAATCAATTGTACTAATTAGCTCTTGTAGAGAGTGTCATTGTACACCATTTGTTTTTTGATTTTGTGACGATTTAGGATTGTTGGATCATTGGATTTGCAAGAAAATGTTTTAGGGAAAAATTACTCAACATTTGAAATGATTTGGAAAATTCTTAAAGGACTTCCACCAATTTGGGAACCTAAGGCAACAGCAATAACTGAAGGAGGAAATTTGAAAAACACCTGCCTAGATGAATTATGAGGTTCTCTCCTCACATATGGGATGGCAATAAACGAAAGAAGTGGAAATTATAAAGCCCAAAAATCTGTTGCATTTAAAACCTCACATGAAAACTCTAGCAATGAAGATGAAGAGGAAATTGATGCAAATGATGTAGCACTTATAACCAAAAGACTTGCAAAAATTCTTAGAAAGAAGAATAAATTTTCTAGAAAATTTCGGGACTCGGAATCAGATGAAAAAGAAACCAATAAAAAGGAATTAAGGAATAAAATCCCTACATGTTATAATTGTAAGAAAGTTGGACACATAAAATTGGATTGTCCACAACTTAAGAAGGGTTCCAATAAGAAAAAGAAAAAGGCAATGAAGGCCACTACATGGGACAATATAAGTACAAGTAGTTCATATAGTGAATCAAGTGACCAACAGGCTGCTAATACTTGCTTTATGGCATGGGACGGTGATAAAGAACAAAGCTCTTCATCAAAATCATTTAAGGATTCTTAGGATGATTCATCTGATGAATCCAATGATGGGAGTATGTCATCTTGTGAAGAATTTCAAATGGAATTATTCAAAGCTCATGAGGATTTAGTTAAAGTAACTAAATGATATATTTCATTGAAAAATATGAATAAAGTTGTGATAAAAGAATTAGAATTTAAAAATCTTGTTGAAAAAGAAAAGGATTTAAAAATCAAGAAATTAGAAAGTAAGAATGAAAAGGTGATGAAAGAATTGGAAGACATAAGATCCCAAACTTCCATTGATAATGAGAAAGATCTATATATTTTTGAACTAGAAAACAAAATCAGCAAAATGTCTCAAAATCAAGAAAAGGCTAAAAATGAACAAGACTCGAAAATCTGTGATCTTGAAAAGAAAATTGAGGATAAAAAAAAAAAAAATTTACAATTTCACTAGAGGAAAAGAAAATCTTGATAAAATGACTGGCACACAAAGAATGTCCTTGAATAAAGAAGATATAAGATTCAATGGAGCTAAGAATACAAGGAAAAAGAACCTATACATTGGGTACTTTGCAAAAGCCTCCAAAGACTATGCTAGCACCTCCTCAAATGCTTACACACGTACCACATGTTTTCTATGTAAGAATAAAGGACACACTAAGCTTGAATGTCTATTAAAAAGAAAGGGTGCAAAAATTAGACAAGTTTGGAGAATAAAAGAATCAACTATTGTTAAACCATCCAGACCTAGGAAAGTATGGGTACCTAGATAAAAGGCCTAGTTCACAAACTAAGTTCTCTCCAAAGATATTAGGAATAGTCTACAAGATTCAAGATAGTCAAATTTAAATATAAGAATAAAATTTCTCCTTGTTCAATATATGGAAAGTCGCTTAATCCCAATTAATACAAGGATATTGAACTTGTTGAAATGGAAAATCTTAAAGAAGAGTTTATGAGATTACTGACCACTATAATATTGAAACAAATAAATACAAGAATGACATTGTTTGCCACAAACCAAGAAAGTTTGGATTGTACAAGGCTTATCTTCGAAATCAAGGAAGTCATCTGGTTCAAAAAGCCAATTTAGAAAGTCATTTGAAGCTTGATAAAAGGATAAATCAAAAGAGAAAAATTGAGTTGAAAAATTGAAATAACTTGCTAAACAAGAGCATGTTATGATATTAATGATATTGATATGATATTGGTATCATTCTTGATATTGATACCCATGAGCACTTACATGAAATTAATTGATATTTGAGCATGACACGATTAATCTAAAAGCATGATTGGTAATCTTGATACCCTCATAAACACATAGTTTGTTCTTCAAGAATGAAATTATAAATTTATAGAACATGAAATACATTTCATTCAGGGGGAGTTAGATTTGTTAAGTTATTAAATCATGATTTATGGAGATTATTGAAAATTCTGATATATAATCGTTTGTATTTTTTCATGCTATTTTAGGACTCATTGTTTAAATTTTTGCTTTGTGCTTTCAATAAATTATACTTTTGCTTATGGTTGCTTTTTGCTTTAGTATTTATATGTTTTTCTCTATATCTTACTCTTTTTGATTGATGTCAAAGGGGGGAGAAGTTTTGGGCAAAAATTGAGCATGACACTGCATACCTAAGCATGTGTATTGACTCAACTATGAAAGTATTTGATCTTGAATTATGACATGATGTGATCTTGATATATGAGCATGATATTGAAATTAATATTGAAATTGATCTTGATATTACAAATATTGTTAAGTTGATGCTTATTGTAAGGGGGAGACTTTTTAAGGCTTACTCATTTTTTGCTCCTTATTTATCATCATCAAAAAGAGGGAGATTGTTGGCCTTACAAGACTTAAAATATTGTTTTGATAATAACAAATCAGAGGAACTTAACATATTTGGTTCAGTGATGATATTTCATGACTCAAGTTTGTGAATACAAGGTCAAGTGCTCCAAGAATTATTGAAAACTTATAAGCCAAAGAAAGATGATCAAATGAAACTTAAAGAGTATTAAAGCATAGATTCAAAGATGATCTAATAAAACTTGAAGTATATTGAAGCATGAAGTTATAGATGAAACTTAAAGCCAAATTAAAAATGGAGAATTGAAGCTACACAAGAAGTCTTACTGCTTAGAGTGCTTAAGTTTAAGAAGTCTCATGTAAGTACTTCATTCGATTTCAATATGGATACATGAAACTCTTAGGTTAATTACTTGAACCTAGATACCTTTTAAAATACTTGGAAAATATTTTTATAAGGTCAAAAGTTATTTCAAAATAGTTAAATTATTTTTTGAATCAAAAGCACCAAAACAGGGTTTTTCAAATTACCTTTTTTTTTCTCTATCTGTATTGATGAGCATTTTTATCTATCAAACACTCCTTATTTTAAAACTTGTTCAACAATAAAATTTTGGAATTTTATCGTAGCTTTTTGTTGATAGAAAGGACATTAAAATTGGAGTTGTATAGTGAAAGTTATACCCAAAATACTGCAAGGTGGTCGAAGTTGTCAGCATCCCAAGCAACTAACATAATTTGTCCAGGCGACTAAACAACAACCCAAGAGGAACTAGGTGATTGACTTATTGTTTCCAATTGACTGAATCCTTTCTATGTTTTTAATATCCAGGCGACTTACTCTCTGTTTCCAATCGACTAACTCTTTGAGATTTCAAAGGAAGTTTCCAAATTTGAGTTTTTGAGTACTAAACGTTATGAAAACTTGGGAAACACTCCAAGTCACTTGAGGAACATAAAATTCACTTTATAACCTCTATAAATACCCTTAAACCCTAGGATTTCAAAACACCAAGGAATACAAACAACAATCAAGCTATATTGCAAATACTTCTCAAAAGCTCTCTTTTGCTCAAACTTTTACTGAAGATTCTACTGAAAATTACTTGATTTAAAGCCACGGTCCTTTGAGTTTCTACTAAGATTTTCCAAATCTAAAGAACCCCAATGATATTATGTTGAGCTTCATTCTTTCTATATTGGTTTCTATTGAAGTATATTGTGCTAATCAATTGTACTAATAAGCTCTTGCAGAGAGTGTCATTGTATACCATTTATTTTTTATTTTTGTGATGATTTAGGATTGTTGGATCATTTGATTTGCAAGAAGAGGAATTCTTGTGTAACCGAGCGTGGCTTGGAGAGGAGGGCTCTATCCTATTGAAGGAGTGTTGTAAAAGGTTTGCTCTGTCTGTAAAGGAGTGGTATAGTGGAATCGTTAGGTGTGTTGCCTAAGGCGAGGATGTAGGCGAGCATAGCCGAACCTTGTAAAAACTCGGTCTCACTCTCTTCCCTACTCTCTTTAATTTTTCATTTATATTAACTACGTGGTTGGATTTTAATTTTTTGATCATTTACACTACGTGGATTGGAATTTAAATAAACCAAGGTTTAATTTGATTTTGGGATTGCGGAAACCGAAAGGGAGTACGTTGGTTGATCAGTATAAATTGTAGAAACCTTAAAGGGAGTACGTTGATTGGTTAACACCCAAGACTAATTAATTTAAAGTTTATTTAATGTCTGAGTTTTTGGAAGATTTTTGGAAGTTTGAATTGTGGTTTATATTGAGAAAACATGCTTATAAACATAGGGCTTTTTATCAGCAAGCATACATTCTCAAACTCTACTTTGAGTTACTGAATCTTGACAAGCATTATTGAACTCTTTCTTTAGCATGGATTGTGTTAAGTTTAAGTTGATTGGATTCTATTGAGTTGCTGAAAAGAATAAAAAAAATTGGCATATACATTCATAAAGGTTTTACAAAGTTAATTTTCTGTTGAACATGTAATTGAAAACCTACTTTGCTTGTGCAATTGCAAAAATTAAAATAAGTTAACGAATCAATCAAAGAAATTTTAAAATCCCAATTCACCCCCCCCCCTCTTAGGAATACGCATTCCTTTTGAAAAGTATCAAAGCAAAATGGGTGAGGATTTTGAAAATAAACCTGAAAAATAGTATTTTTATCTGTTCAGGCAATTGACATGTGCTTGGTTAGGCGACTGACAAAATTCCTGAATTGAATTTGAACAGGCAGTGAAGGATCAAGCGACTGACCCCTGGCACCTCAGGTGACTGACCCTATTTTGAACTAAAAGAAAATACATTGTGTTCAAAGGTTAGGCGACTGACCCCGAAGGGTTCAGGTGACTAACCCTCGTAAACGGCTAGTTTTTTAAATGACTTTCAAATTTCAAATTCGAGTTGTTTGGGACCCAAACTTTATAAAAACTTGGGACACACTCCAAGTTACTTGGGCAACAAGAATTTATCACTTTTTGAGTCTATAAATACATGGTTTCTCAAATCAAATCACACACCAAGAATTGAAAATCAGTTTTCAAGCTATATTGCTCACTCTCTCTCAAAGCCCTCTTGCACACATATTCTTGCTGAGAATTTTCTAAGATATACTAAGTCTTTGATCACTGATTTGAGAGCAAAAAATTATGAGTTTGATTTAAATCAAAGGAAGAAACCCGATGACATTCTTGAGCTTCAAATTCATTCTTATTTGATATTTACTTTGAAGTATTAGTTGTGCTTAATCTTATACTAACCAGCTCTATGTGAGAGCACTTACTGTACACAAGAATTCTTTCTTGTCTCCTTAGTTTCTTTACGGTTCAGGGTTATTGGATCGTTACACCAAGCATGGGGTATCTCTTGGAGAGGGGGCTCCACCATAATTCAAAGAGGCATTATAATGGTTTGCTTCGCCTGTAAAGAAGTGTTATAGTGGAATCCTTAGGTGGTCTTACCTATGGCGAGGACATAGGCTGGTATGAGCTGAACCTCGTAAAAGCTTGGTCTTACTCTCTACCCTTAATCTTTAATTTTTTTGTATATATAAATTGTGTGGTTGTGTATCTAAGTGTAGGAAGCTAAAAGTTGGGATTGAGAAACTTTTAATTTAAGTACATTGATTGATCTTTTGCGGAAATCTTAAAGGGAGTACGTTGATTAAATTTTTTTGAAAACCTTGGTTAAAAGGAAGTGCATAAAGTTCATAGATAGAGGGCTTTTATCAAACTCTACCTTGAGTTATTCATACGTTGAATCATTGAAAGTGCTGTTGCAAAAATATTGGTTAAGTAAGTTGTTATTGGTAAATTGGTTGGTTGATTGGGTAATGTTTGACATTGTTGAAAGTATCACATTAAGAACCATTGGTTTGTATTTGATCATGATAGTTATGGTGCAACCCCAAGAGGGGGGGGGGGGGCGGTGAATTGGGTATTTAAAAATTTGTTACCTAGGTCTACTGATTTTAACAACAATGTAATTTAGCCTAGGGTTAGTCTATGCAATCATCAAACCCACATACACGTGCAGTAAATGTAAATTATGGAAATGTAAAGAACACGCACGATATGTTATCGGGGTTCAGCCAACTATGCCTACGTCCCCGCCTTGGCCACACCAGCATAAGGATTACCACTAAAATGCTCTCTTAAACAGGTGGAGTAGCACCTATACAACTAGGTCAATTCAAGGGGCTGACCTCAACAGACACACAGTAACAGGATGGCGCACCTAGATTTCCTAACCGGGTCTTAGCCAATCTGGGACTATTCCACAGGGCTAGTCTCCCTCTTCAGGCCTGAGCCTGGAATACAACCAATGTGTATAAAAATGTTTGTACACGGAAATGCGCTTCATCACAAGCAGATGTGTGCACTAATATAGCTCAGTCAATAATGCAAGCACAAATGATATGTAAATATGCTCAGTGCTCTAATGTGTGCTAAACACTCAATCAAGTACAATAATCAATCAAGATCCAGAGTGTGTATCTAAGCAAGATTTGAACCACAATATTTGATTATCACAAATTTAGATAAGGGTTTCAAATATGCTAAGCAAGATAAATCAAACAAACTCAATAGGATATTTCAATGTATAAAGCACAATGGAGTTGTTTGAAAGACTAGCTTTTTATAAAATATTTTGCACAAAAAAACTCAGTTTAGGCAACTTGCAACAATAATGCAAGAACCTAAATCCTCAAAGTCTTCCCACACAAGATTTTTCAAATGAAATCCGTGGAAGAACTTTAATGCTAAACTCTTAAAGAAAATCAATCAAACAATAATCCAAGTGAGAGTTCTAGCTAAGTAGGTTAAGCACAATAGCCTCGAAATACTCACAATGCTTAGAGAAATCACAAATGAGAAATATGTAAGTGCTTGAAAGAATATCTAGCTAATATAGAGTTTAGGAATTTTTCCCTAATCAAATTTGCTAATCCTTGCTAATTAAGACAAATGAACTGGTATATATAGGCAAGCAGGATTTTTTGACCGTTGGGGACACAATGGGTATAATTAGAATTGTTTAAAACATCATTAAGAAAATTAACCCAGTTTACCCCATTTAAAAATTAGTAAAAATTATTTTAACCCACAAGGTTCGGGTGCCCCGAACAGACACAATCAAAAAATCAATTTTAAGAGGTTCAGGTGCCCGAGTTAAGGATCGGTTGGCTGAATCAAAGTTAGTAGCCAAAAGTCCGAGGTTCAAGTGCCCGAAGCTGAGTTCGGTTAACTGAACTAGATAGGTCGGTCACCCGAGCCTCTATTTGAACATAAACAGACGGTCGCCCGAGTAGTTGAAAAGTGCTCTAAGGAGCACTCGGGTGCCCGAGGAAGATACGTTCAAAAGAGGTTCGGTCGCTCAAAACTAAGTCAACATGTTGACTTTGATCGGTCGCGTGAGTCGTCTTACACGACATGGGTTTGGTCGCCCGAACCCTCTCAACCCTTTCAATTTAAGTCCATATTTTAGCCAGTTGTAATTCCCCTAATATGAAGATGATAATGGGGACTTTTGTGCATTTGTTTAGAGACCTAAGGACTTTTTGTCCTAACGAAAAAATCCCTAAGGTCTATGTAGGTACCTGAAGTCCAACTATGGTCATTTTGAGCATACCTACCTACCATGCATGATGCAAATTATTACAAGCCATACACGCACACAGTTCGTAATAGATTACATCCTAGAATGAAGAGATAAACACATAAATACAAATGCAACACAAACATCTTCATTCTTCGGCACGAACGCCACACGCCATCATGATATGTCTTTCAGTCCAAATACACGTGCACGATGAACCTGCATGCAATTCTTAGTACAACCATCAATACCAAGAGTATTTGTCATAATCAAAACTGGGCGTGACCAATGAGGTCAACAGATCAATTCATTGATTGAGCTTGGATTGTGATTGGCTTAATTAAGCATTGAAAATAAAATCATTCTTGTGTGATTAAGAAACTTAAAAAAGGTTGTGAATTTAGAAAAAGATTTAAAAGAAACTTTTAAAAACCCAATTCACCCCCCCTCTTGGGACTACACCTTAGTTTTCAATTGGTTTCAGAGTGGGGTTATAGAAAATCTTAATTAGAAGCTATTTAAAGATCTAAATGACACACATAGGCATAGATCCCTTTGGAGAGGGTCAATCCTCAACCAGACCTCTGATCCTTTGTGGTTTTAACTACACTTTTTGGAAACAAAGAATAAGAATCTACCTACAAACCATGGACTGGAAAGCATGGAGGGTTGTCACACATGGTGATCTTATCCCTACCAAAATTGTAGATAGAAAAGAAATACTCAAAGAATAAAAAGACATGACTGAAAACGACCATAAGATGTTGCAAGTTAACTCAAGTGTTATAAATGCTTTATACTGTGCTCTTGTCATAAATGAATTCAATAGGGTTATGGTGTGCAAAACAACAAAACAGATATGGGAAAAACTAGAGGTAACCTATGAAGGTACTATTGATGTGAGAGATAATAGAATTGACATGCTTATTAGAGAATGTACACTAGGTTCACTCATATCATAAACTCCCTTAATGCCTTAGGGAAAACTTACTTTACCTATGAGATGATCCGAAAAATTGTTAGAGGTCTGCCACCCATTTGGGAACCCAAAGCCATAGCTATTACGGAAGGAAGAAACCCTAAGAATACCTCACTAGATGAACTAAATGGATCCCTTCTCACCTATGACATGGCTATGAACGAAAGGAATGCTGAAAAAAAAAAAAAAAAAACAAGAAATCTATAGACCTTAAGACTGCCAAAGAAAGTTTAAGTGAAGAAAAGGAGGCTGCAAGTAAATTAAATGATGAAGAACTAGCCTTCATTACTAAAATACTTGGTAAATTCTTTAAAAGAAATAAGAAGTGTTGGCCTTACAAGGCTTAAAATCTTGTTATCTTCTTTTGATGCTAACAAACAAGTGAAATTTAATGTATTTGTGTGAGTAATGATATTTCAGGGTTCATATATGTGAAATTAAGGTCAAAGTGCCCACACGGATCAAATATGATGGAAGCAAGGTCAAAGTGGTCACAAGGATCAAATGAAGCTTAAATGAGCCAAGACATGAATTGCTTGTTGAAGAACATGAGGACATGAATAAGTTGTTGAAAGCCAAGGCATATTAAAGTCAAAAGATCCAAAGAAAGGCAAAGTAAGAAAGCTTAAAGAATATGGAAGTTTGAAGAAAATATGGATTCAATCCAAGGACAAAGCATGAAGACTCAAGAACTTAGAATGTTAATATTTTAGAAGTCTCATGTAAGTACTTTAATGTTTAAAATATCGTTTGAAATATTTTGAAGCTCTTAGGTTAACTTCTTAGACCTAAATACTTTTTAAAATACCTGACTAATATTTTTATAAGGTCAAAAATTATTTTAAAAAGGTTAGAATCATTTTTGGAATAAAGAGCACCAAAAAGAGTTTTTTCCCAAATGCTGTCAGTTTTTATACAGCCACATTGAGGTGAATTTTTCTCTATTAAAAACTTATTATTTTAAATATTGGTAAACATAAAAGTTGTATTATTTTTTCTTAGCTTTCTTTTGACACCAATAACACCTAATTTGGAGTTATATATAAAAAGTTATGGCCAAAACACTGAAACGGGGTCACTGCTGTCAAACATTTAAAAACTGTTCAACGGGCAAATTTTTAAAATTCTAATGTTTTAAATTATAGCCGTTTGAACCTTAAATATTCTAATAAATAGGGAAACTCTTTAAGAAAACTTTGGCAAGTTTTAAAGCCTATAAATACATGGTTTTTCAAAACAAATAAAAATCCAAGAATTGAAAAATCTGTTTTTGAGAAGCTGAAAGTACTCTTGTTCTTCCTAAGTTCTCTTGCTCACTCATTGAAAAATTCTTTTGTTGAGAACTCTGAAGTGCTGATCCTTCTTCCTTTGAATTCCTACTACTAATCCTCTTTTAAGAAGGATATTGGTGAATTCTACACTTGAACTTCATTCTATTTCCTATTGATATTTTACATTGAAGTATATAGTGCTGAAATTGTACTAACTTGCTCTTTGAGAGAGTATACTTGTACGCAGATTTTGTCTTATGTTTCTTGTAGTTCATTGACGTTCCAAGGTGTTTGGATCGTTGGCTAAGCAAGGGGATATTACTTAGAGAGGCGGACTATAGCCTATGTAAGGAGTGACCGAATGAGGGAATATCGTTTGCAGAAGGCAAGCTCTAGCCTTAACCAATGAATGTTGTAATCGGTTTTGTTCCACCCGTCAACGGAATAGGTTTAGTGAATGCTTTGGTGGTTTGCCAAAGGCGAGGGCGTAGGCTCGGTATAAGCCGAACCTCGTAAAAATTTCCGTCTCACTCTCTCTTTCCCTATTCTTTATTTTTAGTTCATATACAACTGCGTGGATGATTTAAATATCTAAATTATACATACTACGCATATTTGGAAATCAAGCAAACTTAAAATCCAATTTTGATTTGGGTTGCAGAAACCAAAAGGGAGTACATTGGTTACACCATATCTTGCGGAAACCATACGGGAGTACGTTACTTGGTTAACACCCCAAAGATAAATTTGCCAAGAGTTTATTTGAATTCTAAATATTTGGAAAGAGTGATTGGATTTATTTATACAAGGCTTTACTTTAGTAAGCATAAATTATAATTCATAATCACAGGGCTTATATAAACAAACAAACTATCTCAAGATCTTATATTACCAAAGTGCTGAATACTTTATATCTTGGTTTGGTTGTTTGTTGTTTAACTTGTACTTGGAAAATAAATTGATTGTTTGATTTGAAGATTGTGTTTAATTGATTGGATAAAAGAACTAAGTTTTTGATTGATTAAGGAATTAAAAAAACAAGTCAAGAATTGGTTAAAAGAAATAAAAGAAGTTTAAGGTATTTTAAAAGGAATCAAAAGAAATTTTTAGAATCCAATTCACCCCCCCCCCTCTTGGGAAGCCATTCCTAATTTCAAGAAGTTTACTAGAAAGTTTAAAGGTTCAAAAACTAAAAAGGAGATACAAGTAAAAAGGAAAATAAGAATAAGAATGAACCCCTAACTTTTTATAATTGCAAATAGGTTGGTGTTAGCTTTCCTGTGATCCGAAGAGTGGCCGGGGGGGGGGGGGGGGAGGTGAATTGGTATTTTTAAATTCAATCCCTAGGTGAATGTTATAACACCAGTATGTTCACAACCTTAAGGACAATCTAGTGCAAATAAAGTAAATATACCAGAATTTAAATAAAACAATTTAATTAACGCCACATGCACCAGAAAGCAGTAAAGTAAAAGTGACACACAGAGATGTTATCGAGGTTCGGCCCACTGCCTACGTCCCTGCCTTGGCTAACCAGAACAAGGATTACCACTATAACTTGCCCACTTAAATGGGTAGAGCGGCACCTATACAAACCAAGTCAATTCAAGGGGCTGACCTCAATCGTTACAACAATCCTTACCAGGCTGGATTACCATGCCCTCGCGCTATGCCTGGAAACACTTAGATTTTACAATCAAATGGTACAAATAAAAGTTCTTTCAAGTAAAGCAGATTTGTACCCAAATATGTACAATCACATATGCATCAATAGCATGGATATAGTGTAAGCTCAGTGATGAAAGATTTGTTCAATCAGTACTCTACACAGTATAATCAATATGAAGCTCAAGAGTATTCAGCACAATACAATCAGTATGTTGCACAAGAGTATTCAACGCAAGCAAAGTCTTAGAATCTTGACAAGATATTTCAATAGCACATCAATATTCCAAGTAGGCTAAACATATAATCAAACTAGTTCCAAAATAGTTTTTTTCAATGAAAGAGGCAGAATACTAGTTTGAAAAAATAACTTGCTTGTTTGAAAAACCTATGCACATCAAAAGCAAAGCTCTTGGACACTTGCAATGGAATGCAAATATCCTAAACTTTCTTGGTTTAATCCCACACGAGATTTATAAAAGAGAAATTTGTGGGATAAACCTAAGCTAAACTCCCAAAGAAATAATCTCAAGTACACATACAAGAGGGAGTATTAGCAAAGAATAATAATCACATAAACACAAGGGAAACTCTCACATTCTCTGATTTTTCGAATGGATGCAAGATATGAGAGTATTTGAATAAAGGAAGATTTTTTAGCAGAAAGAGTTTTTGGTTAATTACTATTTGCTAACCACACTCTAATCATGCAAATGAGAACATATTTATAGTCAGGTGAAAAAATATAACCGTTCGAGACAAGATGGGTATTATTAAAAAGTCACAAAGGATTAATATCCAATTAGTCAGAAATAACCTTGTTTTATCGCGGTTAAAAAAATTTTAACTGGCTAAGATTCGGGTGGCTGAACCAAGGTTCGGTCACCTAACCAGACTTAGCCCAAAAATTTTTTCTAATAAGTTTGGTCGCCCGGATAGAGGTTCAGCAGCCCGAATCAAAGTTCGTAGCCAAGCTATGTAATTTCGGGTGCCCAGTCCAATGTTCTGTGGCCTGAATGCATGAGTTCGGTCATTCGGGCGTCTTTTGAACTAAAACCATCGGTCGCCCGGGTTGGTGAAAAGTTCCCTTTAAAAGGGTTCGCCTGCCCGGGGAAGATATGCACAAAAAGATTCGGTCGCCTGAGAGCTCAAGTCAACTGTTGACTTAACAACAGTTCGGGCACCCAAGGAGTTTTGAACTCCATGGGTTCGATCGTCCGAGCTCTCTAAACTTGCTTAGTTTTGTTCAATTTTTGAGCACAATAAAAACACACTCATATATTTTATGCTATGTGTGTGAGTGTTGGAGCCTGAGGTCTTGCTATGGTCTAATTGAGCTTACGCTATATCCTGTATGCATGATATGCAGGTGATAAACATATAACCACAGCCTAGATTACTATTACTGACCCATATAAATTATTACAGACCAATATGAATTACAATTACAAAATTACAAATACAAGTCTTCATGGTCTTCTTGTTTCTTCAAGTGTCATTCCTTGGGAAATTTATTTGAACCTGCATAAGCACTTGACAATCATCAAATATCAGTATTTGTCATTATCAAAACTCGGTGCGACCAATGAGGTCAACATTCTCCCCCTTTTTGACGATGACAAATACACCAAGAAAAAATTAGGTATAGCTTAAAGAAGCTCCCCCTAACAATATGCATCATGTATTTAACCCAAGTTTTTGCAACCTAAGTTTTTACCCTACATCTCCCTCTTTTGGCAATAGCAAAAAAGGTCATAGGAGTGAACACTCTGGGCAATGGGTAAGTGTTACGTTTATACATTAGAAAATTTGGAAAGATTTGGAAAAATTTCAGTAGAGTGCTGTTTGTAAATGGGACTTTCCAAATTAATCGCTTGTATAAAATGTAACCTGTTTGAGTTTTAAATTCCTAACAATTTATCCAAAACTACTCAAACAGTTTAGTATGGTCCAACAATTCAAGTAAATGTTTCAATATCATTATGAAGTGGGCAAAGGAGTTGTGCATTACAAGTAGTAAGCAATATGCATTACACACAATAGGATCATGCTATAGATATAAGATATGTGCACACAATCAATAATCAGTATTCACAAAGTCTAAGGCAAGGAAACAAATTAACAATGAAATTGGTTGCTAAGACTTGTTAAATTTCACTTGAGAGCTCCCCCTAAAGTTGTGCAAATTATGAAACATCTAAGAAGCTTCTCTACTATGCGTTAGACCTAACTCACATCTAATTTGGATGAACCTATCTACAGGAAGTGGTTTAATGAATATGTCCGCCCATTGTTCATTTGTGCATACAAACTCAAGAGTCACATCTCCTTTTTGCGTATGATCATGAAGGAAATGATGTCTAATCTCAATGTGTTTAGTTCGTGAATATGAGATAGGATTTTTAGAAATGTTGATTGCATTAGAATTACCACATTTAATTGGTATTGTTTCATAGTGTAATTTGAAATCCCCAAGTTGTTGTTTCATATAAAGGGTTAGGGCATAACAACTTCCAGTCGCAATATATTCTGCTTCGGCTGTGGATAAGGCAACTGAGTTTTGTTTCTTGGAGAACCAAGAAACAAGAAATTGTCCTAAGTAATGACAAGTGCCGCTAGTACTTTTCCCATCAACCTTATTCTCGGCAAAGTCAGTGTCAGTATAACTAACAATCTTAAAAGCAGTATGCTTAGTATAACTAACAATCTCAAAAGTAGTATTCTTAGGGTACCACAAGCCTAACTCTATAGTCCCAACTAGATACCTAAGGATTCGTTTGATAGCGTTTAAGTGAGATTCCTTAGGGGCAGCTCGAAACCTAGCACACATACATACACTAAACATAATATCAGGCCTACTAGCAGTGAGATATAGGAGACTCCCAATCATGCCACGATACAATTTTACGTCAATAGGAATTTCTTGCTCATCTCTATTAAACTTAATGGAAGAGTTCATAGGTGTACCAATACTTTTGCAATCTTCCATATTAAATTTCTTTAGAAAGTCCCTAATATATTTAGATTGGAATATGAAAGTTCCATGTTTGGCTTGTTTGATTTGCAACCCTAAGAAGAAACTAAGTTCACCCATCATGCTCATTTCAAATTCACTTTGCATGCATTTTGCAAACTCATTACACAATTCATCATTAGTTTCTCCAAAAATGATGTCGTCCACATAAATTTGGACAAGGAGCATATCATCATTTTTGGATTTGATGAAAAGTCTTGTCATAGGTAAACCCATTTTGTAGTAGAAAACTGCTAAGTCTCTCATACCAAGCTCTAGAAGCTTGTTTCAATCCATACAAGGCTTAGACAACCGGTAAACATGATCTGGATATTTATGATTTTCAAAATTGGGCGGTTGTTCTGCATTTACCTCTTCATTAATGTAGCCATTTAGAAATGCGCTTTTAACATCCATTTGAAACAATTTAAAGTTTTTAAAAGCAGCAAAGGCAAGTAGCATACGAATTACTTCAAACCTAGCAACAGAAGCATATGTTTCATCAAAGTCAATCCCTTCCTATTGGTTATACTCTTGGGCAACTAATCTAGCTTTATTCCTAGTTACTACCCCATTCTCATCTTTCTTATTTCTATACACCCATTTTGTTCCAATAATTGATTGATCATTAGGCCTAGGAACTAGAGTCCACACTTTGCTTCTTTCAAATTGATTAAATTCTTCTTGCATGGACATCACGCAAGACTCATCCTCTATAGGTTCTTTTAAATATTTTTAGGTTCTTCTTGGGATAAGAAAGCAGAGTGATTTACTATATTTCTCAAGGAGGATCTTGTGACTACTCCACGGGATGGTTTGCCTATGATTTGATCTATAGGATGATTTCTGATGAATTTCCAATCTCTAAGCAATTTTTGATTTTCATTTTCATTATCTTCAAGTGATTTTTCATTTGCTTCCTGATTTTCACTTGCATTGTTTTCAATAGACATTTTTTTTCTAAGCATTTTCTAATATCAATATCATCTTCATCATCTTTATTAGAAAATGGATTAGATTCATCAAACACAACATGAATAAATTCAATTACGGTCAATGTTCGTTTATTGAAAACCCTATATGCTTTGCTATTGAGTGCATAACCGAGGAAAATGCCTTCATCAGATTTAGAATCAAATTTTCCTAAGTGTTCATTATCCCTAAGCACAAAGCATTTACAACCAAACATATGAAAGTAGGAAATATTAGGCTTACGGTTGTTCCACAATTCATACGGAGTTTTATTAATCGAAGGTCTAATCATTACTCTATTCATAACATAGCATGCAGTATTAATGGCCTCAGCCCAAAAATATTTAGGTAAGTTATGCTCATTTAACATGGTTCTACCCATTTCTTGCAGTGACTTATTCTTTCTTTCTACTACACCATTTTGTTGAGGTGTCCTAGGTGCAGAGAAGTTATGGGATATGCCCTCTAAGTCACAATATATCTCTATGCCTTTATTTTGAATTTTGTGCCTCTATCACTCCTTATGTGAGTTATTTTATATCCCTTTTCATTTTGGATTCTCCTACAAAGTTTGGTGAACTGTTCACATGATTCATTTTTATGTATAAGAAATAACACCTATGTGAATCTAGAAAAGTCATTCACAATTACAAAAGCAAAAGATTTACCACCAAGACTTTGCACAGAATTGGGTCCAAACAAATCTAGGTGAAGCATCGCTAAAGGATTAGTAGTAGATATGAATTTCTTTTTCTTAAAACTAGATTTTGTTTGCTTGCCCATTTGACATGCATCATAGATTTTATCCTTTACAAAAGACATCTTAGGTAAGTCTTTAACTAATTCTCTTCTAACAAGTTTAGACAATAAATCCTTGCTAGCATGTCCTAGATGCCTATACCATAACTAACTAGCTTCATTTATAGCAGAAAAATATGTTACTTGTTGTGAAGCTAAATTATCAAGAGAGGTAGTATAAACATTTTCATGTCTATTACCAGTGAAAAAAACTTTGTGATCTATTTTATTTTCTACTATGCATTTGTCCTTTTCAAAAGATACTTTGTATCCTATGTCACACAACTGACTAATGCTAAGTAGATTATGCTTCAACCCATCCACCAACAAAACATTGTCAATAGTAAGAGAGGAGTTCTTACCAACCTTACCTACCCCCATGATGTGTCCTTTAGCATTATTGCCAAATGTCACATAGCCTCCATCCTTGGGAATGATTGAAGTGAATTTTCCCTTGTCGCCGGTCATGTGCCATGTCCACCCACTATCCAAGTACCAACTGTCCTTGGAGGAGGATGACCTTAGGCAAACCTACAAAATAAGCTAAGTGACTGATGCTGGTCCCTAAATTTTGTTGGGTCCATAGGGGTTAGTAGCCGGATCTCCCTTAACTACCCATAACTTCCTAATTCTAGCATGCTTATTCCTAAGTGGACAGTCAAATTGAATGTGACCAATCTGTGTACATTTAAAGCATCTTAATCTACACTTAGGCTCTTTAAGAGGAATATGAGATTTTGAATCACGTGTAAAGTGTCCTAAGTAAAGATTAGGTCATCTAAGATTTTCAACACCATTAAAACCAAGACCCTCTTTGCTTAAGGAGTTTCTTTGGGCACCAAGTAGTTTTTCAAAATTGTTTTTTCCCTTGGTGAATTTAAAAATGATTTTGGAGCTATCCTCCAATTTTCTCTCAAGCTCAACAATAGTGACATCCTTTTGTTTTAAAATAGAGGCATGAGAGGTTTTTTCCATATTAAACAACTTTGACCAATTTTCACATTTATTTTTCAAATCATTATTTTCTTTGGTCATTTTGCCTAACAATTTAGAGACACAAATATATTCAAATTGTAATTTTCTAAATGTAGGCATGCAGTCAGAATCACAATCATCAGATGAACAGTATGAAGACAATGAACTAGAAGAAAATAACTCATCCTCATGTGCCATCAAGCACAAATTAGCGACCTTCGAGTTGCTGTGATATGATTCTGAGTCGCTACTACTGAGTTTGTCCTATGAAGTCCCAGCCTTCATGACTTTCTTCTTTTCCTTAGCCTCCTTTTTCAGTAGTGGGCAGTCAGGTTTGATGTGCCCCACCTTGTTACAGTTATAGCACGTAGGAGCATTTGATTTTTCATTTCTTTTGCTGGACTCTCCTTTCTCATTAGTAGACTCTCTATATTTTTTATAGGGCTTCCTGTTCTTCCTAAAAAATCTGCTAAATTTTTTGGTTAGCATAGTCATTTCATCATCAGTTTCAGATTCACTGCACTCACTAGATGTATTAGTGGAAGCTTTCAATGAAGTAACCTTCTTAGCCCTATTATGCTCATTAAGTCTCTCATTTATGCTCAATTCATATATGATCAGGGAACCTATCAATTTATCTAAGGTTATGGTCTTAAGATCTCTACCCTTAGCAATGGCCGTAGCCTTGGCTTGCCAAACAAGAGGTAGGCCTCTAAGGACCTTCCTAATCATCTCATATGTGGGATAGGTCTTTCCTAATGCATGTAGTGAGTTTATGATGTGTGTGAATCTAGTGTACATGCTCTGAATGGACTTACCTACATTCGTTCTAAATGCCTCATACTTATTGGTCAACATATCTATCCTACTATTTTTCACGTCTCTTGTACCCTCATATATGACCTCTAACTTATCTCATATTTCTTTTTCAGTAAAACATGCCATAATTTTGTTAAATTCATTCACATCAAGACTACACTATAAAATATTCATGGCAGTGGCATTAAGGCTAACGACTTTCATATCATCATCATCATATTCATCCTCAGTCTTAGGAACCCGAGATGCACCCTCTGTTTTCATTGGGACATAGTTACCCTTAGAGACGATCCTCCACACCTTCCAATCAATATTCTAAAGGTAGATGTGCAACCTTTGTTTCTAGAAGGTGTAATTAACACCACTGAAAATAGGAGGTCGTGTGGAAGATGGTCCCTCAGGGAAAGGGGTCATGAAGCTATGAGCCATATGTGATCTTTTTTCAAAATAACAACTAGTCTATGCAACATGGCTCTGATACCAATTGTTAGCTTTCTCATGATCCCAAGAGGGGGGGTGAATTTGTATTTTTAATTTCAATTCCTAAGTGAATGTTCTAACACCAGTATGTTCACAACCTTAAGGACAATATAGTGCAAATAAAGTAAATATACCAGAATTTAAATAAAGCAATTTACTTAATGCCACATGCACCAGAAAGCAATCAAGTAAAAGTGACACACAAAGATGTTATCGAGGTTCAGCCAATTGCTTATGTCCCCGACTTGGCTAACTAGCACAAGGATTACCACTATAACTTTCTCACTTAAATGGGTGGAGTGGCACCTATACAAACCAGGTCAATTCAAGGGATCGACCTCAACCGTTACAACAATCCTTACCGGGCTAGATTACCGCGCCCTCATGCCACACCTGGAAACACTCAGATTTTACAATCAAATGGTACATATAAAAGTGCTTTCAAGTAAAGCATATTTGTACCCAAATATGCATAATCACATATGCATCAATAACATGGATATAGTGTAAGCTCAGTGATGCAAGATTTGTTCAATCAGTACTCTACACAGTATAATGAATATGAAGCTCAAGAGTATTCAGCACAATACAATCAGTATGATGCACAAGAGTATTCAACGCAAGCAAAGTCTTGGAATCTAGACAAGATATTTCAGTAACACATCAATATTCCAAGAAAGATAAACATATAATCAAACTAGTTCCAAAATAGTTTTCCTCAATGAAATAGGCACAATACTAGTTTGAAAAAAAAACTTGCTTGTTAGAAAAACATTTGCACACCAAAAGGAAAGCTCTTGGACACTTGCAATGGAATGTAAATATCCTAAGCTTTCTTGGTTTAATCCCACACAAGATTTATAAAGGAGAAATCCATGGGATAAACCTAAGCGAAACTCCCAAAGAAATAATCTTTAGTACACATACAACAAGGAGTATTAGCAAAGAATAATAATCACATAAGCACAAGGGAAACTCTCACACTCTCTGATTTTTCGAACGGATGCAATTATGGTGTGTTTAGGGTTAGTTGTGAATTGATTGAATTATTAAAAGTTTTGTCGTGTATTGAGCACGTAAGTCAATAATCCATAAAAAGAGCTAAAATCTTTAATAATCCAATTCACCCCCCTCCTCTTGGGATAACTACTTCACTTTCAGATTCATGTGTACGTATGCCATCATACAAAGAAATTCAAGCTTGATTATTTGCCTTACACAATAGGTTCATAAAATTAACTAAAAAGAACATTACCTTAGAAGAAAAAAATGAATCACTTAAAAATCAACTACATACATCAAAATCAGTTGAAAAAATAAAAAGATGCATGTATTGATGAGCTTATGAAGAATATAAATGACTTGTCTCAAGACTTAGTTAAATTAAAAGTAAATGGTGAAAGCAAGAAAGACTCAGAAATAAAAGACCTTAAAAGTAAAATTGAAGACAAGGAGAAAATCATTTACAATTTTACTAAAGGAAAGGAAAATTTTGAAAAATTTCTTGGAAAACAAAAAATGTCATTAGATAAAGAATGAATATTATTTAATGGAATTAAGAACAAAAAGAAGAAGAATATTTGTATGGTATACTTTGTTAAAGAATCAAAGTATTATGCAAGCACATCTTCATCTAATATCGATCAACATACTACGTGCTTCTTGTCTAAGAAAAAGGGACACATAAAATTTGATTGTCCATTTAAAAGAAAGAATGTGAAAATCAAGAAAGTTTGGAAAATTAAAGAAAACAAATCTAAAATAAAGAAACCTAAGAAAGTTTGGCTACCTAAGAGTAATGTATTGAACCCTTCTTGTAGGTTTGCCTTAGGACAGCCTCATCTAAATACAAATGGTACTTGGACAGCGAGTGCTCTAGGCACATGACAAGGGATAAATCCAAGTTCACCCCATTAAGGCTAAAAGATGGTGGATATGTTACATTCAGAGACAATGCCAAAGGAAAAATCATTGGGATCGGTAAGATAGGTAAAGAATCTTCGCTCACCAGATGACGTGTTATTTGTAGATGGATTAAAACATAACCTATTAAACATAAGTCAATTAAGTGACAAAGGATTTCGTGTAATCTTTAAGCAAGACAAATGTATTGTTGAAAATAAAGAAAAACAAAATATTCTATTCATCGCTAGAAGAATTGATAATGTATATTACATAAATTTTGAAAAGTTAAAATCTCAAAACATCACATGTAACGACTTGCTATTTAAATGGGTTTTTTTTTTTTTTTTTTTTTTATACTATGATATTTAACATGCTCTGATACTATACTAGATTGAACCCAATCATTAACCTAAGTAGCAAGAAGTAGAAATCAAATAAACATATCCATATAAAATTATATACAATACAATACTAGAGTGCTAACATCTCTCCCAAAATATACACATATCATTGCTCCCCCAATATCCTCAACCGGTGAGGGGTATACAAAAATATTCCCAAAATATACTCACTCTCTCTCTGACACGGAAGTACTGAAGCCCCTCTATCTGAGAGTCTAGTCTACTCACCTACCTGGATCACTTGAAAAATTATTCAACATGGGATGAGCCAACGCTCAGTAAGGCGAAATATGCTATTACTAATGTGTGACAATTAAGCTACAACACTGAGAAAATCTATTACTATATAGTTATGTATCATTGGATCTGTAAAGCACAATACTAGAAATATAATTTTCATCTTTTACCTGTTGCTTAACATTTCAGTACTTTAGGTTTCTATTCAAAATACTGCCAATATATGTATATGTTTTCTGTTTCTGTAAGGCTATATAAACATAATAATAACCATAAACTTCCATGTGGATAACTCTGTGTCATGATTTAACCCCTTATGAAAGGGTTGTGTGACTCGTAGGTGGGATTTACCGTGGTTGGTCAACCAAGAATAAATCACTATACTCCATAGTCTGATCAGCCCTCCTCAACCCATATCCGATGGGGACCCTATCCACTCGTGGGCTCTATGCGATTGACCTTTATACCACGTACTATCTGAATAGGTGGTTGCACTCTATAAACTGTATGTAGCTATGGTACCGTGCTCTGTAACTGTATGGTCCAACAGGGTCTGATACTATATAATACATCTCTATATACAATTATCTGTTTTACCATGATTCTGTAATAATTGTATAAACCATGACGCTGTGGAAAACTGTATCTATATCAACTGTGTTTCTGTAATTAACTGTAAATCTGTATGTCATGGTACTGTAAAACTATATAATCATGGTATTTTTGTAAATGCTGTAAAATACATTGACTATCTGTATATTATGTAAAACACATCTCTGAAAATACTGCCAAACTTGTTTCTATACTATATCTATATTCTCAAGCCACATAATAATTTTAAAACATATTAATCACATTTGATAAACTGTATAAATCTCTATTGCAGAATAATACTCTGGCGAAACATTTATAATTTTATACTGAAAACATTCTCAAATAACCTAGCATAGCATATTTCCCTTACCTATTTCCTACTAAAAATTCCCTATTATAACGGGTCCAACACCCGCAGGGTTCTCCACTCAACACCCTGAAAGCCATAAATCTCAGAAGAAAACATCAATATTTTCTTGGCCTACATCATTTCCTACAACTTCTAAGAAGCCAAAAACTGAATAAAAGTCCTTACCCTAGATTTGGGATGAATTCCAGCTTCGTTTCCTCAATGATCCGCTCCAGTAGACTTGCAAAGAACTTTGTTAGGAGCGTCGTGGTGGCTTTGGATCATCGATCCAGTGACTGGCAGGGCCGAAATTGAAGAGAGAAGCTGTAAGAGAGAGAAAGGAGAGAGAGAGAGAGAAGCCTGAAAATGTGATAAAAGTCTGATTTTTCATTACTGATAGGGCTAGATTTGTCAACGAGACACGTCACCTTGTCGATGAGTCCTTCAGTAAATTCGTCGATGAACTTTACCCTTCGTCAAAGAAATACAAAGTAGCCCAAAACCTTCACTCGGTATTTTCTCATTGACAAATGGGGACCTCGTCAATGAGATCTTGAAGACATTCGTCAATGAATCCCTGTATTCGTCTACTTATTTTATTACCTGCCTTCATTTATGGCGGAGGAATACCATGGTTACATGGGTAGTTCTGGGAGATTACAACCATAAAAGAAAATTTCCCCCAAAACCAAAATACTACCTATCCTATACACTATATTACAATTACACTGGACTCAAAAAAATAAAATTACTATTACTTTAATTATACATCATTGCTATGACCCACTAAACAAGTGGGGATACTTTTGTCTAATCTCACATTCAAGATCCCACGAAGCTTCTTCTATAGCGTGATTTCTCCACAGGACTTTTACCAACTGTATCTTCTTATTGCGCAATTCCTGATCTTTTTTGTCTAAGATCTTAACTAGAGCTTCCTCATATTCTAGATTACCCCTGAGTTCCAAATTCGCATAGCTGATGACATGGGAAGGATCGAGGATGTATTTCCTTAACATAGAAACATGAAACACGTCATGAATCCTGGATAGAGATGGAGGTAAAGCTAGCCGATAGGCTACTGACCCACTCTTCTCAAGTATCTCAAATGGGCCAATGAACCTAGGGCTCAACATACCCTTCTTCCCAAACCTTATGATTCCCTTCAATGGTGCAATTTTCAAAAATACATGATCACTCACTTCAGATTTTAGTTCTCGACGGCGAGTATCCGTGTAGCTTTTTTACCGACTATGCACTGCACTGATCCTATCTCGAATAAGTCGGACTTTATCATACGCCTGCTGTACTATTTCTGGCCCCACAACTCGCCTCTCACCCAGCTCACTCCAATATAAAGGGGAACGACACTTCCTACCATAAAGTGCCTTATAAGGAGCCATAATTATGCTTGCTTGATAGCTATTATTGTATGCAAATTCCACCAATGGCATGTACTGAATCCAGCTACCCCCAAAATCCAAAACACACGCTCGCAATATATCCTCGAGTACCTGAATGGTTCTCTCTGTTTGACCGTCAGTCTGAGGATGGAAAGCGGTGTTGAATGCTAATTGAGTACCCAAAGCCTCCTACAGACTCTTCCAAAATCGTGAAGTAAAACGTGGATCACGGTCTGAGACTATGGATACCGGCACTCCATGGGGTCAAACAATCTCCTATATATATATATATATCTGTGCTAACCGGTTCATAGGGTAGATGATCTTAATGGGCAAAAAGTGCGCTGTCTTCGTCAGCCTATCAACAATTACCCAGATGGGATTCTGACCATGCGGCGCCAGTAGCAGCCCAATAACAAAATTTATCGATACGTGGTCCCACTTCCACTCGAGAATAAAAAGTGGCTGTAACTGACCAACCGGTCTCTGTTGCTCAGCCTTAACCTACTGGCACGTCAAACATTGCTGCACAAACTCTGCTATCTCCCTCTTCATGCCACTGCACCAGAAATACTCTCGCAAATCCCTATACATTTTTGTATTGCCAGGATGAACAGTGTATAGAGATTTGTGTGCCTTCTCTAGAATCGTCCTCCTGATGTTATCATCTATAGGCATACACAATCTGGTGCGAAATCTCAGAGCCCCATCATCAGAAATACTGAATTCCTCTCCCTGACTGTCCTGTATCCTAACAAGCACCTCCACTAACTCCGGATCATCTCTCTGAGCAATTTTAATCCTTTCATATAATGTGGGTTGTACAATTAAACTGGAAATAAGTGCCTAGGGATCATCTTCCACTAATTCAACACTGAGTCTCTCCAAGTCCATCAAAATCAGATGCTGAACTACCACTGCTAGCTGTGCTGTGTCTCCTGATTTACGGTTTAGTGCATCGGCTACCACATTTGCTTTACCTGGGTGGTAACTAATGGTACAGTTGTAATCCTTTATAAGTTCCAACCACCTCCTCTGCCGCATATTCAACACTTTCTATGTAAAGAAGTACTTTAGGCTCTTATGATCAAAAAATATCTCACACCTCTCACCATATAAATAATGTCTCCAGATCTTCAGTGCATATACAACCGTAGCCAATTCTAGATCATGAGTAGGGTAGTTCTTTTGGTATTCTTTCAACTTCCTGGACGCATATGTTATCACCCTACCATATTGCATCAGCACATAACCAAGCCCTTTCAAAGATGCGTCACTGTAATAACATAACCATCACCTCCTGATGGACCGCTGCTTTATTTCCTGGAAGCTCTACTCACATTCTTCATCCCACACAAATCTGACATTTTTCCTAGTGAATCGCGTGAGAAGTCCTGAAAAAGCTGAGAATCCCTTAACGAAACGACAGTAATAGCCTGCCAGTCCTAAGAAACTCCTAACTTACTGCACATTCCTCAGCCTGGCCCAACTTACCACCACATTGATCTTGCTGGGATCCACTGAAATACCGTCCCCCGAGATCACGTGGCCTAAAAATGCTACCTTCTCAAGCCAGAACTCACACTTGCTAAACTAAACATAAAGCTTCTCCTTTCTGAAAGTCTGCAACACCTGCCTTAAATGCATCTCATGCTCCTCAAAACTCCTTAAGTACACTAGTATATCATTAATAAAATTTACTTCAAATTGATTTAGATACTGGATAAAAACCCTGTTCATCAAGTCCATGAACACAGTTGGGGCAGTCGTTAGACCAAACGGCATAACGAGAAATTCATAGTGCCTGTACCTGGTCCTGAAGGCTGTCTTCGCGACGTTCTCCGCTTTTACTCTCACTTGATGATACCCGGATCTGAGGTCAATCTTGGAATATACTCGTGTACCCTGGAGCTGATCAAACAAATTGTCTATACGGGGTAGAGGATATTTATTCTTAATAGTAACCTTGTTGATTTCCCTATAATCAATACACATCCTCATGGACCCGTCTTTCTTCTTTACGAACAACACTAGAGCTCCCCATGGCGATACACTGGGTCATATAAACCCCTTGTTCAGCAAATCCTGCAATTGCTCCTTTAATTCTCCCAATTCAGCTGGAGCCATACGATATGGGACTTTAGAGATTGGCGCAGTCCCTGGAGGTAAATCTACAGGAAAATCTATCTCACACATAGGAAGCAACCCTGGTAGCTCCTCTGGAAAAACGTCTAGAAATTCTCGTACTACTGGAGTACTGTCAATCTTCAATTCATTTTTAGATACTTCTTTCAAAAATGCTATAAACCCTTGACCTCCATCCAAGAGTAATCTGCCTGCCTGCATGGCGGACACCAGCTGTGTTGGAGCACATACCCATGAACCAACGAATCTGAATTCTTGCTTTTCAAGAGGTCTGAAAATTACTTCTTTCCGACGACAATCAATGCTAGCATGATTGGAAGCCAACCAGTCCATATCCAGTATTATATCGAACCCACACATATCAAACACAATAAGATCTGCCGGTAGCACTTTCCCCTGAATTTCTATCGAATAGCCCCTAAGTACCCTCTGACATCTGATTTGAGATCTTGATGGTGTAGCTACCCACAGCGCTATATCTAATGACTGGGTCTCACTCTTGGATAATTTAATATAAGATGCAGAAATGAAAGAATGAGTAGCATCCAAGTCAAAAAGAACAATAACTGGATGTGATAAAACAATAAATGTACCTGTCACCATATCCGTAGCAGCCTCTGCCACCACGAGGCGCCTGATATCCTCCCCGTTCCTGATATCCTCCTCGATAGGGCCTGGGAATTGGGACTTGGTATGGCGGACCTAGACATGCACGTGCCATGTGGTCGGGCCTCCCATACCGATAACATACATCGCTCCCTACCCGGCATTACCCCGGATGACGTCTCAATCACGTCTGACATGCTGGGATGATTGGCGCACCCTGATTTCCTTGAGGTCCTGCCACCTGCCTCTGGTCTCCCCTATCGTGACCTCCTCTTCATGGACCCCTACTGGTACCAGCCCGAAAAACCTGAGGTGTAGGCCTCTTCCACTAACTCTGAGCCGCTATACCCCTCTGAATGCCACTCTCAATAATCGCAGCTTTGCCTACAACCTCAGTGAATGTCTGAGCCCTGAAACCAATTACCTGCTCAAACAAATTCTGCCTCAGTCCCTCTTCAAACTTCCTCTCCTTCTTCTCTTCATCAGATGCTAGATGTGAAGCAAAATGTGACAACTCGACAAACCGAGCCGTGTACTGGGATACAGTCATCTGCCCCTGTATCAAATGTAGAAACTCTACTTCTTTCACACTCCGAATGATAGCAAGGAAATACCGCTCGAAGAATAGATTCTTGAATCGGTTCCACGTCACTAGAATTGGAATCGGCCTTTACTCCTCTATCAGATGCGCTGCTCTTCACCAGCGCTTCGTCTTCTCTGTCAACTTAAATGTTGCAAATGCTACTTTCTATTCATATGTACATGGAAGCACTACCAACATCTCTTCGATATCTTGGACCCAATTCTTAGCTACAATTAGGTCATCTCCTCCAGCAAAGGATGGGGGCTTCATATGTGTAAACTGCTCAATCGAACCGCCACGCTCCCCAGAACTCTTAGCCATCTCAGCCATCACCTGCTGAGTGACACTATGCAGTATAGTATCTGTATCTCCTCCACCTATGCTGGAAGGTCCTGACCTATCCTCCCTAGCATTCTTGCCGCTGCTTCCTGGGTCCATCTTGAAAACAAGAAACACATTTCAGCACTTTATCTCCTATACGGACCTATCCTATACCAACTCCAAAATTAATTACCTTCCCTGACCTTAACTCAATATCCAGTTTTGTCACCTAGACACACGACCCCACAATAGTTTACTATGGTTTTCCTGAAATCGTCACCCCAGGGAAAACACAGAAACCACCACGGAAATCCTGTATCCAGACAACTGAACAAACCTCAAATCCTTTTCCTATACTCTGGTATTGCTTTTGCTGCACTCTATAATCTAAAAAACCTAGCAACCTAGGCTCTGATACCAAATTGTAATGATGTGCTATTTAAATGGGTTTATTTTTTTATTTTTTATACTATGATATTTAACATGCTCTGATACTATGCTGGATTGAACCCAATCATTAACCTAAGCAGCAAAAAGTGGAAATCAAATAAACATATCCATATATAATTATATACAATACAATACCATAGTGCTAACATGTCACCCAAAATATACACATATCACTATTCCCCCAATATCCTCAACCGGTGAGGGGTATACAAAAATATTCCCAAAATATACTCACCTCTCTTTGACAGGGCAGTACTGAAGCCCCTCTATTTGTGAGCCTGGTCTGTTCGCCTACCTAGATCACCTGAAAAAAGATTCAACACTAGCATGAGCTAACGCTCAGTAAAACGAAATATGCTATTACTAGTGTGTGGAAATTGAGTTACAATACTGAGAAAATCTATTACTATATAGTTATGTATCATTGGATCTGTAAAGCACAATACTAGAAATATAATTTTCATCTTTTACCTGTTGCTTAACATTTCAGTACTTTAGGTTTCTATTCTAAATACTACTAATATATGTATATGTTTTCTATTTCTGTAAGGTTGTATGAAAATAATAATAACTGTAAACTTCCCTACGGATAATTGTGTGTCATGATTTAACCCCTCATGAAAGGGTTGTGCGGCCCGTTGGCGGGATTAACCCTGGCTAGCCAACCTGGAATAAATCACTATACTCCATAGTCTGATCAGCCCTCCTCAACCCATATCTGATGGGGAGCTTGTCCACTCATGGGCTCTATGCGAGCGACCTTTATACCACGTATTATCTGAATAGGTGGTTGCACTCTATAAACTGTATGTAGCTACGGTACCATGCTCTGTAATTGTATGGTCCAACAGGGTCTGATACTATATAATACATCTCTATATACAACTATCTATTTTACCATGATTCTGTAATAACTATATAAACCATGGTGTTGTGGAAAACTGTATCTATATCAACTGTGTTTCTGTAATTAACTATAAACCTGTATGTCATGGTACTGTAAAACTGTATAATCATGGTTTTTTTGTTATTGCAGTAAAATACATTCACTGTCTGTATATTATGTAAAACACATCTCTGAAAATACTATAAAGCATATTTCTATACTATATTTATATTCTCAAGCCACACAATAATTTTAAAACATATTAATCACATTTGATAAACTGTATAAATCTCTGTTGCAGAACAATACTCTGGTGAAACATTTATAATTTTATACTGAAAATATTCTCAACTAACCTAGCATAGCATATTTCCCTTACCTGTTTCCTACTAAAAATCCCCTATTATAACGGGTCCAACACCTGCAGGGTTCTCCACTCAACACCCTGAAAACCATAAATCCCAAAACAAAACATCTATATTTCTTAGCCTATGTCATTTCCTACAGGTGCCAGGAAGCCAAAAACTGAATAAAAGTCCTTACCCTAGATCTGGGATGAATTCCAACTTCGTTTCCCCAACTATCCGCTCCGGCAGACTTGTAGAGAACTTCGTCAGGAGCATCGTGGTGGCTTCGGATCATCAATCCGGTGACTAGCGGGGCCGAAATTGAAGAGAGAAGGGAGAGAGTTCGTAGGAGAGAGAAAGGAGAGAGAGAGAAGCCTGAAAATGTGATAAAAATATGATTTTTCACTACTTATAGGGCTAGATTCGTCGACGAGTCCTTCCGTAAATTTGTCGATGAACCTTACCCTTCATCGACAAAATTCAAAGCAACCCAAAACCTTCACTCGGTATTTTCTCGTCAATGAAATGGGACCTCGTTGATGAGATCCTGAAGACATTCGTTAACGAATCCCTGTATTCGTCGACGAATCTTGGAAATTCTTGAAATTGTATTCTCCAAAATGCAATTTCTTCAACGAAGTCTACTGCCTCCTTCTGTTATTGATTCCATTTCTCTCTCTCTTCATTATTTAAATACCATTATTTTCCGAGTTGTTACATCACATGCTTTGCAACTATGAATGAGGCAAGTTGGTTATGGCATAAAAGGCCAGGTTATGCAAGTATGGACTTACTATCAAAACTAGTTAAGAAAAACTTAGTTACAAGACTACCTAGTACAAAGTTTGTTAAAGATAAAATTTGTGATGCTTGTCAATTAAGAAAAAAAACTAAGACCAGGTTTAAGGAGAAGAAACACATCTCCACTAGCAAACCCTTAGAGCTTATTCACTTAGGCTTATTTGGTCCTACTAGGACTCAAAGTATATGAGGAAAGCAATATGCTTTCGTCATTGTCAATGACTACTCCAAGTTTACTTGGGTACTCTTCCTAGCCTCAAAATATGAAGCATGTAGTACATTAATAAACTTGTGTAAAAGACTTCAAAATGAAAAGGGCTATGGTGTCTTAAACATAAGAAGTGATCAAGGAAGAGAATTTAATTATAAATATGTTGAAAAATTTTGCAATGAACATGGAATTAGACATAACTTTTCAGCACCTCGAACTCCACAACAAAAAGGAGTTGTTAAAAGAAAGAATAAAACTCTTCAAGAAATGGATAGGACAATGTTAAATGCAAACAAACTACCTAAGTACTTTTGGGCCGAAGCGGTTGACACCACATGTTATGTAATAAATAAAGTGTCCATTAGATCAAACCTAAATAAAACTCCCTATGAATTTTGGAAAGGAAGAAAACCTAACATAGCTTACTTTTATGTTTTTGGATGTAAGTGTATTGTACTTAATGACAAAGATGACTTAGGGAAATTTGATGCTAAGTTAGATGAAGGTATCTTTCTAGGATATGCAGCAAAAAGGTAAATCTTTTAGAATCTATAATAAGAGAACACTTCTATAATAAGAGAACACTAACAATTTTTTAACCAATCCATGTAACCTTTGATGAATCTAATCCTTTTATAAAAGAAATTGAGAGTGAAAAAAAAATGATACTTCACAAAAACTAGAAGAACTAGAAATCAAAGAAGAAAAAGAAGAGAAAAATGAAGAAACTCCAAATGATGATTCTATAGAAAATTCTAAGTTGCCAAAGGAATGGAAATATGTAAGAAATCACCCTAAAGATCAAATCATATGAGAACCTACTAGAGGAGTAACTACTAAATTATCATTGAAGAACTTATGTTACCACTATGCATTTTTATCACAAGAAGAACCAAAAAGCCTAGATGAAGCTTTAAGTGATGATTCTTGGATAATAGCTATGCAAGAAGAATTGAATCAATTTGAATGAAATAGAGTTTGGAAATTAGTTCGTAGACCCGATGACCACTCAATAATTGGAAAATGGGTATTTAGAAATAAAAAAGATGAAAATGGCATAGTTGTAAGAAATAAAGTAAGAGTTGTAGTTCAAGGATACAATCAAAAAGAAGGAATAGACTACGATAAGACTTTTGTTCCTATAGCAAGAATGGAAGCTATTAGAATGTTGTTAGCATATGCATCTCATAAAGAATTCAAACTATATCAAGTGGATGTAAAAAGTTCTTTTCTAAATGGTTTTATAAATGAAGAAGTTTATGTGGAACAACCTCCTGATTTTGAGGACATAAACAATCCCGATCATGTATTTAGATTAACAAAAGCATTGTACAAGTTAAAAAAGCTCCCAGAGAAGAGAATCCTAAGATACTTAATAGGAACTATTGATTTGGGACTTTGGTAGACTAAATACACCGCATTTAAAATTATTAGTTATTCGGATGCCGATTACGTGGGTTGTAAGATTGATAGGAAAAGTACAAGCGGGACTTGTCACCTTTTAGAATGGTCTCTTGTCTCTTGGTTCTCTAAGAAACAAAATTCAGTAACTTTATCAACCACTGAAGCTGAGTATGTGGCAGTAGGTAGTTGTTGTGCAAAAACACTCTATATGAAACAACAATTAAAAGACTTTAATTTAGAGTACTCTGCCATACCAAATAAGTGTGATAATACAAGTGCAATAAACATTTCCAAAAATCCAATATCACACTCAAGAACTAAGCATATTGATATAAGTCCACATTTTCTATGAAATTACGTACAAAAAGAAGACATATTACTTGAATTCATAAATACATACGATCAAAGGGCGGATATTTCCACAGAACCCCTTCTCGAAGAGAGATTTATATCAATTAGAGAAGAGAACTTCGGTTATTACATAGTAGGGAAGTTGTTTAAGAAGAGTTCATGACTGAGCTTGGAAGCTCAGCCAACTGAGTAGTGTAAATTGGAGGGTCAGGCGCCTAAGCCATCTGATCTCAGGCGATTGATGTTGCACTGTCTGTTGCAAATTGATCTTTATAAATTGTCAAGCGACTGACCCCAAATCAATAGCCGCCTGACCAAATTACTTATGCTTCCTAATATAATCCACAAAGCTCCTTGATGTTCTTAAAACCAAAGTTAGCCAAAAGCTCTGCATTAATTTGTCTTACAGATTGAAGGCTCTACATCTATGAGCCCCCAATTTGCAAATTTCTCTCTCACTAATCATGTGAATTTTCTTACTCATCTATTTCACCCTATATAAATTCATGGTGCATCTTATCAATCTAATTACAGAAGGACTACATAGTGGAAGTAATTTGCATAGTATAAACTAGGGCACAGATGATGTGATAGATTTTATAAGGATAGAGCTAGTCCATCCTTCAAAATATTTATTTATTTATTTACTAGGCACTTTAATAACTTTAATGGTTACTATCTTTCACTTCGGTTTGCAAAATTAGTAGTATGTGCTAATCTCCCCATGCATAAAACAATACGATATAGGGATAGTGGATACCTTTCATAGATCCCTCAAGATAGGAAGAAGGATTATAAAGACTTAACATTCTACAAAACATACGTATATATATATATATATATATATATATATATATATATGTGTGTGTGTGTGTGTGTGTGTGTGTGTGTGTGTGTGTGTGTGTGTGTTTGTGTGTGTGCGTGTACATGCGCACACGCGTGTGTAGAATCATTCATAACACATTCCATAATAAAAGATACAAAGTCAGTTGGTAGCCTAATATTCCCAAAATGTATCTCGATCATATACCTTTTCTAAATTTAGCTTAGCTAGCTACTATCAACCCTTTTTTGGTCTTAGATTTAGAATGAAGCACTTATGCAAAGTTATAATATTATTTATGTATGCCTCTTCTTGGAACAAAAATACATTAAATAAGAGCTATGTATTTCATAATATTCGCTGCAATTTATTAACAATTAACTTTGTGCTAATCTTATAATGAGCATTACATAAACATATAGTCTAATTGGTCTAAATTTCAGATGGTTTGCTAGACGTTTGGCAATAGACACCATTACCATTAAAGTCTCACTCACATCTTTTAGAATCCTCTTTTTAAAAGCACTCAAGATAGCATGGGCACTAATTTTCCAAAAATGTTGCACAACTTTTGATAGTAAAAGGCTTGAAGGCTATATGTCCTTGGGTCTTTGAAAGGTCTTATGAAAAATAATGCATATTTAACATCATTTACCAGGTCTAGTCTACGAAATTGAAGCATATAGATATTAGAAATTCATGGAAATCTTCTCCATAACCAAATTTAGTGCAATTGCTCCCCTTGACGAAGTGAAGTTGCTTGATGTAATTAATTGCCATGGCTTTTAGTGATTCTTGATCCCAAGACCAACTTCTAGTTTCATCCAAAGCCATTCTATTTTTTTCCTATTATGGTTGATAATAGGGGGAAGCAAGGAAAAATCTAGCATTGCGATCCTAAAATTAATCCAATGCATCTGGTACCAAAGAATTTCTTCTTGTTTGAGAATGTCATCAAGTTTTTGCATTAAGTTCTTTTCCAATCTAAGAAGCCCTTATAAGATGACTTGGTCATTATACATTGAATCCCTTTCAATATTGCTAGAATAAGATGCTTATGATGATTGATATTCTCAAAAAACACAAAATTCCATACCTAAATTATGGTAGGAAAATCAAGAAATACAATAATTACTTGGTATTTAGTAAAAAACCAAACATCTTTTAAAGGATAGTGTGGATTTAGAAAGGTAGATGGTGGTTAGAATCATTCTGTTAACCCCTATTAGAGGTGCAAAGACAGGGATGGTCAGAATCAGAGATATTTTAGAAGGATGGAGCAAAAAAAAAGGTGAAAAACTTATATTAAAAGAGGTAAGGATAGATAAACATATTAGAGACTAAGGGAACAAGGAAGTTTGTATGTGTGTGTGTGTGTGAGAGAGAGAGAGAGAGAGAGAGAGAGAGAGAGAGAAGGCACTAGAGCTTATTTTGAATTGGGCTAATTGTATTATGTGTGTAAATTAATTGAGAGATACTTACAAGATAAGTAACACACCTATTTCTTCCAACCCTCCTAAGTCAAACTTGAAATTACAATTAAAACCCAGATTGTGCCCAAACCATTCCAATCCTAAAATTGCACATTTAGAAATCATATAAATTCAATAATAATTATAATCATAATTTAAGGTGTTACCAATCCTTAAAAAATGTAATTATTGTAGTTGACTCCTTATGGTCTCATCTAGGTGGCTACTTACAGTTCTTTGTCCAATTAGTAGATTACATCCTTAATGAATTTTATCACCCAATGAATAAGAAATCTCTCTTGCCTAGTTGATCACTTGTCATTCCTCATATTTGGCAAGAAGTTAATTGCCACTTAGGTGATTGCCACATGCTCAAATGATGTTAGTCGTACTGCAAGGTTTGCACAAAGATGGCATGATTAATGCCCCCCATGACCGCTCCATTTAGTTGCACTTAATGTTTGTAAATAAGTAATTGTAACACTTATTATTATTATTATTATTATTTATTTATATTTCAACCTTCATTTTATTCCTTGGCTGAATAGTTTCTTAGTCCATCAATTTATTTATAGGTAATGGCTCTAAGCATGCTGGAACATATTTGATCAATTGGTGATAGGGATTAAGAGATGATCATTCGATACCAAATCTAGGCCAAACAAAGAATTGGTCCTTGACTAACTCAAACTTTTTGTTGATGATTTTGCCAATACCCAAATTAAGTTTGACATTATCGTTGTTCTCAAGATTGCCTTGGCTTTCAACTAGCTTTGAGTCCTCAGTCGACAAGGACTTACTAGATTCTCCATATTTGGCCAACTTAGAGGCTTCCTCTTCTTTAGTATAGCTGAATGCTACAGAATCTTCATAATTCTCAAATTTGGCCAAAAGGGAAATTTGGTATTCTTTACGCTCAATTGAATAAAGATGTTATTTTTATTTAGTAACTTCGACCATTAAGCAGTTCTTATTATTCTTGTTAGTTGTGGAATTGACCTCTTTATCTTCTTCTATATAATCAACAAATAGATCACTCATGATTTTTATGGTTGATGGAATGGGGTCCACAAATGTGAAGAATTTTGAAGAAAAGGGGTAACATAGTTTAAATCACAAGACATGGAGTCGCCATTTTATTTTTTATTTTTTTTTTGAAAACATATGGAAAATAAAGGAAACCCCTAAAAAAGGTTTGTGAAAACTAGATTTAGAGTTTGAGAGTACATTTGTGTGTAGGGAAGGTGATTAACCAATCATCTCAATGATAATAGCCTTTTAGCATCCCTAATGACAGCAGTTTGCAGAATAGTTACTACAATTACATATGTGTTGCCCTAAAAAAAGAAAAGAAATAGAAAATACTCCTTTTGGTTCTCAAGTGATTGAATCACTATCTGAGCACTCCAACATGGATTCGAAGAGGCCAAAGTATTGCTCTAAAATGGGTTGGCCTTAGAACCCAAAGTTTTGGTGAAAACATGATGGTGAAAATTTTGTTGGTTTGAAAACATCGAGCTTATATTTCTGACCTAGAAAACCAAAGTTTTAGAAAGAGGGGGATCAAGTTTGTATTATCAGTATTTAAAAATGGTGAGTTAAAATAGTGATTTTGAAAATGAGAGTTGGAGCTAAGAAGCATGGTGGGATGCATAATGAAAGTGGTGGTATGCTTGGATACCACTTGTCAGCCCAAGAGTATAAAGTTAAAAGGAGGGTAAATGGACTCTTTCGCATATATTCAAATTTCTCTAGAAAATAAAATTCATAGCAAGATTCCAGAAAATATATCACAATATATGAAATATAAATCATGCACAAGACAAATAATAAAGAGTAGGGTAGAGAAGCTTAACACCGGCATGTTTACATGGTTCAAAACCAAACCTACGTCCATGCCTTGAGACCAACTCAAGGATTCCACTATAAACTCCTTCACCGTAGGAGAAGCCTTACAACGAGAGAACCAATCCCTCTATGCTCACCAAGAGCCTTCACTCGTACTGCTCACTAATAGCTGTAAGGTTCACTAAGAAGCCTTACAAATCGGTTCACCAGGAACCTTCACCAAACGGTTCACAAAGAACCTTACAACTTGGTTCACAAAGAACCTTTTACAATAAGATTGGTATACAAAACAATGCTCCTCAAATGAGCTGATATCAAATACAATACAATCCTCACACTATTCTTTCAAGGAATGAATCACACAAGATTAAAGAGCAAGAGCGAATTTGAGCACTTGTGATGATGAACTTAAATGCAAAGTACCTAGGTATTGTATTCAAAGATATTTGTCACTATGAACTTGTAAAATCCCTACCATTGCTCAAAAAGTCTAAGAACTTTTATTTATAGCCAAAGAGCATACTTAGCCTTTTTCTGACCCTTGGGGGTAAATCCTAAATGATTGGCTTGAGAACTAGCTATTTTCTAGCCATTGTTGTTCAAGTCTCAATGCGAATCGTCAACGTGTGCCATCGATTTATCGACGAGTCACCCTCAGTCATCGATGAGACACCCCTTTTTGTCAATAAGTCACCTGGGCTGAAAGCTCATTTTGGCTATTGGAAAAATTCTTCGATGAGTCAATACCATATGTCAACGAGTCTCACCCATTCATCGATGATTCATGCCTATTCATTGATGATTGACCTAGGCAGAAACTCAATTAGGCTACTAGTTTTACTAGCCGATGAAAACACCCCAATAGTCGACTAATCCCTTATTTTTTCATACCAAAAAGCCTTGAATTGTTTTAAACCATTTTTGGACAAAATTATATGAAATATTTTAATTCTAATGAAGATATATACTTGTCCAAGTGAGTTGCACCTTGAATATAATATATCTTATTTTATGAAAACTCATTAAAAGCTTATTTTGATATCTTATATGCTAGTATGTCCTTTAAAAAAAATATACTTGACTTACTAGAGTCTTTAGGACATAAAACATGTTTTGACAAAATCAGGACTAAGTGTGTAAATGTTCTTATTTTGAAAACTTGTCCCTTATAAAAAAATATTTCTTTTGTCAACCTCTTTGTTTTTATCTTTGAAAACCATTAGTGCTGAATTTATGAATTAGTGAAATCCTATATACTCATGTGTCCAAATATGCATATGCAAATTGCTCAACTCTTGCTCAGAAATCATGTGTGAAACAAAACCGCAAGAGTTACAACATGTTCCTACCTCACACAATCCCTATTACATATAATTCCATATTAAGCTGCTTTGGTTGTGCTTGAGTGTGAATTAAGGTGCAATCCCAAGAGGGGGGTGAATTGGGTATTTAGAAAATTCTTGGTCTTTAGATCCTAATTTTGAAAACGACAACTTCACAAGCACAAGTTAGGTGACTTTATCAAATAATCAATACCCAATAACTCACAAACGTAATGAATTTTAAATTCATACACAATAAGCAAATAATTAGACACAAAAGAAAATTTAAATGAGTTTAGGGAAGAGAGTTACGAACACAGTTTTTTATGAGGTTCGGCCAAACCCGGCCTACATCCTCCCCTTGGGCAAACCACCCAAGGATTCCACTAATTTGCTTCTTTGAACCCGGGCAAAGCTTCCCATTACAATTCATGGCTTATAAGAGGCGTAGCTTCCTCCTAACTATTTGCTACTTACAAGCGGCATAGCTTCTTCCTCGCGATTCATAAACCAAACCGTTAATGCAAATAATGAATAAAAATTTCTGACCACTCAAACACTTCTCAATAAGCTAATGAGTGCAATCAGCCCTAAGCACTCTCACAAGATATAATATGAAGCTCGAGAGAGAATGTATTTTTCTCAATGATGTATGTGAAAAATATGATCTTTACATGAGAAATATGAATATGAACAATACCTTCGAGATCTAAACCTTATTCAATATTTCCCTAAAAAATGATAGCTTAAAAATATATGCTCTGGAAATCCGACAGTTAGTTTTCAAACAACTTTTGGTAGAATAAAATATGAGATCTTTTTAATAAAAATATGCTTCAATATCACACAGATCATAGCCCTTGCTTTCAAATATCTTTGGCAGAGATAATATTAAATCTTTGAATAAAATAGTATGCTTGAGTATCACAAAGATAAAAGGCCTAGAAAGAGTTTTTTCCCAAACGATTTTTAAAAAATGTTGACTCTATGAGTCCAATCTTATTTTGATAATGACAAATTACTTGGTATTTAATCTGTACATTGAGATTGTGAACGGAAACAATATTTAGCGTACACGAAAGGTGATGAAGTCATGGAAGCCACGAGCATTAAAGCATATATATATACTCTGGCACAAGCTATGGAACTATGAAGAGTAGAAGAATGAAGATGCAAGCATCTTATGCAAGCATCAAGTTTAAAATCTTCATAGGAATGGGTATTTAGAATAGATGCATGTGCATATTTCATATGATATAACTAGAAGCTCAAAATATATATGCACATGCATCTCATGAAAACCTTCTAGGGTTAAATATGGATTTAGAGAACTTATTTTTAAACCCTGAAAAATGCTTTATAAAAGGCTAAAGCAAGAGAGCTCAAATGGTTTTTGAAAACAAAATAAAAAAATTGAAATTAGACTGCCTAGACGACTGAGGATTACCCTCAGAAGTTTGAAAATGCAACTTCAGACGTCTGAAGAATTTCCTCAAACAATTGAAGAATTAGTTCAGAAGTCTGAAGAATTAAGTTTGAAACACAGAACAGGCAGAACACCTTCAGACGTCTGAACCTTAAGTTTAGTCATTTGAATTAGGGACTTCAAAAGACTGAACCCTCAGTACAGTCGCCTCACACTGTGTCCAAACTAAAAATTTTAGTGCTTTAAGGAACATCATCTATTTGAACCTGAATCTTCAGTCGTCTGAACTTGTGAGAAGTTTAAAAATCTGATCTTTAGCGAGAGAACATATGGGTTAGACACTTGATTAAATTGATTCAACAGTGAGGACTTATCCTAAGGTCAACATTACCTATATAATCAACCTCTAAACCCTAGCGTGTCAACTTTTGGCATGAGATTGAGTGTCTTGAATGTTTAGCACAACATGGGAGAGTATTGAACACATTACTGAATTTTTGCTTGGGATTTCAAAGCATCTACATCAAATCTGAGCTAAGGCTACATTGATTTTCAAAAGGCATTCTAGCAATTGTTGTGCATTCATTTTGGTATTGAGGTTTGGTAAATCGATCTATTTGTTACTACTTATTCTCAAAGAGTTTTTCATCTTAAAAATTTATCATTGAATATTATTTGAGAGATTGATCTTGAGTGTACTTATATATATTGTTTTGAAATGATCACTACTTGAGAAAAGTTTTTCCAATGGTTGCATATTTTTTATTCAAGTGTTTATTCATTTAAAGACTCAATGTTTTTGATATTACAAAATCATTTGGTTAAATATCCTAATAGCTCATAACTATATATATTATTGAGGGATATTTTTTGAAAAATATTATATTAGGTTTTTGATCTTTGGAACACGTATTATATATATACATATTCATATACAAAGATCATATTGTGTTTTAGATATTTGGAATAAAACTGATCGATCTAGATTTTTTGAGCAAAATTGAATTACATATTTGCATTGAGATCATTTGGTTGGATTCAATATTTGAAGTGGAATAGTCATATTCTTTTAAACCAAAGATTCTTTTAAACCAAAGATTATGCATCCTAGAGTCATTCTATATGTCATTTTGTGCTTCGCATCATATCTTATGAAACATGCAAATACAATCAAACCTAATGTGAATTACTACTAAAAATCTGATCTACCTTTCTACTTTTACTCTTCTACTTCCATGGATTAAGCCAACTCGTATGTACTTCAAATTCCTTGTGGCTTCCATAGCGTATTTACCATTCGCGCATGCTAAGTCATGATCCTATTCAAAATCTCAAATGCATAAGTAAAATATCAAGTTCTTTTTCGTTATCAAAACAAGATTGGACTCATAGAGTCAATAATCTCCCCCTTTTTAATGATGACAAATACACGAGCAAAAATGGGTTAAGCCCAACAAGGTTCCCCCTAAGATAATGCAAGAGTTATAATATAGCAATGTAATCCAAACATATTGTAAAATATGCAATATGTATGCCAAAAATATTATATTTCCTCTAGAAAATATATCTCCCCCCCTATTGCTCTAAAAATTATTTTTGCTCTAGAAAATATCTCTCCCTTTTTTGACATCAACAAAAAGGTATAAGGTAAAAAGAATATAACTACTCACATAGCTCCCCCTTTGCTAAAAAAAAAAAAATTGTACTTCTCCCTCTTTTTATAAGTATAGCTATTTTGTAGAAACAATTTTCATGGTGAACATACAACAGTATTTCAATCAACATTTACATATGCTGGCAAACAATTCAGTTCATTATAGACCAAATGTCAAGTGTGTATCAACATGTATCAGATATCCATAAAGAATATAAATGCAGTTCTCTATAAATAGCAATTTCATAAGTTTCTTCCCCTCAATTATGTATTCTAATATATCTCTAGGAAACTTTTCTACTGTGCATCATTCCCAATTCACATCAAATTTGGATAAACGTATCTTCTGGAAGTGGTTTCGTGAATATATCTTCCCATTGTTCATCTGTGCACACAAACTCAAGTACCACATCCCCCTTTTGCACATGGTCATGAAGAAAGTGATGTCTAATTTTTATGTGCTTAGTTCATGAGTGTGATATAGGGTTCTTTAAGATATTTATTGTGCTAGTATTATCACATTTTATAGGAACAATTTCATAGTGCAATCCATAGTCCATGAGTTATTGTTTCATATATAGCGTTTGAGCACAACAACTTCCAGCCGCTATGTATTATGTCTTAGCTGTGGACAATGCAACTAATTTCTATTTCTTGGAGAACCAAGAAACTAAGGATTGTCCTAAAAGCTGACAAGTGTTGCTTGTGCTTTTTATATCTACTTTACTACTGGCAAAGTCAGCATTAGAATAACTGACAATCTCAAGAGAAGTGTACTTAGGATACCATAATCCAAGTTTAATAGTCCCAATAAGGTATCTAAGTATTCCTTTAACTACTAATAGATGTGACTCTTTGGGTGCAGCCTGAAATCTTGCACATATGCAAACACTAAACATTAAAGCAGGTCTACTAGTAGTCAGGTATAACATGCTACCTATCATTCCACGGTAGAGCTTAACATCTACCGGTATACCTTACCCATCTTTATCTAATTTTGTGGAAGAACTCATAGGTGTTCCTAAAATTTTACCATCTTTCATATTGAAAATTTTGAGCAAGTCTCTAATGTATTTTGATTGGTTTATAAAGATTCCATGTTTTTCATGTTTGATCTGAAGTCCTAGCAAGAAATTAAGTTCACCTATCATGTTCATTTCTAATTCATTTTGCATGTAGCTGCCAAACTTATTACACAACTCTTCGTTTGTTGCTCTAAAAATTATATCATCAGAAGTATATTTGTACTAGAAGTAAGATATCATTTTTAGCCTTTATAAAGAGTGTTGTGTTGATCTTCCCTCTAATAAACCCGTTATCTAGTAGAAAACCACTAAACCTTTCATACCAAGCTCTAGGAGCTTGCTTCAATCCAAACAAGGCTTTAGTCAATCTATAAACATGATTTGGAAATTTTTGATTTTCAAATCCCCGGGGTTGTTCAACATAAACTTCCTCATTCATTTAAACATTTAGAAATGCGCTTTTGACATCCATTTGATATAATTTGAAGTTCTTAAACGCAACATATGCCAATAATATCTTAATAGCTTCCATTCTAGCTGCAGGAGCAAAAGTTTCCTTAAAATCTATGCCTTCCTCTTGGTTATGTTCTTGAGCTACTAGTCTAGCTTTGTTTCTAATTACCATCCCATTTTCATCTTTCTTGTTCTTATAGACCCATTTTGTTCCGATAACAGTATGATCATCAGGTCTAGGAACCAAGGTCCAGACTTTGTTTCTCTTAAATTGGTTTAATTCTTCCTACATAGATATCACCCATGATTCATTCTCAGTTGTCTCAATCATATTCTTAGGCTCCTCCTGTGATAAGAATGTAAAGTGGCTAATCATATTGCTAAGTGATGATCTGGCAGCTACTCCATGTGAAGGTTCACCTATAATTTGATCTATGGGGTGATTCCTTATATACTTCGATTCCCTAAGTAGTTCATGGACCTCTCTTTCTACTTGATTATCCTTAGAAGATGTTTCATTAACTTCAATATTCTAATTTGAATTATTTTCAATAGATAGTTTTTCTAATCCCTTACTTATCTCTAAATCATTTACATCAGACCTTTTAGAAAATGGACTGGACTCATTAAATACTACATGAATGGTGTCTACAACGGTCAATGTTCTTTTGTTACACACCTTGTAGGCTTTACTGTCTAAGGCATAACCTAGAAAGATATCCTCATCATATTTTGCATCAAATTTTCCTAGGTATTCATTATCTCTAAGAGTAAAACATTTACAGCCAAAGACATGGAAATAGGAAATATTAGGTCTATGGCCATTCCACAATTCATAAGGAGTTTTATTAAGAGTAGGCTTAATTAGAACTTTATTCAATACTTAGCAAGCAGTGCTCACTGCTTCGGCCCAAAAGTATTTGGGTAACTTATGTTCATTTAGCATTGTTCTACTCATTTCCTGCAGGGATTTGTTCTTTCTTTCAACTAATCCATTCTATTGTGGTGTCCTAGGTGTAGAAAAACTATGAGAGATTCCTAGTGAATCACAGTATTCTTCCATACCCTTGTTTCGAAACTCTCTACCCCTATCACTTCGTATGTGTGTGATCGTATAGCTCTTTTCACTCTGAATTCTTCTGTATAACATAATAAAATTTTCACATGCTTCATCTTTGTATGCTAGAAGTAACACCTATGTGAATCTAGAATAATCGTCAACATTAATTACAAAAGCATATGACATACCTCCTAAACTTTGAGTTCGGTTAGGACCAAATAGATCTAAGTGCAGCAGTTGAAGTGGTCTAGTGGTGGAGATGAAATTCTTTTTCTTGAAGCTAGATCTAGTTTGTTTTCCTAGTTGGCATGCATCGCATATTCTTTCTTTCACAAATTGAGTTTTAGGTAAACCTTTAACTAATTCTCCCTTAACTAGTTTAGATAATAAGTCCATGTTTCCATGTCCTAATCTCCTATGCCAAATCCAACTAGCCTCATTTATAGCAGAAAATCATTTCACATGTTTAGATGCTAATTATTAAAGCTAGTGGTATAAATGTTTTCATTACGTTCAATAGTAAATAAAATTTGATTTTCAATCATGTTTTCTACTATGCATCTTTCATGCTCAAATGATACTCTATATCTTTTATCACATAGCTGGCTTATGTTTAACAGATTATGCTTCAATCCAACAACCAGTAAAACATTATCTATTATGAGAGAAGGATCCTTATCAACCTTACCTACTCCAATGATTTTACCTTTTACATTGTCGCCAAAGGTAACAAATCCTCCATCCTTAGCTGTGATAGACGAGAAATTTGCTTTATCTCTGATCATGTGTCGAGAGCATCCACTATCCATGTACCATTTATCTTTTGAATAGGATGATCTCAACACACCTACAATGGACATTTTAATTGACTAATTTTGGTACCCATATTTTCTTGGGTCCATGGGGGTTAGTGCTCAACTCTCCTTTGACTTTCTAGACCTTCTTAATTTTTACATCTTTGTTTTTAAAAGGACAATCAAATTTTATGTGACCTAATTTCTTACATTTAAAGCATGTAGTATATCTATAGGAGTCTTTAGTTGGAACATAAAATTTTGTCTCTCTCACAAAGTTGTCTATGTAAAGATGTTTCTGTTTAAAGTTTTCCTTCCCATTAAAATCAAGAGCTTCCTTGTCTAGAGAATTTCTTTGAGCTCCAAGGAGTCTTTCAAAGTTATTTTGACCCTAAGTGAATTTATAAATAATTTTAAATTTGTCTTGCAAATTTCATTCTAAATCTACAATTTTCAAATCTTTTTTTTTTTTTACTAAAGAAGCATGTGACTCATTTTGATTTTCCAAGAGCTTTGAGAATTCTTTTAATTTATTTTTCAAATCATAATTTCTCTTAGTCATTTTATCAAGCATTTTAAGAGTATATAGGTATTCCTATTGAAATTTGTCATATGAAATCATGCTATCGTCATTATCAGAATCATTAGAATAATATGATGATGCGGAGCAAAACAATTTTACCTCGTGATCTTCATGTGCCATTAGACACAGATTAGCAACCTGATCGTCGCTTGATTCAGTGTTTGAGTAGCTGGTACTATGTGTGTCCCAACCAACCTTTAGTGCTTTCTTCTTCTTTTTGGGAACTTTCTTTAGTCTGGGCAATCTAGCTTGATGTGTGTAGCTTCCCTACAATCGTAACATGTTGGAGGATCATCCTTTTGCTTCCTTCTGCTTGACTCTCCTTTTTCTATTTTTTAGTCCCAAAATTTTCTGGTATACTTCTTATTCATTTTCAAGAACTTTTGAACTTGTTAGTTAGAAGAACCATATTGTCTTCTGATTCTGAACAACTCTCTTCACTGGAATTGTTGGAAGATGCTTTGAGAGATGCTACTTTCTTTGCTTTATTCTGCTCACTCAATCTTTCATTTATCGCCAATTCATATGTAATGAGTCATCCTATCAGCTCGTCCAATGTCATTGCCTTTAGGTTTCTTCTTTCAGCTATGGCGGTGGCCTTGGCCTCCTAGACTGGCGGTAGACCCTTAATAATTTTTCTAATCATTTCATAACCAGGGTAAGTCTTACCAAGAGCATGCAAAAAGTTTGTGATGTGGGTGAAACTAGTGTACATAGATTGAATAGATTCGTTTGGAGTCACCTTTAATGTTTCATATTCACTGGTAAGCATATCTATCCTACTCTCTTTAAGATCCTTAGTACCCTCATATGTGACTTCTAATTTTTCCCATATTTCCTTAATAGTTTTACAAGCCATGAGTCTATTAAACTCATTTACATCTGATGCACAATATAACATATTTACAGTAGTAGCATTTATCTGAACTTCATCAGTGTATTTATCTTCAGCCTTAGGTACATTTTCTTTTTCAAAATTTTTCATGAGAACGTGATTTCCTTTGGAGAATAGTCTCCACACTTTCTAATAAGCATTTAGAAGATAAATACTCATTCATTGTTTCCAGTAGGTGTAATTAACACCACAAAAAATAGGTGGACGTGTCGATGAGTGTCTCTCACCAAATGGGGTTACATCGATGTGTGGCATCATGATCTTTCCCAAAAAAAAAACGTTTAAGTCTAGTGCAACCTCACTCTGATACAAAATGTGAATTAAGGTGCAATCCCAAGAGTCAGGGGGTGAATTGGGTATTTTAAAAATTCTTGGTATTTAGATCCTAATTTTGAAAACCACAACTTCATAAGCACGAGTTAGGTGGCTTATCAAATAAACATTATTACCCAATCACTCACAAATGTAATGAATATTCAATTCATACACAATAAGGAAATAATTAAATGCGAGCGAAAATTAAAATGAGTTAAAGGAAGATAGATGCAAACACAGTTTTTACAAGGTTTGGCCAAACCCAGCCTATGTACTCGCCTTGGGCAAGCCACCCAAGGATTCGACTAATCTACTTCTTTAAACCCAGACGAAGCTTCCTGTTGCAATCCGCTGCTTACAAGAAATGTAGCTTCCTCCTAACTATCTGCTGCTTACAAGAGGCTTAGCTTCCTCCTCACGATTCACAAACCGAACAGTTAATGCAAATGATCAATAAAAATTTTTGGACACTCAGACACTTCCCAATAAGCTAATGAGTACAATCAGCCCTAAGCACTCTCACAAGATATAATATAAAGCTCAACAGAGAATGTATTTTTCTCAATGATGTATGTGAAAAATATGATCTTTACATGAGAAATATGTATATGAATGATACCTTCAAGATCTAACACTTTTCAATATTTTCCTAAAAAATGATATCCTAAAAATATATGCTGTGGAGATCCTAGGGTTAGTTTTCAAACAACTTTTAGAAGAATAAAATATGAGATCTTTTTAATAAAAATATGCTTGAATATCACACAAATCGTAGCCCTTGCTTTCAAATATCTTTGGCAGAGATAATATTAAATCTTTGAATAAAATAATATGCTTTAGTATCACAAAGATATAAGCCCTAGAAAATTTTTTTCCCAAACGATTGTTAAAAAACAAATATATGGAACACTGGGGTTCTTGCTCCCAAAAGTATAAAAGAATATGGGAGTAGATGAGCTTATAAAAATAAGATTGAATGCTCAATAATAAACTTAACCAAACCTCAAGATGTATCCAATATTTTGTAAGATGATGTGAGTGTGAGCACTTGGATCTTGAAGATGATAGTGACGAATGCCCAAACTTTATGTGAATGCTTTGGAATGCAGGCAAAGATTAGAAAAAGGTGTCAAGCTAGGGTTTTGGGTTGATATTTATAAGTATTCTTGGCATCTAAAAGATTTCTGGCCATTGTATCATTGAAAATATTTTTAATAATAAAAATATGTCCGTTTCATAACTGGAGCATCATTCTGCCCAATAAACTCGTCGACGAGTGTATACAATCGTCGCCGAGTGTCCTCCATTTGTTCATCGATGATACCATGGGATTCATCGACATATTGTCTATTTGAGATTTATATGGTCTCGGTATTCGCTCGTCAGCGAGGCTAGGGGACTAGTCGATGAGTGCCCCATTTTTCAACCTTATTAACCTTATAAAATGCAGATTCAACCTGGACAAATGTGTTAGCTTTACCGTGATCCCAATAGGGGGGGTGATATGGTATTTTTAAAATTAATGTCCCAAGTCAGTATCCTAATAGCAATATATTCACAACCCTAAAGTCAATCTAGTGTGAGTAAAATAAGTCAATTGTAATATGTAGCAGAAATTAAATAACGCAATTTAATCAACCAAGCATGCACTAAAAAGTAGTAAAGAGAAGTGACAAAAGTGTTATTGAGGTTTGGAAATTTTCCTACGTCCCTGCCTTGGCTAAAAAGCATAAGGATTATCATTATAATGCTCATATAAACGGGTGGAGTGACACCTAAACAACCAAGTCAATTAGCACAGGGCTAACCTCAACCTTTACACACAATCCTTACCGGACTGGATTACCACTCACTCAGGCCACGCCTGGAATACAACAGTATTTTCTCAATCAACTGGTACAGTGATTATGCTTTCATGTAAAGTAGATATGTACCTAATACGCGCAGTCACATACACATCAATAATATATATATATATATATATATATATATATATATATATATATATAGTGTAAGCTCAGTGATGCAAATAGTTGTGCTATCAACACTCAATATGGTATAATCAGTGAAATGCTCAAAAGTGTTCAACACAAGCAATATCTTGGAATTTAAGCATAGCATAGTTCAATAGCAAATCAATATTCTAAAGATATCAATCAGATATTCAAACTAGTTCAAGAAGATTTTCTTTAATGAAATAAGCACACTACTAGTTTGAAAATATTTTTCTTATTGAAAATATCTTTGCACAACAAAAATCAAAGCTATTGGACACTTAAAATAATGATGCAAATATCCTAAGTTTACTAGTTCATCCCGACACAAGATTTATAATATGAAAATTTGTGGAATAAACCTAAGCTAAACTCCTGAAAAATAATATCACAATCAAACACAAAAATGGGAGTTTCTAGAAAATCTAGCAATCACAAGCACTCTAAATATGCTCTCTCAATCTCAGAATGTATCAAGGAAATGGATATTTGAGAGTATTTGGACAAAGAGAGTAATTTCAAAAGAGAGAATTTTTGGCTAATGAAATTGATAATTGAAAAGCAAGGTGTAGTCCCAAGAGGGGGGGGGGGGGTGAATTGGATTTTAAAACTTTCTTTTAATTTGTTTTGAGAATTCTTAAACTTCTTTTATTTCTTTTAAACAATTCCTGACTTGTTTGTTTAACTCTTTAATCACAAAAGAACTTAGATTCTTTTATCCAATCAACAATACTATTGCTTAGCCAAACAAGTAATCAATCATTCAACCAAATAGCCAAGCCAATCAATCAATCATAAATTAAAACTAAACAAACAAACCAAAATTAAAACAAACACCACTTTGGCAATGTAAGCACTTAAAATAGTTTGTTTGTTTATACAAGCCCTGTATATATGTAATTTGTACTTGCTGATATAAACCCCTGTATTGATTGTTTTGCTTCTTTAATATGATGTGCAATACAACATCCAATCAACACAATATCCACACTCTTCCCAATATTCACAATTCTACTAGAAGAAGATTTGCAAAAACTCAGTTGAATGCGTGCAAGATGAGAGCAAGAGAGAGCCTTAAGAATTTGAGAGCAATTGAGAGAGATTTTGAATTTTTGCAGAATTTGAATTCTTGGTGTATTGATTCAATGATCTTTGAGGCTTATTTATAGACTTTAAAAGGTATGTGACTTGTTCCCCAAGTGACTTGGAGTATTCCCCAAGTTTTCACAAAGTTTGAGCCCTATGCAAACCATTTAAAAAATGTTTCCGTTGAGGTTTTTTCAAAATTCTATTCGTGGCAGTCGCCTACCACAATCTAGCAGTCACCTATCATGCCATTTTTAAAGGGGCAGTAAGGTGGTAGTCACCTACCAAAACACAGCCAGTCACCTGGTTTGACCACCCAGGCGCCTGTCATGGTTCAGGCAGTCTACTAACGGAACACAATGCTGCTATCAACTTCGAGCACCCTTCATTCTTTTAGTCATAACTTCTTTTGTATAACTCCAAATTTAATGATCTTGGTGTCAAATGAAATCTAAGATAAAATACTAAAACTTTCATGTTGAACACCTTTTAAAATAAATAGTGTTTGATAGAGAAACATGCACCTTATTTCGGATATATAAAAATTAACAACATTTGGAAAATTCTCTTTTTGGTGCTTTTCATTCCAAAAATGATTCTAAACTTTTTGAAATAATTTTTGACTTTATAAAAATATTTTCCAAGTATGTTCAAATGGTATCTCGGTCCAATAAATTTACCTAAGAGCTTCATGCATTCATATTGAAATTCTTTGAAATACTTACATGAAATTTCCTATAAACTCTTTCAAATTTTCAATTCTTGAATTCCTTGAGGTCTTTATGCTTGCTTCATCTTTCTTTGAGATTTCATCAAGTTCTATTTAATCCTCATGCTCTCATGATCTTCAAGCTTTATCTTTAAATCTATTTTTGAATCCATGCTTCAAGCTTGATATAATCATCCTTATTTGAAGTACAAGCTTTCATGAATTCTTTAACCTTGCATTCATCATTGAGTCCTGAAAAATACATCACTTAAACAAAGCATGTTCAGTTCTACTTGTTTGTTAGTATCAAAACAAGATGTTAAGCCTTGTAAGACCAACAATCTCCCCATTTTTGATGATGACAAACAAGAAGCAAAAATTGGAGTGAGCCTTAAAAAGACTCTCCCTTTCAATAAGCATCATCTTAACAATATTTGCAAGATCAATATCAATTTCAAAACCTCTTTTACGATCATGCTCATCACTATCAAATACTTCTCCTTTTGATATATATTATGTTCATGCTCAGTTTTTGCAATTTGCAATACTATGCTCAATTTTTGCTTTAAAACTTCTCCCCCTTTTGACATCCATCAAAAAGGGAAAAAAAAATGATTAAGTTCAAGTAAAATCACATGTTGAGCATATCATCAAACATGTATATCAAACATATGAACACACTCAATTTATTATTTTTCAATATAGCATGTGTAGTGTGTTATAACATTCAAGTATATGAGTTGTAACTTCATTACTAACAACTTTTTCCTTCAGAAAATATTCAAGATTTCAATTGTTGATTTTATGATACAAATTTAAAATTGAATTCATGATATATATTTAAAATTCATGATACCAATTGAAAATTTAATTCATGATACCAATTGAAAATTCTCTGAATTGATTAATAGGGAAACAATCATAATATAAGCAATATGACATAACACCTCCCCCCCCCCCCCTTTTTGAATTCAATACATTCAGTTTTGTTATCAATTTTGATTTCATCATCCTATATTTCAAAACATTGATTCACATTATGTATGAAATATCAATATTATGCTCTTATCATCAATGTCATACCATGCTCATAAATATAATTATTCTTGTCATGCTTAAAAAACCAATTGATCATTTAGATTGTGATACCAAATGGGCTTTATTTATTTTTTTAAAATTGTGATACCAATTAAAATTTTGAAAATAAAAGATACAAAAATATTCATGGATACCAAAGACTTTATAGATACCAATGTCATTATCACATTATACACAACTCATGGATACCAATATAACCATTATATCTCTCACAGCTCATGGATATCAATATAAAAAGCAGTAAGTCTATCCATGTAATTCATCAATAGCATGCATGATCAAGAATTAATCTCATATCAGGATTCATGATTATGCCAATAATCTTATGCTCAAATTTTCAACATAGTGAGTCATGAATCATCAGTATAAGTCAAGTCAAGTCAATTCATACACATGTAGCATAAAGCATCTTATATAGGCATGTAAGCATGTAGCATATAGCATCTTATATAGGCATTCATTCTCAAACTCATCTTAAACTCATCTTTAAGTTTTTCGATTTCAAAGAGTTCGATTGTTGATCATGAATTAAGTTACTTTCACAATTTTTAAAGGGGAATGACTTAATCCATGGAGTTTTTCACTTATAAACTAGTCTTTCATCTTGGTACCCATACTTTCTTGGGTCTGGTTGCTTTAACAAGGGATGATTCCTTAATTCTCCACACTTGTTAATTTTGACACCCTTTCTCTTAAATGGACATTCAAACTTTATATGCCCCTTTTTCTTACATTGATAGCATATGGTGTTGGTGTAAGCATTAAAGGATGTGCTTGAATTTTCTTTGGAGGCTTTTGAGAAATAACCTATGTAAAGATTCTTTTTCTTTTTATTTTCAATTCTATTAAAACCAATACCCTGTTTGTTTAGAGACATTCTTTGTAAGCCCATCATTTTTTCAAAGTTTGTTTTTCCTTTTGTAAAGTTATAAATGATTTTTTTCTTTATCTTTAATATGATTTTTGAGATCATCTATCTCTTTCTTGTTATCAACCTTATTTTGTGATTTGTCTAATTCTAGAGATAGCTTTCTTATCTTATCCTCTAATTCAAAAATATATATATCTTTCTTACATTCTATAGAGGAATGGGATCGAAGGTCTTCTATCATCTTTTCATCCTTGCTTTCTAATTCTTTAATTTCCAAATCTTTTTCATTTTTAGCAAGATTTTTAGCTTCTAACTCATTTGTCATAGCTTCATTCTTACTTTCTATTTTCTTGATTCTAGAATCTTTTTCTCTTTCTACAGCCTTAAGGAATTCTAACTTTTTCATTATTCCTTCATTCATATTTTTCAATGAAGTATTTTGTTTAGTTACTTTAATTAGCATCTTATGAACTTTGAATAAATCATTTTGAAGTTCATCATAAGATGGCATGCTCTCATCATCGGATTCATCACTACAAGAATTGTTTAAAGATTTAGATGAGGAGCTTTCCTCATTGTCAGAAGCCATAAAGCACGTATAAGCAACCTCTTGGTCACTTGATTCATTCTCTGAACTACTTGTACTCATTATGTCCCAAGTAGTGGCTTTCATGGCCTTTTTTTTTTCTTCTTAGATTCTTTCTTTAGTAATGGACATTCTGGTTTAATATGTCCAACTTTGTTGCAATTGTAACACGTAGGAGTTTTATTCTTTGATTTCTTGTAATATTCAGATTTGGATTTTCTTTTGAATTTATTTTTCCTTTTTAGAATTTTTACTAGCTTTTTAGATATAAAGGCTACATCATCTTCATCCATTTCTTCTTCACTACTTGAGTTGTCTTTTGAGGCTTTGAAGAATATTGTGTCTTCGGCTTTGGTTTTACCACTCTTTTCATTCATTGTCATCTTGTATGTGAGTAAAGAACTTATAAGCTCATCTAAGGAAGTGATTTTCAGATTTCTTCCTTCCATTATGGTAGTGGCTTTTGGTTCCCATACGGTTGGTAGCCCTCTAAGAATTTTCCTTATCATTTCATAAGTAGTTTAGGTTTTTCCTAGTGCATTTAGGGAATTTATTATGTGAGTGAATCTAGTAAACATATTAGTTATGGATTCATCCATGTTCATCCTAAAAGCTTAATATTCACTTGTAAGCATATCAATCCTATTATCCCTAACATCTATAGTTTCGTCATATGCTACTTCAAGCTTGTCCCATACTTCCTTAGCCAATTTGCAAGCCATTACTTTATTAAATTCATTCACATCTAAAGCACAATATAGAGCATTCATAGCACTAGAGTTTATTTGCAACATTTTATATTCTCTCTCAATCATGTCTTTCTTTTCCTTAGGCATTTGTTTTCCATCTACTAATATGGTAGGAATTAGATCACCATCTGTCACAACCTCCCAAGCTTTCCAATTCATAGTTTGAAGGCATATTTGCATTCTCTTTTTCCAAAATGTATAGTTGTGTCCACAAAAGATTGGTGGCCTAGTTGAAGATTGTCCCTCTCCAAAGGGAGCTACGCCTAAGTTAGCTATTTAGATCTTTTTATAGCTACTAATTAAGATTTGCAATAACCCTCTCGAATACCAATTGAAAAGTAAGGTGTAGTCCCAAGAGGGGAGTGAATTGGATTTTAAAACATTCTTTTAATTCCTTTTGAGAATTCTTAAACTTTTTTTTACTTCTTTTAAACAATTTTTGACTTGTTTGTTTAATTCTTTAATCACAAAAGAACTTAGATTGTTTTATCCAATTGACAATACTATTGCGTAGCCAAACAAGTAATCAATCATTCAACCAAATAGTCAAGCCAATCAATCAATCACAAATTAAAAGTAAATAACCAAACCAAAATTAACACATACACCACTTTGGTAATGTAAGCACTTAAAATAGTTTGTTTGTTTATATAAGCCATGTATATATGAAATTTGTACTTGCTGATATAAACCCCTATATTGATTGTTTTGCTTCTTTAATATGATGTGTAATATAACATCCAATCAACACAATATCCACACTCTTCCCAATATTCAGAATTCAAATAAACTCTCAGTTAATTTATCTTTGGGATGTTAACCAAGTAACGTACTCATGTATGGTTTTCGCAAGATATGGTATAACCAACGTACTCCCTTTCGATTTCCACAACCCAAATCAAAATTAGACTTCAAGTTTACTTGATTTCTATATTACGTAGTATATATGATAATCAATTAAACCATCCATACAATTTAAATATGCTAAAAATAAAGAGTAAGGGAAAGAGAGAGTGAGACGGAGATTTTATGAGGTTCGGCATCTACCTAGCCTACGTTCTCGCCTTTGGAAAACCACCAAAGGATTCATTAAACCTATTCCTTTAATGGGTGGAACAAACCTTTCAACACTCCTTGGTTAAGGCTAGAGCCCGCCTTCTCCAAACGATGTCCCCTCGTTCAGTCACTCCTTAACTAGGCTAGAGCCCGCCTCTCTAAGCAATATCCCCTTGCTTAGCCAACTATCCAAAGAATCCTTGGAATCATCAATCTATAAGATACAAATCAAATATTTGTGTACAAAGAATTTGCTCCTAAAAGAGTTGACTAGTACAACAATTCAGAACTATAATATACTTTAAAGTAAATAACAATATGGAAATTAACTTGAAGCTTAATGAAGTATATCACCGATTAATTCTTTCAATGATTGAAAGATTTAGAATTTGTAGCACAATTCTGGTGGAAGAAGATAAGGAAAAACTCAGTTGAATTCGTGCAAGTTGAGAGCAAAAGAGAGCCTTGAGAACTTGAGAGCAATTGAGAGAGATTTTGAATTTTTATAGAATTTGAATTCTTGGTGTATTGATTCAATGATCTTTGAGGCTTATTTATAGACTTTAAAAGGTATGTAACTTGGTCCCCAAGCGACTTGGAGTATTTCCCAAGTTTTCACAAAGTTTGAGCCCCAAGCAAACCATTTAAAAAATGTTTCCGTTGAGGTTTTTTTTAAAATTCTGTTCGTGGCAGTCGCCTGGCATGTTGTTTTTAAAGAGGGGGTAGAGGCAGTAGGGTGGCAGTCGCCTGGGTTGACCACCTAGGTGCCTGTCATGGTTCAGGCAGTCTACTGGCGGAACACAATGTTGTTGTCAACTTCGATCACCCTTCAGTATTTCATTCATAACATTTTCTGTGTGACTCCAAATTTGATGATCGTGGTTTCACGTGAAATCTAAGAGAAAATCCTACAACTTTCATTTTGAACATGTGTTAAAATAAAGAGTTTTTGATAGAGACAAATGCACCTTAATGCAGATATAGAAAAATTAACAACATTTGGAAAATCCTCTTTTTGGTGCTTTTTATTCCAAAAATGATTCTAACCTTTTTGAAATAATTTTTGACCTTATAAACATATTTTCCAAGTATGTTCAAAGGTATCTAGATCCAATAAATTTACCTAAGAGCTTCATGCATCCATTTTGAAATTCTTTAAAATACTTACATAAAATTTCCTATAAACTCTTTCAAATTTTCAATTCTTGAATTCCTTGAGGTCTTTATGCTTGCTTCATCTTTCTTTGAGCTTTCATCAAGTTCTCTTTAATCCTCATGCTCTCATGATCTTCAAGCTTTATCTTTCATTCCATTTTTGAATCTATGCTTCAAGCTTGATATAATCATCCTTATTTGAAGTACAAGCTTTCATGAATTCTTTAACCTTGCATTCATCATTGGGTCCTGAAAATACATCACTTAAACAAAGCATGTTAAGTTCTACTTGTTTGTTAGCATCAAAACAAGATGTTAAGCCTTGTAAGGCCAACACTAATTAGTTGCTAATCTTTGCAAATGAGCTTATATTTATAGGCAAGGGTAAAATTATAACCATTTGGGACTTGTTGGGAATTACTAGAAAAGTTTCAAATAGTTTAAATACAATTATCCCAACTTAACCCGATTTTACCACAGTTAAAAAAATTTCGACCCGGCGAGGTTTCGGTGGCTAAACCGTGATTTCGGTTGCCGAAACAGACACAATAAATAATAGTCTTTAAATAGGTTTGGTAGCCCGAGTTTCAGTTCAGTGGCCTGAAACAAAGTCAGAAACATTTCTTCGTAAATTCGGGTGCCCAGTCATAGGATCTATAGCCCGAACTCGTGTGTTCAGTCACCTCGGGCTCAGTTTGAACTCAATAGCTCGGTAGCCTGACTTGGTGGAATGTCCCTTTCAGGTGGTTCTTATGCCTGTGGAAGGTGTGCATAAATTTTGTTAGTCACTCGAGAGCCTAAGTCAGCTGTTTACTTCTCAACAATTCGGGCGCCCGGGGTGTTTTGAACTCCTGGAGTTTGGTCGCCCGAGCTGTCTCAATTTCCCTATAATATTCAATTGAAGTACATTTTTAACACTGCTGTATTTTGTATGATGTATGTGAGAGTGTTGGGACCTAGAGTCATGCTATGGTCTTACTGATCTTACCATATATCTAATATGCATGATATGTAGGTAAGTAATACAGATCATATTCCTAGTTACTATTACAGACCCATATTAGATAAATTAAATTAGCAATACAAAATAAAATCTTCTGAGTCTTCATGTCTTGTTTCAAGTGTCATTCCTTGAGATGCTCATCTAAGCCTGCACAAACACTTGAAAACCATCAGACACCTAAGCATTTGTCATTATCAAAATCGGGTGTGACCTATAAAGTCAACATTCTCCCCTTTTTGATGATGACAAATACATAATGCAAAATGTGCGTATGGCCTTAAGGCTCCCCCTAACAATGTGCATTATGTAAAAATTTAAGTTCAATTTAACTCAATTTCTGCCCTATTATCCATCTCCCCCTTTTGGTAACAACAAAAAGGGCCATGAAAACTTATAGCTTTAGGTAATGGGTAAGAATCATTTGTATACAAGAAAATTTTGGGATTTAAAAAAAAAAATTCGGCAGCATGCCATTTGAAAATAAGACATTTTCCTAAATAGTGACAAGTTATACTGATGTTGACTTTCTATCAACCTTACTACCGGCAAAGTCAACATCAGTATAACTTACAATCTCAAAGGTAGTATGCTTAGGGTACCATAAGCCTAACTCTATAGTTCCAACTAGATACCTAAGGGTTCGTTGAGCTACTATTAGATGAGATTCCTTAGGAGTAGCCTGAAACCTAGCACACATGCACACACTAAACATAATATTAGGCCTACTGGCAGTGAGATATAGAAGACTCCCAATCATGCCACGTTACAATTTCACATCAACAGGGATCATTGTTCATCTTTGTCAAGTTTAATGGAAGAACTCATAGGGGTACCAAGAATTTTACAATCTTCCATACTAAATTTCTTTAGCAAGTCCTTGACATATTTAGATTGGCATATGAAAGTTCCATATTCAGCTTGTTTAATTTGTAGCCCTAAAAAGAAACTAAGTTCACCCATCATACTCATTTCAAATTCACTTTGCATGCATTTGGCAAACTTATTTCACAATTCATCATTGGTTGCTCCAAAAATGATATCGTCAACATAAATTTGAACTAGGAGAATATCATCATTTTAGGATTTGATGAAGAGTGTAGTGTCAATCTTGCCACGGGTAAACCCATTTTCTAGTAGAAAACCATTAAGCCTCTCATACCAAGCTCTAGGAGCTTGTTTCAATCCATACAAGGCCTTAGATAATCGGTAAACATGATCTGGATACATATAAATTTCAAAATTGGGTTGTTGTTCTACATATACTTCTTCATTAATATAGCTATTTAGAAAAGTGCTTTTAACATCCCTTTGAAACAATTTAAAATTTTTAAAAGCGGCATAAGCAAGTAGCATACGAATGGCTTCTAACCTAGCAACAGGAGTATAAGTTTCATCAAAGTCTATTCCCTCTTCCTGATTATAACCTTTGGTAACTATTCTAGCCTTATTCCTAGTTACTACTCCATTCTCATCTTTCTTATTTCTATATACCCATTTAGTTCTAATAATTGTATGATCATTAGGCCTAAGAACTAGAGTTCACACTCTGCTTCTTTCAAATTGTTTGCTTACCCATTTGACATGCATCACAAATTTTATCTTTTACAAATGACGTTTTACGCAAGACTTTTACCAATTCTTTTCTTACTAGTTTTGATAATAAATCCATGCTAGCGTGTCCTAAGCACCTATGCCATAACCAACTAACTTCATTTATTGCAGAAAAACAAGTTACTTGTTGTAAAGCTAAGTTATCAAAAGTGGTAGTGTAAACATTTTCATGGCAATCTGCAGTAAAAAGCACTCTATGATCTGATTCACTTTCAACTATGCATTTATCATTTTCAAATGATACCTTATATCCTTTATCACACAATTGACTAATGCTCAATAAATTATGCTTCATCCCATCAACTAATAAAACATTATCAATAACAAGGGAAGGATCCTTACCAACCTTACCTACGCCGATGACGCATCCCTTTGCGTTGTCGCCAAATGTCACATATCCTCCATCCTTGGGAATGATTGACGCAAATTTTGCCTTGTTGCCGGTCATGTGTCGTGAGCGCCCGCTATCCAATTACCACCTGTCTTTAGAGGAGGATGATCTAAAACATACCTGCAAAATAGACTAAGTAACTGATGCTTGTTCCCAAATTTTGTTAGGTTCACAGGGGTTAGTAGCTGGATCACCCTTAACTACCTATACTTTTCTAATTTTTGCATGCTTATTCCTAAGTGGACAATCAAATTGAATATGGTCAATTTGTTTGTATTTAAAACATTTCATTTTACACTTAGGATCTTTAGGAGGGATTTGAGATTTCAATTCTTGCATGAAATGTCCCAAGTAAAGATTAGGTCATCTAACATTTTCAATACCATTAAAACCTAGACCCTCTTCACTCAGAGAATTTCTTTGGGCACCAAGTAGTTTTTCGAAATTGCGTTTACCCTCGGTGAATCTAAAAACAACATTGATGCTATCCTCCAATTTCTTCTCAAGTTCAGCAATAGTCACATCTATTTCTTTCAAAATTGAAGCATGAGAGGTTTTTGCAATTCCAAACAATTTTGATCAATTTTCACATTTCTTTTTCAAATCATCATTTTCTTTGGTCATTTTATTCAACAGTTTATATACACGAATATATTCAAATTGTAATTCTCTAAACGTAGGCATGCAATCAGAATCACAATCATTAGATGAATAATATGAAGATAAAAAGGAAGGGGACGATACCTCATCACTGTGTGTCATCAAGCACATATTAGCAACTTCTGAGTCATTACGATATGATTCTGAGTCATTGCTACTTAATTTATCCCATGAAGTGTCTGCCTTCATGGCTTTCTTCTTTTTCTTAGTCTCCTTTTTCAGTAGTGGGCAGTCCGACTTGATGTGCCCAACTTTGCTGTAATTGTAACACGTGGGAGCATTTGATTTTTCTTTTTTTTTTTTACTAGATTGTCCCTTCTTAGATGTAGACTCCCAATATCTTTTGTATGGCTTTCTATTCTTTCTGAAGATTCTGCTAATTTTTCTAGTTAGCATGGCCATATCATCATCAGTGTTAGGTTCGCTGCATTTACCAGATGTATTAGTGGAGGTTTTCAATGCAGTCACCTTTTTTGCCCTATTATGCTCATTGAGTCTCTCATTTATGGCTAATTCATAGGTGATCAGGGAACCTATCAATTCATTTAGAGTCATGGCCTTAAGGTCTCTACCCTCGAAAATGGCTATAGCCTTAGCTTCCCAAATAGGAGGCAAGCCTCTGAGGATCTTCCTAATCATCTCATATGTTGGATAAGTCTTACCTTATGGATCCAGTGAGTTTATAATGTGTGTGAATCTAGTGTACATGCTCTGAATGGACTCACCTACATTCATCCTAAAGGCCTCATATTCACTAGTTAGCATATCTATCATACTATCTTTCACATCCCTAGTACCTTCATTTGTGACTTCTAACTTATCCTAGATATATTTTATAGTAGAACATGCCATTACTATATTAAACTCATTTACATCAAGACCACAATACAAAATATTCATAGTAGTGGCATTCAAACTAACAGCTTTTATATCATCATCATAATATTCTTCCTCAGTTTTAGGAACTCTAGTTGTACCCTCTATTTTCATAGGAACATAATTTCCCTTAGAGACCATCCTTCACACCTTCTAATCTGTATTTTGAAGGTAAATGTGCATCCTCTATTTTCAGAAGATGTAATTAACACCACTAAAAATCGGAGGCCATGTGGAAGATGGTCCCCCAGGGAAAGGGGTTACGGAGCTATCAGCTATATAAGATCTTTTGCAAAATAACTATGAGTCTATGCTACGTGACTTTGATACCAATTGTTAGATTTACTATGATCCCAAGAGGGGGGTCGAATTGGTATTTTTAAAATTAGTGTCATAGGTCAGTATCCTAATAGCAGTATATTCACAACCCTAAAGTTAATTTAGTGTAAGTAAAATAAGTCAATTGTAATATGTAAAAGAAATTAAATAACGCAATTTAATCAACTAAGCATGCACCAGAAAGCAGTAAAGAGAAGTGACACACATAAGTGTTATCGAGGTTCAGAAAATTGCTTATGTCCCTGCCTTGGCTAACAAGTACAAGGATTACCACTATAATGCTCACTTAAACGGGTGGAGCGGCACCTAAACAACTAGGTCAATTAGCACAGGGCTTACCTCAACCTTTACACACAATTCTTACTGGGCTGGATTACTGCCCCCTCAGGCCACTCTTGGAATACAACAGTATTTTCTCAATCAACAGGTACAGTGATTATGCTTTCATGTAAAGCAGATATGTATCCAATACACGTAGTCACATACACATTAATGATATGGATATAGTGTAAGCTCAGTGATGCAAATAGTTTTGCTATCAACACTCAATATGATATAATCAGTGAAATGCTCAAGAGTGTTCAATACAAGTAATATCTTGGAATTTAAGCAAAGCACAGTTCAGTAGCAAATCAATATTCCAAAGATATCAATCAGATATTCAAACTAGTTCAAGAAAATTTTCTTTAATGAAATAAGCACACTATTAGTTTAAAAATATTTTTCTTGTTGAATATATATTTGCACAACAAAAATCAAAGCTATTGGACACTTACAATAGCAATGCAAATATTCTAAGCTTACTAGTTTATTCCAACATAAGATTTATAATATGAAAATCTATGGGATAAACATAAGCTAAACTCCACAAAAATAATATCACAATCAAACACACAAATGAGAGTTTCTAGAAAATCTAATAATTACAAGCACTCTAAATATGCTCTTTCAATCTCAGAATGTATCAAGGAAATGGAAATTTGAGAGTATTTGAACAAAAAGAGAGTTTTTGGCTAATGAAATTGCTAATTAATTGTTAATCTTTGCAAATGAGCCTATATTTATAGGTTAGGGTAAAATTATAACCATTTGGGACTTGTTAGAATTATTAGAAAAGTTTCAAATAGTTTAAAGACAATTAACCCAACTTAACCTGATTTTACCACAATTAAAATAATTTTAACTCGGTGAGGTTCGGGTGGCTGAACCGTGATTCGGTCGCCTGAACAAGAACAACAAATATAGGTCTTTAAATAGGTTCGGTAGCCTGAGTTTCAGTTTGGTGGCCCGAAAAAAATTTAGAAACATTTCTTTGTAAATTGGGGTGCCCGGTCATAGGTTCGGTAGCCTAAACTCGTATGTTCGGTCGCTCGGGCCTCGACTTGAACTAAACAACTTGGTAGCCCGAGTTGGTGCAATGTCCCTTTCAGGTGGTTCAGGAGCCCATGGATGGTGTTGGCCTAACAAAATCTTTCAATCGGTTTTGGTGATAACAAACAAAGGACTATTTAACTTGAAAAGATTGAGTTTTGAGTTTCAGGAAATATGGATCAAGTGTGGTTTAAGCAAAGTTCAAGTATAGCTCAAGTATGGTTCAAGAGAAGATCAAGTATAAATCAAGTATGGGACAATTACTCAAATGATTCAAAGAGAATCTAATATATTTGAAGCTCAAGCAAATTTTTCAAAGAATATCAAGAGCAAAGCATGAAAGAGAACTTAAGCATGTCTTATGAAAGCTTAGAAAACATATTTGTAAGTATTTCGAAAGTTAAAATATCATTTGAAATATATTTTGAAGCTTTTTCAAGAGATTATAAAGATTTAAGTACCTATTTTTAATTAAGTTTTTATAAAGATCATAAGAGAGCAAAACAGTTTTAAAGAAAGATATTGTATAAAACAAGATTTTAATAGCTCAGATGACTGAACTTTTCATTTCAGATGACTGAAGTAGAGACTTCAGATGACTGAAATTTAAGTTCATACATCTGAAGAATTACTTTAGATGTCTGAAGATTAAGTGCAGACGTCTGAAGAATTTATGGAACAAGACAGAAAGTGGCAGTAGCAGTTCAGACGTCTGAACTCGCAACTTCAAACATCTAAACCTAGAACTTCAGACGTCTGAACCCAAACTTCAGATGTTTGACCCTATATCTAGTTCTATTTTTAAAGGGTTTCAGGAACTTCAGACGTCTGACCTCGAATCCTTAGACGTCTAAACACTATTCAACGGGCAAAAATTTTAAAACTCTTAATTTTTAAATTATAGTCATTTGAACCCCAAATTTTCTAACATCTTGGGAAACTCTTTAAGGAAACTCTTGCAACAAGGAAACCTACTTAGAAGCCTATAAATACATGGTTCTTGTGAATCAAAAATTATCCCCAAGCATTGAATTTCTCTCAAAGTTCTCTTGCTCTCAAAATCTCTCCTTGATCAATCTCTTGCAAGGCTGAAAGTACTAATTGTTCTGATATTCTTGTTCATCAAATCCTGAAGAATTACTGATTTCTCATCTGGAGAAAAGGATTTTGGTGAATTCTTTGTACTAATCTGCTCTTTGTGTGAGCTTCTCTTGTACACCTAATTATAATATTTCTCTTATAGATTTTGGACGATTCCAGGCTATTGGAAGGTTTACCAAACAAGGGCATATTGTTTGGAGAAGGCGAGCTCTAGCCTTGACCAAAGGGGTGGTTGTAAACAGGCGTTGTTCCACCTAGTAACGGAGCTGCTATAGTGAAACCTTTGGTGTTTTGCCAAGGGCGAGGACGTAGGCTGTGTTGAAGCCGAACCTCATAAAAATCTTGTGTCTTTCTCTCTGATTTACTTATATACTGTACTTGCCATTGTTATATGATTTAAAAAGTGCAGGTTGTAGATGTTTTAAGTGAGAAAGAAACAAGGACTCTTGATATTTAGAAAGTACATTTTGATTAATCGTTTATGAAAACCCAAAAGGGAGTACATTGATTAACCTGCGGAAATTGTAATCAAGAGAAGTGCATACTAAGAGCTTACTCAAAGAAGGTGGTAAATATTTACAGGGAAATTAACAAAAGCTCTAATCTTCTTGGTTAAGTGTTTGAATTGCTTTGATTTCATTGATTGGCTTGTTGGTTTAAATTTCAGTATTCTCAAGTTTGATTTTCAGTTATCAATTGTATTTTTCTTAGTATCATAAGTTAAAGATCATAAATTTATTAAAATTAAAAAGAATCCAATTCACCCCCCCCCCCTCTTGGGAAGCTATTCCTTATTTCGATTGGTATCAGAGCCTAGTTATAGAAATTCCTGACAAGAAACTATAAAAAGATCTAATGGCAAACATTGGAGTAGCACCCTTCGGTGAAGGACAATCCTCAACTCATCCACCAATCTTTTGTGGACACAATTATACCTTTTGGAAAAAGAGAATGGAAATATATCTCTAACACATGGATTGGAAAGCTTGGGAAGTCGTTAGGGATGGAAATCATATTCCCACTAAGATAGTTGATGGAAAACATATTCCCAAAGAAAAGAAAGACATGACCGACTTACATTATAAAATGCTTCAAATAAATGCAAGTGCTATAAATGCGTTATATTGTGCATTAGATGCAAATGAGTTTAATCGAGTTATGGCCTGCAAAACAGCTTAGGAAATTTGGGATAAAGTAAAAGTAACTTATGAAGGAACTGTTGATGTTAGAGATAATAGAATAGACATGTTAACAAGCGAATACGAAGCATTCAAAATGAGTTCTGATGAAACGATATCAAGCATGTACACCATATTTACCCATATAATGAATTCTTTAAGTGCCTTAGGAAAAATCTATACTACATATGAAATGATTAAGAAGATTTTAAGAGGCCTACCCTCTATTTGGGAACCAAAGGCCACAACTATCACGGAAGGTCAAAACCTAAAGACTACTTCTTTGGATAAACTTATAGGTTCACTTCTTACATATGAAATGGCATTGAAAGAAAGGAATCCTGAACCAAAGCATAAAAGATCCATAGCTTTAAAAGCATCTAGCCATAGCACTAGTGAAGAAGAAAGCGAAACAAGTGACTTAGATCAAGATGAGTTGGCATTCATTACTAAGAGACTAGGAAAATTCTATAGAAGAAATAAAAGGTTTCTTAGAAAATTTAATAAAAAGAAAACTGAAAAAGGAGAGACAAGTAAGAAAGAAAATAAAGGTAAGAATGAACCACCAATTTGTTATCATTGCAAAAAGTCAGGACATATCAAACTAGACTGTCCATTATTTAAGAAAGACAAGAAGAAAAAGAAGGAAGTAATGAAAGCTACTTAGGATGATTCAAGCTCCAGTGAAACTGAAATCGAATCAAGTGAACAAGAGATGGCAAATATATGCTTCATGGAGAAGGACGAAGAGGTAAATTCTTACTACTCTTCAACCGAATCTCAAAATGAATCTTGTGATGAGTCACATGATACCTTACCTTCTTATAAGGAATTACAAACTAAATTATTCTCACTACATAAAATATTTATAAAAGTTTCTAAAAGAAATATAACTTTGAAAGATCAAAATCAAGAACTAGTAAAGCAACTTGAATCATTCAAACTTATTGACGAAGAAAGAAATACTTATATTAAGAAGTTGGAAGAAGAAATAAACATAGAAAAACAAGAGTTAGATAAAAATCATAAAGATAACTTGAATAAGAATGATTTAAAAATAAATGAACTAAAAAAAGTAGTTGAGGATAAAGAAAAGATTGTCTATAATTTTACTAAAGGTAAAGAAAATTTTGAAAAAATGATTGGACAGCAAAGACTTCATGGAAACAAAGAAGGAATAGGCTACAACGGTAGAGCAAATAAAAGGAATAAAAAGCTATACATAGGATATTTTGTTAAGGAAGCTAAGTTTTATGCTAGTACTTCATCAAATAACAAACATGAACACACCACTTGCTCTATGTGCACTACTAAAGGTCATGTGATGTTCAATTGTCCATTAAAAATAAAATATGTTAAAGTTCAAGGAGAATGGAAAACAAATAGTGAAACCAACAACAAAACAAAGAAAGTCAAAAGAATTTGGGTTCCAAAAGGTTTGCCTTAGGACAACAATGACAACGGACAAATGGTACTTGGACAGCGGTTGCTCAAGGCATATGACTGGTGACAAGACCACGTTTACTACCTTAAAACAAAAGGATGGGGGATATGTCACCTTCGGCGACAATGCCAAAGGTAAAATTGTTGGTATTGGAAAAATTGGTAAAGAACCTTTGCTCACAATAGATAATGTGCTATTAGTGGAAGGACTAAAACATAATCTTTTAATTATTAGTCAACTAAGTGATAAAAGGTTCAGTAATTTTCATGAAAGAGAAATGTGTTATCCAAAATCCTAAAAATAAAGAAATATTGTTTATGGCTCATAGAGTAAATAATGTTTATTGCATGAATCTTTAGAAATTAGTTCATCAAAGCATAACTTGTTTATCCGCTATAAATGAAATAAGTTGGTTATGACATAGAAAGCTAGGACATGCTAGTATGGTCTTACTATCCAAATTATCTAAGAAAAATCTTGTAAAAGGATTACCAAATACTAAGTACATAGAAGACAAGATGTGTGATGGATGTCAGAAGGGAAAACAAGTAAAAACAAGTTTTTAAAAAAAAAAAACTCATATCCACCAAAAGATCCCTAGAACTCTTACACCTAGACTTATTTGGTCCAACTAGAACCTTAAGCTTAGGTGGAAAACAATATGCTTTTGTAATAGTAGAAGACTATTCAAGATTTACTTGGGTAATCTTTTTAGCAAACAAAGATGAAGCTTGTAATCAATTAATAATCTTATGCAAGAAATAACAAAATGAGAAAGGTTATAATGTAACAAGTTTTAGAAGTGACCAAGGAAGAGAGTTTAAAAATAAGGAAGTTGATAAATTTTGTAATGAACATGGAATAACTCACAATTTTTCAGCACCTAGAACTCCACAACAAAATGAAGTTGTTGAAAGGAAAAATAGAACTTTACAAGAAATGGCAAGAACAATACTCAATGAAAATAATCTACCTAAATATTTTTGGGCAGAAGCTGTAAATATAGCATGTTATATTGTAAATAAGGTATCAATGAGATAAAAAATAGATAAAACACCATATGAACTTTGGAAAGATAGAAAACCTAATATTTCCTACTTTCATGTATTCAGTTGTAAATGCTTTATATTAAATACTAAAGATGATCTAGGAAAGTTTGATGCAAAGTCGGATGAAGGTGTCTTCTTAGGTTATTCTACAAATAGTAAAGCTTATAAGATTTATAATAAAAGAATTTCTACAATCATGGAATCAATTCATATACTTTTGATGAATCAAATAGTTATGACATTAAAGATATGAATGATGAAAAAGAAGTTATTTCTCAAAAAGAAAAAGACCTTGAAATAAAAGAAGAAAAGGATAATGATGTTCCAAAAGAAAACTTTTCAGAAAATCTGAAATTTCCTAAAGAGTGGAAATATGACAAAAACCACCCCAAAGAACAAATTCTTAGTGAAACATCAAAAGGAATAACCACTAGAGTCTCACTAAAAAATATTTGCAATCATTATGCTTTTTATCCCAAGAAGAACCCGAAAAAATTGAAGATGCTTTAAATGACGATTCATGGATTATGGCTATGCAAGAGGAATTAAATCAATTTGAAAGAAGTCAAGTATGGGAACTTATACCAAAACCCAAAGATAAATCAATAATAGGAACTAAATGGGTGTTTAGAAATAAGAAGGATGAAAATGGAGTTGTTATAAGAAATAAAGCTAGGCTAGTAGCACAAGGGTATAATCAAGAAGAAGGAATTGATTACGATGAAACCTTTGCTCCTGTGGCAATGATGGAAGCAATTAGGATGCTTTTAGCCAACGTAGCTCATAAGGATTTTAAATTATATCAAATGGATGTGAAGAGTGCATTCTTAAATGGATATATAAATGAAGAAGTACATGTTAAACAACCTCCAGGTTTTGAAAATTCTAAAAATCCAAACCATGTATTCAAATTGACAAAAGCCCTTTATGGTTTGTGACAAAAGCCCTTTATGGTTTGAAACAAGCTCCAAGAGCTTTGTATGAGAGGTTAAGTAAATTTTTACTTAAAAATGAATTTACAAAAGGAATGGTTGATAGTACCTTATTCATTAAATCCAAAAACAAAGATATGCTAATAGTTCAAATATATGTGGATAATATTATTTTTGGAGCTAAAAATGAAGATCTATGTAAAGAATTTGCCACATGTATGCAAAAAGAATTTGAGATGAGTATAATAGGGGAGCTAAATTATTTTCTAGGATTGCAAATAAAGCAAGCTAAAAATGGAACTTTTATAAATCAAACTAAGTACATCAAGGATATGCTTAAAAAGTTTGATATGGAACAAAGTAAACCTATAAGAACTCCTATGAGTACAACTACAAGTCTTGATAGAGATGAAAAAGGAAAACAAGTAGACATCTCACTCTATAGAGGAATTATTGATAGTTTACTATATTTAACTGCTAGTAGGCCAGATATTATGTTTAGTATATTTATGTGTGCTAGATTTCAATCAGCCCCCAAGGATTCTTAGTTAACAGCTGTCAAGAGAATTCGTAGGTACTTAGTAGGATCACTTGATCTAGGTTTATGGTATCCAAAGGATACTGATTTTAATATGATAAGTTATTCTTATGCTAATTATGTCCGATGCAAGATTGATAGAAAGAGTACAAGTGGCACATGTCACTTTCTAGGACAATCCTTGGTATCATGGTTCTCAAAGAAACAAAATTCTATAACTTTATCAACCGCTGAAGCTGAATATGTGGCTGCAGGAAGTTGTTGTGCACAAATCATATACGTGAAACAACAATTAAAAGATTTCAATTTAGAATATAAAACAATACCAATAAAGTGTGATGACACAAGTGCCATAAACATATCTAAAAATCCAATTTCACACTCAATAACTAAGCATATAGACATAAGACATCATTTTTTGGGAGATCATGTTCAAAAAAGGATATAATTCTTGAATTTATAAATACAAGTGATCAATGGGCTGATATTTTTACAAAACCTCTAAGTGAAGAAAGATTCATACATATTAGGAGGGAACTTGGGCTTATCCATAACAGAGAAGTGTATTAGAAGTAAAAATTCAGAATTTTTATGCACTTCAGACTTTTGATGTTCACACCCCAGACGTCTGAACACTGTAGCAGAAGGGTTCAGATGACTGGACCCAGGACTTCAAACGTCTGAACTCATACTGACTTTTAAAATTCCAGGTTTTTAAAACTTGAGACATCTAAAGATAATTTTTAGACTCTGAAGTCGCGGGGTTAATATAATATTCGTACATTAAACCCTAACTTCAAACTTCTGAAGTTACTTGCTTTATTCATCCGAACTTCAAACTCTTCATCTTCCCTCACTTTCACTTCACTTCGAAACCTCTACCCTACTCAGATTCACCACAGGAAATCTAGGGTAACTAAAACTTTGTGTCTTCATGCCTCGAATCATGCAGACTGCGAACAAAGGTCCTTCATCAGGGAGGAAAACTCAAAATATTGATAAATGGTTAGTTACTCCTCGAGCTCAAATTTGTTATCAAAATTCTTTGAGTTCTGTAGAACCAATCTTAGGTAAAGTCTTGGATGTATCCTTCTTTGTCACTAAATTTCAAGATATGCTTACATTGTTTCGTGATATTAGATGGTTTGATTTTATCACCAAGGGTTGTTTTCCTCATTTGGTCAAAAGTTTTATGCAAACATGATATATGAACATGGGATTTTTTCTTCAGATGTTAAAGGAAAGAAAATACTGTTGAATTCTGAAATATTATCTCCCATTTTCAAAATTACTCCAGGAGATTTTAATAGTCCTATGTTTTCTCAATCTTAGATCCTAGAACAAGGGTTCTCTCCCAAAGCTTTTCTTCCCATGATTATGGAAAATGAGCCTGTCTATTTTGCACATCCTCCACTATACAAGCAACTGAATTTAAAAGGCCAAATTCTCCATAAGCTAGTTTTAAACAATATCTTACCAAAACAAGGCTCTTTTGATCATCTTTCTTATATCGAATGCTTTGTTCTTTGGTGTCTGCTTAAAGGCAAGAAACTAGACTTGGCTAGTGTGATTGTTCGTTGGATGTGGACCAAGCTGGAATCAAATTGAGTTATTCTTTCTTAGGGAGGAATTCTTACTCTCCTCTTTACTCAACTTAACATTACCAATATCTCTGAGTTTTTCATAAAAAGAACTCGATATGATCATTTTAATGAAACTTCTCTCAAGCAAATGGGATATGATAAGGGACATTCCGGAGGGTATTTGAAAGCTACAAGGACTACACATGCACCACCTGCATTTGCAGCAGCTTCAGCTTCAACCTCAGCCTCAGTCCCTGCACCAGTATCAATAACTGCTCAATCCTCTTCTACATAGGAACTTGGCTCATCTCCAAATACACCTTCTTGGTTCTTATCCTTTCAAAAGGATTTCTCTAGTTTTTCCTCTGAAGTACGCACTGGACTTCAGAATATCAAAGAAAAGGTTACATCACTTGACAAACGGGTCACTCATATAGAAAAATATCATGCCAAATTCTCTAAGAACAGTGATCCGATGGATATTAGCTCTGCTCCTCAGAGTGGAAATGATGATGATGATGATAATGACACTGCAAAAAAAAAAAAAAAAAAGGAAATTTTGAAGAAGAAGGTGATGAAGGGAATACGGAAAAAGAAGGAACTCAAGAAGAAGGGGAAGAAGAAGAAGAGCAAGGGGATGGCTCTGAAGAAGAATAGTTAGATGTTACCCAGCTTAGATATTATGCAACTTTTTGTTTGTCATAATGAATCAAGCCTTATGTACTTCAAATTGTCTGTAATCATGCTATAAAGTAGCTTTTTGTTGTATTTCTGTTTTTGTATGGGAACATATGAAACTTCTATGTATTGCTACTTTATACTAATTACCTTTTGATTATAAGAATGACTTTTTGATGGTTCTTCATAACTCTTGACACTCTTTTTGACTAATGACAAAGGGGGAGAGAGTGTTACGTAAAGATAAAATATATATTTTGGAAATCTTGATCTTAATGAACTATAATAAGAGATCATAATGAACCACATGTTGATGTGAACAAATGGAGGGATATATGACACATGTGAACTTAAATTGATATGGATATTTGAAAGTATTTCTATGGTTTGCACTTCCTATGACTTGCAACATATATGGAACACATGATAAATTTTCTATGGCTTATAGCAAGGGGGAGAACTTTATTTTTATATGGACTTTTTTATTAATGTTAATAGTAAGGGGGAGTACTTCATTTTTAAAACTTTATCTTTACTCCTTGTTTGTCATCATAAAAAAGGGGGAGATTGTTGGCCTAACAAGATCTTTCAATCGGTTTTGGTGATAACAAACAAAGGCCTATTTAACTTGAAAAGATTGAGTTTTGAGTTTCTGGAAATATGGATCAAGTGTTGTTTAAGCAAAGTTCAAGTATAGCTCAAGTATGGTTCAAGAGAAGATCAAGTATAAATCAAGTATGGGACAACCACTCAAATGATTCAAAGAGAATCTAATATATTTGAAGCTCAAGCAAATTTTTCAAAGAACATCAAGAGCAAAACATGAAAGAGAACTCAAGCATGTCTTATGAAAGCTTAGGAAACATATTTGTAAGTATTTCAAAAGTTAAAATATCATTTGAAATATATTTTGAAGCTTTTTCAAGAGATTATAAATATTTAAGTACCTATTTTTAATTAAGTTTTTATAAAGATCATAAGAGAGCAAAACAGTTTTAAAGAAAGATATTTTATAAACAGGATTTTAATAGCTCAGATGACTAAAGTAGAGACTTCAGATGTCTGAAGATTAAGTGCAGACGTCTGAAGAATTTATGGAACAAGACAAAAAGTGGCAGTAGCAATTCAGACATCTGAACTCATGACTTCAGACATCTGAACCTGGAACTTCAAATGTCTGAACCCAAACTTCAGACATCTGACCCTGTATCTAGTTCTATTTTTAAAGGATTTTAGGAACTTCAGACGTCTGACCTCGAATCCTTACACGTCTGAACACTGTTCAACGGGAAAAAATTTTAAAACTTTTATTTTTAAATTATAGCCGTTTGAACCCCAAATTTTATAACAACTTGGGAAACTCTTGCAACTGGGAAACCTACTTGGAAGCCTATAAATACATGGTTCTTGTGAATCAAAAATTATCCCCAAGAATTGAAATTCTCTCAAAGCTCTCTTGCTCTCAAAATCCCTCTCTGATCAATCTCTTGCAAAGCTGAAAGTACTGATGTTATGATATTCTTGTTCATCAAATCCTGAAGAATTACTAATTTCTCATCTGGAGAAAAGGATTTTAGTGAATTCTTTGAAAATCTTCAAAAGTTTATTTCATTCTTGATATTTTATCTTTTGAAGTACATAGTTTTGATTTGTACTAATCTGCTCTTTATGTGAGCTTCTCTTGTACACCAGATTTTGATATTTCTCTAGTTGATTTTGGACAATTCCAGGTTGTTGGAACGTTGACTAAACAAGGGCATATTGTTTGGAGAAGGCGGGTTCTAGCCTTGACCAAAGGAGTGGTTGTAAACAGGTGTTGTTCCACCTAGTAACGGAACTGCTATAGTGGAACCTTTGGTGTTTTGCCAAGGGTGAGGACGTAGGCTGTGTTGAAGCCGAACCTCGTAAAAATCTTGTGTCTTTCTCTTTGATTTACATATATTCTGTACTTGCTATTGTTATATGATTTAAAAAGTGCAGGTTGCAGGTGTTTTAAGTGAGAAAGAAACAAAGACTCTTGATATATAGCAAGTATGTTTTGATTAATCGTTTGCAGAAACCCAAAAGGGAGTACGTTGATTAATCTGCGGAAATCTTAATCAAGAGAAGTGCATACTAAGAGCTTACTCAAAGAAGGTGGTAAATATTTACAGGGAAATTAACAAAAGCTCTAATCTTCTTGGTTAAGTGGTTGAATTGCTTTGATTTCATTGATTGGCTTGTTGGTTTAAATTTCAGTATTCTCAAGTTTGATTTTCAGTTATCAATTGTATTTTTCTTAGTATCATAAGTAAAAGATCATAAATTTATTAAAATTAAAAAGAATCCAATTCACCCCCCCCCTCTTGGGAAGCTATTCCTAATTTCAGAAGGTGTGCATAAATTTAGTCGGTTGCCCGAGAGCCTAAGTCAACTGTTGACTTCTCAACAGTTTGGGCGCCTGAGGAGTTTTGAACACCTAGGGTTCGGTCACCCAAACTCTCTCAATTTCCCTATAATATTCAATTTAAGTACATTTTTAACACTCCTGTATTTTTTATGATATATGAGAGAGTGTTGAGAACTAGAGTCATACTATGGTCTTACTGAGCTTACCATATATCTTATATGCATGATATGCAGGTAAGTAATACAGACCATATTCCTAGTTACTATTACAGACCTATATTATGTAAATTGAATTGGCAATACAAATTAAAATCTTTAGGGTCTTCATGTCTTGTTTCAAGCGTCATTCCTTGAGATGCTCATCTAAGCCTGTACAAACACTTGAAAACCATTAAATACCTAAGTATTTGTCGTTATCAAAACCGAGTGTGACTTATAAGGTCAACAAAATGTATATAAATATTTCATGAAAAATATTCATCCTAGAGTCAGTCGATATGTCATTTTGAGCTTCGGATCATATCTTATGAAACATGAAAAATACAATCAAACCTAATGCGAATTACAATTGAAAATCTGAACTGCCTTTATCCTTTTACTCTTTTACTTCCATGGATTAAGCCAAGTCATATGTTCTTCAATTTCCTCGTGGCTTCCATAGTGTATTTACCATCCGTGCATGCTAAGTCATGATCCTGTTCAAAATCTCAAATGCATAGGTAAAATGCCAAGTGATTTTTCATTATCAAAGTAGGATTGGACTCATAGAGTCAATATTGAGTACTTCCAAGTGAGTGTCCATCTGATCTTTCCTACTTTACCTCTACTCGGTCCAATCTTTGCCTTTTGAATAATACCTTCATTATTTGTTAATTGAACATGTACTTAACATGATTTGCAAAGATGGAAACACTAGGAACCACAAATAGGTTAATATCATCAAAACATATTAAACATGATTATGTAACCACCAAGGCTAACACATAAGTTTTAGAAAATCTAGGGATTCATCATCAACCTTTTAAAAATCAGGAAAAAAACATTAAAATCACAATATTTTTGAAATTTTTGAAAATATATTTAGATAAAGAAAATTCTGACTCTTAAATGAAAAAAACATGGTTTATTTGGTCTAAGTATGTTGGTTGGAGTTGTAATCCTTCTCAAATCATTTGATTCTCAAAGGTTAAAAATGCATACCATGCACAAGGATATGAGGAAGAAAGTACTACATAGTAGAATTCTTGCCTTTATTATATTAGTAGCCAGAAATAGACTGTGGGTTTCAAGAGACTGAAAGACCCATTTCTTGTGATTTTCCATTTTTCTTTTCATTTTTTTGGAATTTTCAATAAAATATGTACTTAAACACAGGTTAATACACACACAAACATGTATACACATACACATATACATACATATATACTTATATTACACACACACACACACAACTACATATTAATACACATACATGTGCACAATGAGTATATATATATATATATATATATATTATGTTTGTGTGTATACATATACAAGTATATATACACACATATACATATATATTAAAATAAACACATGTATATTTCGTACATATGTACTTATATAAATACTAATACATATACTACACACATATATTTCTATACATACATATATACATATATAAATATATACTAATATATAAACCTTTACATGCACTAGAAATACATATACATATCTCCCAAACAGAAAACACATACACACACACACACACACACACACACACACACACACACACACTCATGTAAATCACACACACACACACAAATGCTTTGTAGACACTCCATTTTGTTTGGGACTTATATAACAAAATTTGGGCATTTAGATTTAATTCCAGTGCCCATTTGAGTATTTTCTTAATCCAATTTTGAATTTGTATAAAAATTTATTAATAATGATAAGATACATGAAAATTTTGAATGCAACGAAAAGTAAAAATGATAAATAGAAAATAAAACAAAAACCAAGAAAATTTAAAAAAAAAAAAAAACAGGAAAAAAAGAAAGAAGAAGTTTAGTGGGCTAGCTTCTCCATGCTTGCACCTGCACACACACACACACAAAATAATTTTAGTTAGGAAATCAAAATAAAAACTAATTGTTTTCTTTAAATTTGATTGAACAATTAAAGATTGTTTAATTAGTTTAATTAGTATTTAAGTTTGACTAATTAAATAAAAAAAAAATTGGTCAATCAAATTCAAATGAAGATTCTCTTCTTAGATCATAAATGGGGAGAATCTAAGAGAAGAGGGGGAACAATTGAGAACAATTAGAGAGAAAAATTGGAGCAATTCTAGTTATTGAAAGAGTGTGGAAAAATATTTAAGAGAAAATTGGGTGTTGAAAGAAGAGAGAAGGAAAAAGGCTGAGCGATTAAAATTGAAGAAGAACTGGAGACCAAAGGGCTTAGATTGTAGTAGCTAAAAAAAAGCTTGACTAGTGGAGATAAGAGATACGAGTTGAGGCAAAAGTATGGAGTAAAAGCAGCAAAGTAGAGGAGCTTTAAAAGTTTTAAAAGTTAGTACCAATCTCCTCTGAACCTTGTTTTTAAAATTAATTTAAAGTTTGTGGTTAAACTAGTCATAAATTCAAAATTTGAGGGAATCAGTAAACTTCAAAATTAAAATATTTAAATTGGAAATCTAAATTCTTGAATAAGAACTCCATAAAATGATTTTAAGTTAGAATTAGGTTTTAACTCTTGGACTAGAATTTTTGACCCATACTCGACCCGAGAACCCAGGTCAACTTGACTTGGGTCCAAAACAATTGACCCAAATACCAAGCTTGGATCCTAATTGGACCAAAGATGCAGGTCAAATTTGACTTGGGTCCATTAACCCTTAGATCCTCATTAAACCCAATAGCTCAAGCCAATTAGCCTAGTGGCCCCATAAAATTACTTTGGTTCCATACCTAAGTCAACATCCAAATTAACCCCAAAGGCCAATGGGGCTTAACCCAAGACCAACCACTTCAAGGACCTAACAAAACTAGACCCATTTATCAAACTAGTTAAATCTCGATCCAATTAGCCAGGACCCAATTAATTTTAAGATAAAGCCCTATCTAACTTAAGCTAAATTCTAGTCCAATAACCTAACTTACCCGAGATCCAACCATAGTTGGATTAATTTAACCCAACCACTTAGCCTAGTTTAATTAAACCCCAGCCCAAGTCTTAACCTAAGTTTAGAAAAACTCAAATTTCTCCTATTTGGACTCCAAGAAAATTATCAAGGACAACCAGCAAATCTTCAAAAAATTTCAGAAGAGAAAAAGGAAACTAATCTGTAGAAAATTTGGTAGAGGATTCAGAACTTTGCCTTCATTGATCCATACCTCAACCTGTAGAAATCGAGAATGAAAAATGAAACAAAGATGATAAGAGAAAAAAAAGAGGGGGATTCGAAGAGAGAGGAGAGAGAATGGGAAGACAAAGAAAAGAAAAGAGAAAAAATATTTTTGTATTAAATATTTTTAAAAAATTAAAAAATAATAATTAATGGGACATGTGTCACGTACATATGATCATGACTACTTGTCTAAATTTTGTAATTATTTGTTTAAAATCATACATTAAAGATTATATTTTTAATTAAACGCTTAATTATGTTCAATAATTTAACATTGAGCTCGAATTACAATATTTGGATCACTACTCGATAATTTACGAATTTTTGGTAACTTATTATTGCAGGATAATTTTTGGACATTAGTGTCAAGATTAAAAATGTACATGTGTGTATGTAACTTAGAGTTCAAATCAAGGTCATGTGCATGAAGCCAAATATCAAAGACCGGACCGTGAGCCTTATGCCTGCAAATGACAAGCCATGCATGCAGTTGTTTTAAGCCGTGTTCGTGTCTAAACATTGAAGAATTCATGCTATGTACGTGATAATTTTAGAAATTAGGGAGACATAAAATAGAATTGGGTGCCATGTGAGAAGACTATGTGGGCTTCATGCACATGAATCCTTGTTATGCAATGAAAAGTGGGCAACAATCCAAGTCTGAAATTCGCTAGGAGACAGCCTGAACGTATTTCGGTATTTTAATCATAACGCTTTCATCTGACATTGGATTGGTGTGCCTCAAGTGGCATTGGAAGGCTTACTAATATATCTACAATTTATTACGACATAGTATTTTGCTAAATCGAACGTTTACTGGGTCAAAATTGGGCTTCAAAGTGAAGTTGCTCTGCTGGGTCGTGTGCAGTGCTTAAGGAAAAAAGGAGTCTTGGGCCACGAAAAAAATGTCCTATATGCCTATCTCAAGAAAAGACATGGCTAGGGCAAAAATATTAGAGGGGGAATAGAATATTTTATGGAGGAGGAGGGTTTATGGGGGCAGTGGGAGCAGCGGGAGGCGGCAGTGCACAGGACAGCAGAAGACTCTCGGTCTCTCTCAGATTTTTGGCTATCTCTCTCTCTTCTCTCTTCTGTCATTTCTCTTACTCTCTTATCTCTCTCTTTCTTTGAACTCAATTTTGTTAAAATTAATTTTATTGTTAAGTTTTAAATTTATTGAAAGTTTGGATTAATTTTTGTTTAAAAATAATTTGTTTAATTTAAGAACTTTTTTTTTACTAGATAAATTTCTGTTTTAATCTCTCTCTCTCTCTCTCTCTCTCTCTCTCTCTCTCTCTCTCTCTCTTTCTCTTGCATTTAAATTCTTATTTGACTATTATTATTGTTAATTTCAATTTTTCTTCTTATTTAAAGTTTTTATAGGGATTTAATTATTTTCTTTGGGTATTTTTATTATTAAAGTTGGTGTTTTTATTTAGAGTGTATTCTTGCTTGGGTTTACGTTTAAAGTTAATATTTTTATTTAGTTGAATGATTGCAGGATTTAGTTCTTTCATTATTCTAACATTGAATCTAATATTTATTTAAGTTATTTCATGTATATTTAATTTTTAGTTAGGGTTTAAATTTCATTGCAAAATCTCAAAAATCCTAAGAAACTGAATTTGAACTATGTTTAGTAAAATTTTATTTTATTAATTTCTTTTGAAATTACACGAGTTTGGAATTAAACTGCATTCCCCGAGGAGACAATCTAGCATTTGAGCTAAATATTACACAACAGAACTACTATGCTTGGGATAGCTTCCGAACTGCTCATTTTTCGAGGTAGTTAAGTTTTTGGCGCCGTTGCTAGGGAATGTTAGTTTTAGTTTCAAATAGTATTTTTTCCATTATTTTAATTTTTCTCATGAAAAAGAAAAAGAAAAAAATAAATAAAATAAATAAAAAATAAGTTTTGAGAAAAAAAAAATATGGCTGCACCTGCACCATGCACGCTTATGGATTTTTTGCAGCCCACACGAACTACACAACCATCTTGCATCATATTTCCTGAAAATGTATAGAACTTTAACATTAAGCCTGAAATGATATCTATGATAACTCAATTTTATGGGATGAAGTGTGAAAATTCATATCAACATTTAACTGATTTTGAGCTTGCATGTGTTACATTCATAGATGCGGCTGCCACTAATCAGGCAATTAGATTGCATCTATTTCCTTTTTCATTGAAAGACAAGACTAAGACATGGTTTAATTCTCTTAGTATTGACCTTATGTGTTATGCCCTATTTTGATTATGACAAATACTCTACTATTTAATTTCTATCTAGTTTGTGTGCAAGTTCATATTAGGTGTTGATTAAAGTGTAATCCCAAGAGAGGGGGTGAATTGGGTATTTAAAAAAAATTCTAAGGCACTTAGTTACCTCTTACACCCTTCTTATAAATTTACCTATAAATTCTTGTTACTCAATTACTTAAGTGCAAGACTATCCTATCTATGCATGCAATATACACAAATTAAATGCAATGCTGAAAATAAAGAGTGAAGGGAAGAGAGAAGACAAGCACAATTTTATAAGGTTCAGCCGACTTGGCCTACGTCCTCGCCTTGAGCAACCACTTAAGGATTCACTAAAACCCTACTCCTTAAAGTGGGACGGAGCTTCCCATACAATCCGCTGCTTACAAGAGGCACAACTTCCTCCTCCTCTGCTGCTTACAAGAGATACAACTCTCTCCTTACACACCGGTTCACACCCCGAACTGTGTATACAATAAAATCTGGAAAATACACTCAAAACAATGCTTCTAACAAAAGCTTATGAGTACAATTCAAATTCCTAGTACATTAACATATGATATAACTTTAAGTTCATGAATGTATGAAAAACGATACAATCATTTGATGTATGATATGTGTCAACACACAAATTCGTATTTAATTAAAACTCCCAAGTAAAATTATATTTGAAATGCCTTGGAGTTAACTAGGGTTCTTGATTCACTTTGTAAAGATGCAAAAGTATGTTTGATGTGAACTCGTTCACAAAATCTTTGTCTTGAATACAAACTCAATTAAAATCACAAATCTTTATTTCATGTATTCAATCACAAACTGAGAATATTAATTTTTAGAAAATATCCCTCAATTAAATGTATAGTTGTAAGTACCAAGGATATTTAATCAAGTATTAATATAACTAAAATATATATCCTTTTGAAAATACACACTTCAATAAAAAAATTAATCAAGCAAGTTAAATAAGTTTTCTCAAGTAATGATCTTCTCAAAAATATATTTTATATGATTAGGCACACTCAAGATCAAAACTTTTCAATACTTAGTCAAGAACAAGCAATGAGATGAGATGAAAAGTCATAACACTAATAACTTGAAAGATCAAACCTCAATACTAGATTGAAGTCCAGTAGAGTAAACAAGTTCCCTTTGAAAATCTGATTTGATTTGCCCAAGCTTGAAGATTTTAGATTGATGTATAGGCAATCGTATAACACTTTTCAATGATCTTGCAACAAGGTGTGTTCTTCTCTTTTCTTGTGTGTCTAACTTATGTTCTATGGTTTAGATATTCATAATATATAGTATATTACCTTTAGGATTGATCTCAGCCGTTGGATCAATAAGATAGCTCGCGAGTTTTTTTAATAAAAAACTAATTTTTAGTCTTTCCCGCGAGTTCAGGCAACCGAACTCGAATTCAGGCACCTGAGGTTCCAAGGTCAGGCGACCAACGTACCTTTGCCAGGTTTTGTCTTTCCCATTTAATTCTTCAAGTTACTAAACTTAATCTTCAGGCTACCGAAGAAATTCTTCAGGCGCCTAAGGTTAACTTAAGGCTACCGAAGTCCCCTCATTTTTTCTAATTAAAAAAATGCTTTGCTATTTTTCTTGGGCCTTTTATAAAACATATATTTCATGATTTTCCAAACATTTCTAGGTCCATGAAGATTCCCTAATGATGTACATGAAATGCATGAATCCTAACAGTCATTCTAAGTTATGAGCCTTAAATTAAATTATACGAAAATGCAAGTACATGAGATCTAAATACCCATTCCCAAAATATTCTTGAACTTTGCCGCTTGCATCTTGATTCTCATACTCTTTGAGTTCCATGGTGCTTTCTAAAATATATAAGCTCTACTTTATGGCGTCCATGACTCGTTATCTTTCCGTGCATGCTCAGTGTAAGTCCTGTTCACAAACTTAATGCACTTATCAAACAAGTGATTTGTCATTATCAAAATAGGATTGGACTCGTAGAGTGAACAATCTCCCCCTTTTTTATGATGACAATTGCACGAGAAAAAAAATATATATAATGGGTTACACTTAAACAAGGCTCCCCCTCAATTAATGCATCAAATAATTAATGAAGGATAATATGCTTATGTTCATACACAAGGTGTATGAAATATGCTCATAATAAATGGAATATGCTAGATTTCTCCCTTTGTATATCTCACCCTTTGAATCCATTTTATTATTTTTTCTTCCAAACTTTCTCCCCCTTTTGACATCAACAAAAAGGTGTAAAAATGTTGGTCAATGCAATACCAGGTGAATATATCATAAGAGATGATTTTAAGCAACCTCTCGACTATGCATGAGACCTAATTCATGCCTAATTTTGATAAACCTATCCTTTGTAAGTGGTTTCATGAATATATCTACCAATTATTCATCCGTGCATACAAACTCTAGTGTTACATCCCCTTTTTATACATGGTCACGAAGAAAGTGATGTCGTATTTCTATGTGCTTAGTTCGTGAATGTAATATCGGGTTCTTTGAGATATTTATTGCACTCGTATTATCGTATCTTATAGGGATTGTTTCATAAGTTAGTCCAAAATCCTTCAGTTGTTGTTTCATATAAAGCATTTGAGCACAGCAACTACCTGCCGCTATGTATTCAGCCTCAGCTGTGGAAAGAGCAACTGAATTTTGTTTCTTGGAAAACCAAGAGACCAAGGAGTTTCTTAAGAAGTGACAAGTACCACTAGTGCTTTTCCTATGCTACCCGTATAATCAGCATCTGAATAACTCAGAATTTCAAATGATATGTGCTTAGGATACCATAACCCAATGTCCACGGTTCCGATCAAATATCTAAGTATCAGTTTAACAGCTAGCAAATGAGACTCTTTTAGAGTAGACTGAAATCTTGCAAACAAACTTTCGCTGAACATTATGTCTGGTCTACTAGTAGTCAAGTATAACAAGCTACCTATCATTTCACGATATAGCTTGACGTCTACTCGTATACCTTGTTCATCTTTATCTAATTTCAACGAAGTGCTCATAGGTGTACCAAGTATTTTTTCGTCTTCCATGTTAAATTTTTTAAGTAGGTCTCTAATATACTTTGATTGATTTATGAATATTCCATGATTTGCTTCTTTGATCTGAAGTCCTAGGAAGAAATTTAGTTCACCCATCATGCTCATCTAAAATTCATTTTGCATGGTATTGGAAAATTCATTACACAATTCTTTATCTATAGCGCCAAAGATGATGTCATCTACATATACTTGAACTAGGAGAATATGATTGTTCTTAGCCTTTATGAATAGGGTTGTATCTATCTTTCCTCTTATGAATCCATTTTCTAATAGAAAATCGCTTAACCTTTCATACCAAGCTCTAGGAGCTTACTTTACACCGTACAAGGCTTTTGTTAGTTCATATACGTGATCTGGATTCTTATGGTTTTCAAAGCCTGGGGGTTGTTCTACATACACTTCTTCATTTATGTAGTCATTTAAAATGCGCTTTTGACGTCCATTTGATATAACTTGAAATCCTTAAAAGTTGCATATGCTAATAACATTCGTATGGCTTCCATCCTAGCTACATTGGCAAACGTTTCTTCAAAATCTATACCTTCTTCTTGATTATATCCCTGAGCTACTAATCTAGCCTTATTTCTCACAACTACTCCATGTTTATCTTTCTTATTCTTATATATCCATTTGGTCCCTATGATTGACTTATCCTCTAGTTTGGGAACTAAAGTCCATACTTTGTTTCTTTCAAATTGATTAATTCTTCTTGCATGGATAGCACCCAAGATTCATCCTCTATAGCTTCACTCACATTCTTAGGTTCTTCTTGAGATAAAAATGCACAATGACTCATCATATTCCTAAGAGAGGAGCTAGTGGATACTCCATGTAATGGTTCAACTATTATCTGATTTATGGGATGATTCTTTATGTATTTCCATTCTCTAGGTGGTTCATTAGCCTCATTTGTAGTTTGATCAATTTCAATGGATGGTTCTTTAAGTTCATTTTTATTTTCTGAATCATTCTCATTTGATAGTCCTTTTAGTTCCTTGTTTAATTCAGGTTCATCTTCATCAATTCTTTTGGAGAAGGGATTTGTCTCATCGAACACTACATGAATAGACTCTATGACCATCAATGTCCGTTTATTATATACTCTATAGGCTTTACTATCTAAAGTATACCCTAGGAAGATACCTTCAACAGATTTTACATCTAATTTTCCTAAATGCTCGTTGTCTCTAAGCACAAAACACTTACAGCCAAAAACATGAAAATATGATATGTTTGGTCCATGGCCATTCCATAATTCGTAAGGAGTCTTATTAACTGATGGTCTAAGTAGAACTCTATTTAGCACATAGCAGGCGGTATTTACTGCCTCGGCCCAGAAGTATCTAGGTAATTTATGTTCGTTAAGCATGGTTCTGGCCATTTCTTGTATAGATCTATTCTTTCTTTCAACTACGCCATTCTGTTGTGGTGTTCTAGGAGCTAAAAAATTCTGGGCAATTCCTAATGAGTTACAGTAGTCTTCCATGCCTTGATTTTTTAATTCTCTACCCCTATCACTTCGAATTTTAGTAATTGTGTATCCCTTTTCATTTTGTACTTTCTTGCATAGATTTATAAATTTTTCACATGCTTTATCTTTATGACCTAAGAATAGTATCCATGTGTATCGTGAAAAATCATCAACTATGACAAATGCACATGATTTTCCTCCTAAACTCTGATTTGGTTTGGTCCAAATAAGTCTAAGTGTAGCATTTGTAGTGGCCTAGTAGTGGAGATCTCTTTCTTCTTCTTAAAGCTTGTTCTTGCTTGTTTTCCTAGTTGGCATGCATCATAAATTTTGTCTTTCACAAATTTAGTCTTAGGCAGTCCCTTAACTAATTCTTTCTTAATGATTTTTGAGATTAAATCCATGTTTGCGTGTCCTAGTCTTCTATGCCAAATCCAACTTAATTCATTCATGGTAGATAGGCATGTCACACTCTGTGTAGTTAAGTTATCAAAGCTTGTGGTATATACGTTTTCATGACGCTTAGGAATGAAGAGTGTCTTATTATCAGTTTTGTGTTCAACTATGCACTTGTCATATTCAAATGATACTTTGTAACCTTTATTACATAGTTGGCTTATGCTCAATAAATTGTGCTTTAAACCTTCAACTAATAACACATCATCAATAATGAGTGAGGAATCATTACCGACTTACCGACAACTATGATCCTTCCCTTAGCATTATCACCAAAAGTAACAAACCCTTCATCCTTGAGTATGATGGATGTGAATTTTGATTTATCTCCGGTCATGTGGCATGAGCATCCGTTATCCATATACCATCTATCTTTTAAGGATGTGGATCTTAAGCAGATCTGAAAGACACAATTAAACAACTAGCTTTGGTACCCAGATTGTCTTGGGCCCAGGGGGGTTAGTGCTAAATTGACCTTTGACCTTCCATACTTTCTTTATTTTTACATCTCTATTTTTGAAAGGACAGTGGAATTTTATGTGACCCAACCTTCTACATTTAAAGCATGTAGTATATCTATAATGACTTTTAGTTGGAACAAATGACTTTGATTCTTTTGTAAAATACCCCATGTAAAGATGTCTTTTCTTCATATTTTCTTTACCATTAAAACCGAACCCTTCTTTTTCTAGAGAATTTCTTTGAGATCCTAAGAGCTTTTCAAAATTGTTTTTTCCTTCAGTAAATTTACAGATAATTTCAAATTTGTCTTTCAAGTCCTTTTCTAACTTCTCAATTTTCAAATCTTTATCCTTTATGAAAGATGCATGGGATTCATTTTGGTGTTCAACAAGAATTGAAAGTTCTTTGACTTTGCTTCTTAACTGATAAATTTTCTTTGTTTTCTTCTCAAGCATTTTAATAGTGTATAGGTATTCTTGTTTCAGTTCATCATATGACATCATATCATTTTCATTTTCAGATTCACTAAAATAGTATGACGATGATGGAAAGAGATGATTGTACCTCAATGTCATCATGTGCCATTAGATAGAGATTGGCAACCTCGTCGTCGCTGGATTCATATTCTGAACTGCTAGTGCTGTGTGTATCCCAATCGACTTTCAGCGCCTACTTCTTTTTCTTTGAAGCTTTTATGAGTTTGGGGCACTCAGGCTTGATGTGTCCAACTTCTCGGCAATTGTAGCATGTTGGTGGATCCTCCTTCTTTTTCTTCATGCTTTGCTCTCCTCTTTCTGATTTAGAGTTTCGAAATTTTCTGTTGAACATTTTGTTCTTCTTCAAGAACTTCCCGAACTTCTTTGTGAGCAAGGCCATGTCATCATTCATTTCGGAATCGCTTCCTTCACTTGAATAGCTTGATGATGCCTTAAGTGCAGTGACCTTCATAGCTTTGCTTTGCTCATTTTTCCTTTCGTTTATCGCCAGCTCATAGGTGATGAGTGATCCAATGAGTTCGTCCACCAACATCTCCTTGAGATTTCTCCCTTCTGCTATTGCAGTAGCTTTAGCTTCCCACACTAGAGGTAATCCCCTGAGTATTTTCCTGATCAACTCATAAAAAGGGTAAGTTTTTCCAATAGCATTTAAAGAGTTAATGATATGTGTGAATCTAGTGTACATGGATTGTATGGATTCATCAACCGTCATTTTAAATGCTTCATATTCACTAGTGAGCATGTCCATCCTGCTATCCTTTACTTCCTTAGTGTCTTCATATTTAACTTCTAATTTTTCCCAAATTTCTTTAGCTAAGTTACATGCCATTACCCTACTAAATTCATTGACATCTAGTGCACAGAAAAGTATATTCATGGCAGTGACATTACTTTGAACTGACTTCCAATCCTTTTCAGTATATTCATCTTCGGCTTTAGGTACATTAATCTTATCAATTATTTTCATGGGAATGTGATTTCCGTTAGTGACAATTTTCCAAACCTTCCAATCTACGTTCAGTAGATATATGCTTATCCTACGTTTCCAATTTGTATAATTTACACCACAGAAAATGGGTGGTCTAGTGGATGAGTGTCCTTCATCAAATGGAGTTACAACAATGTGTGCCATGTGATCGTTTTACAAATTAACTATCAAGTCTAAGTAAACCTGCTCTTATACCAAATGTTGATTAAGGCGTAATACCAAGAGGGGGGGTGAATTGGGTATTTAAAAAAAATTATAAGGCACTTAGTTATCTCTTACACCCTTCTTATAAATTTACCAATAAATTCTTGTTACTCAATTACTTAAGTGCAAAATTATCCTATCTATACGTGCAATATACACAAATTAGATGCAATGCTGAAAATAAAGAGTGAAGGGAAGAGAGAAGACAAGCACAGTTTTACGAGGTTCAACCGACTTGGCCTACGTCCTCACCTTGAGCAACCACTTAAGGATTCACTAAAACCCTACTCCTTAAAGTGGGAAGGAGCTTCCCGTACAATCCGCTACTTACAAGAGGCACAACTTCCTTCTACTCCACTGCTTACAAGAGATACAACTCTCTTCTCACACACCGGTTCACACCCCGAACCGTGTATACAATAAAATTTGGAAAATACACTCAAAACAATGCTTCTAACAACATCTTGTGTGTACAATTCAAATTCCTAACACATTAACATATGATATAACTTTAAGTTCATGAATGTATGAAAAATGATACAATCGTTTGATGTCTGATATGTGTCAACACACAAATTCGTATTTAATTAAAACTCCCAAGTAAAAATATATTTGAAATGCCTTGGAGTTAACTAGGGTTCTTGGTTCACTTTGTAAAGATGCAAAAGTATGTTTGAAGTGAACTCGTTAACAAAATCTTTGTCTTGAATACAAACTCAATCAAAATCACAAATCTTTATTTCATGTATTCAATCACAAACTGAGAATATTAATTTTCAGAAAATATCCCTCAATTAAATGTATAGTTGTAAGTACCAAGGATATTTAATCAAGTGTTAATATAACTAAAATATATATCCTTTAGAAAATACACACTTGAATCAAAAAATCAATCAACAAGTTGAATAAGTTTTCTCAAGTAATGATCTTCTCAAAAATATATTTTATATGATTAGGCACACTCAAGATCAAAACTTTTCAATACTTAGTCAAGAACAAGCAATGAGATGAGATGAAAAGTCACAACACTAATAACTTGAAAGATCAAACCTCAATACTAGATTGAAGTCCAGTAGAGTAAACAAGTTCCCTTTGAAAATCTAATTTGATTTGCCCAAGCTTGAAGATTTTAGATTGATGTATAGGCAATCGTATAACACTTTTCAATGATCTTGCAACAAGGTGTGTTCTTCTCTTTTCTTGTGTGTCTAAATTTTTTTCTAGGGTTAAGATATTCATAATATATACTATATTACCTTTAGGATTGATCCTAGCCATTGGATCAATAAGATAGCTCGCGAGTCTTTTTAATAAAAAACTGATTTTTAGGCTTTCCCGTGAGTTCAAGCAACCGAACTCGACTTTAGGCGCCTGAGGTTCTAGGGTCAAGCGATCGAAGTACCTCTGCCAGGTTTTGTCTTTCCCATTTAATTCTTCAGGCTACTGAACTTAATCTTCAGGCTACCGAAGAAATTCTTCAATCGCCTGAGGTTAACTTCAGGCTATCGAAGTCTCCTCCTTTTTTCTAATTAAAAAAATGCTTTGCTTTTTTTCTTGGGCCTTTTATAAAACATATATTTCATGATTTTCCAAACATTTCTAGGTCCATGCAGATTCCCTAATGATGTACATGAAATGCATGAATCCTAACAATCATTCTAAGTTATGAGCCTCAAATTAAAGCATACGAAAATGTAAGTACATAAGATCTAAATACCCATTCCCAAAATATTCTTGAACTTTGCCGCTTGCATCTTGATTCTCATACTCTTTGAGTTCCATGGTGCTTTCTAAAATGTATAATCTTTACTTTATAGCGTCCATGACTCGTTTTCTTTCCGCGCATGCTCAATGTAAGTCCTGTTCACAAACTCAATGCACAGATCAATTGTCAAGTGATTTGTCATTATCAAAATAAGATTGGACTCGTAGAGTCAACATTAGGAAATCAATTGATGGCACACGAAGTAAAGCTTGAAGACCCTGAAGATTATTTATTGTTGTAATTTATATTATTTGGGTCTGTAATAATTTATATCGGTCTGTAATAATCTCTGCATGTCATGCATGTAGGTAATTGTAAGCTCAACCAGACCGTAGAATGACCTTAGGTCCCAACACTCACCCACATATCATATAATATATAACATAATTAGGAAAATTGAGAGAGCTTAGGCGACCAAAACCTTTGAGTTCAAAACTCCTCGGGCGCCCGAACTATTGAAAAGTAAACAATTGACTTAGGCTCTTGGGCGACCAAACCCTTTTGTGCGTACTGTCCATGGGCGCCCAAACCCCTTGAAAGGGACATTCCACCAACTCGGGTGACCAAACTATTTAGTTCAAATTGGCGTTGGATGACCGAGCACATGAGTTCGGACCACTGAATATTTGACTGGGCACCCGAATTAACGAAGAAATGTTTCTGACTTAGTTTCGGGTCACCGAACTTGAATATGAGCAATCGAACTGCATTGAACACTTTTTATTAGTGAGTTTGGTCGGGCGACCGAACCTCGGTTCAACCACCCAAACCTCGGTGGGTTAAAATTAATTTAAGCACGGTAAAATCAGGTTAATTTGGGTTAAATGTGCTTAAGCCTTTTTGAACTTTTCTAATAATACCCAACATGTCCCAAACGGTTATATATTTGACATTGTCTACAAATAGTGGTTCATTTGTGAGGATTAGCGAGAGATTAGCCCAAATAATTTGCAAAAATCCTCTCTATCTCAAAACCCCATTTAGCTCAAAATACTCTCAAATATTTATTCCTTTGATACATCTTGATATTGTGAGGTTTTTTAAGTGGTCTTGTGTCTATTAGATAGTGCTAATACTCCCATTTAATTAATTGATTGTCATACTTTTCTTAGGGAGTTTTAGCTTAAGTTTCTCACAGATTTTGATATTATAAACCTTGTTTTGGAATAAACTAAGTAAGCTTAGGATATTTGCATTATTATTGCAAGTGTCCAATAGCTTAGATTTTTGTTGTGCAAATATTTTTCAAAGAAGAAAAACATTTTCAAACTAGTATTGTGCGTGTTTCATTGAGGAAAATCTAATAGAACTAGTTTGATTATCATATTCATATCTTTAGAATATTGATTTGCTACTGAACTGTGCTTTGTTTAGATTCTAAGATACTGCTTGTTTTGAACATTCTTGAGGATATCACTGATTATACCATATTGAGTGTTGTTAGCACAACCATTTGCATCACTGAGCTTACATGACCAACATTGTTGATGTGTATGTGATTGATTAAGTATATTGCACATATTGGGATACATATCTGCTTTATATGAAAGCACAATCACTGTACCATTGGATTGAGTGAATCTTGTTCTATTTCCAAGCATGGCCTGAGGGGGTTTAATCTAGCCCGGAAGGATCAGGTTGGGGTCAGCCTTGTGAATTTGACCTAGGGCTTTCTCTGCCCCGCAAGGAGAGTTTGTAAAGGTTGAGGTCAGTCCTGTGCTAATTGACTTGGTTGTAATTGGTGCCGTTCCACCCATTAAGTGAGCACTTAGTGGAATCCTTGGGCTTGCAAGCTAGAGGCGGGGACATAGGTACAATTAGCTTAACCTCGATAACATATCGTGTGTTTATTTATATTTCTACACTTTATATTTACCACACGTGAATGTTATTGTGTGCATGACGCGCATGATTTAAATTCGGCATATTATACTTATTTGTGCATTTAGGTAGATAGACCTAGGTGGTGAATGTACTATTGATAAAACCAGTTAACTTAGGAGGAAAAGTTTTAATACCCAATTCACCGCCCCTCTTGGGAATACACCAAAGCTAACACTTAGTCCTAATTCTATCTCTAATTGGGCTGATATGCAAAATGAATTTCTACATAAAGTTTTTCCCTTACAGAGAACTCAATTTTTGTAGGAACAGATCAGTCGATTCATGCAAGGAGTTGATGAGACATTTTAGGAAAACTGGGAGAGATTTAGAGATCTGGTTAATTTGTGTCCCCACCCATGGATTTGAATCGTGGTGCCTGGTCAACTATTTCTACACTGCGTTGACTTTTAAATAGAACACACTATGTGTTTAGGATATTTCATCGACAAGGAGCCTGATGAGGCATGGGATTTTCTGGATCATTTACCTGACTATGCTCAGCAGTGGAACACTAGGATTAACAGAAGACCAATTTTAGCTCAACCATTGAAAGCAGTACATGGTGGAGAGTGGTCTGAATTTGAAGAAGTTTTTTATGTTGAAGCACGTATGGCTGAACTCACCAGAAGAATGGAGGGTATGGAGATGGAAAAGGAGAATAGTACAGAGCAACTTTGGAATCAACCTTCCTAGTCCTATGCACCCCCTTATCAGTCGTCATATCATCAGGCTTCCTTTTAGCATCAGTATCAACCACAATAGATCTCTTAGAGTTATGCACCTTTGGGATTTCAATCTAATGCAACACTTGCTCAACCGGAGAAGTCTCTTGAGGATGCCTTTCAAAAGTTCATGTAGATTCAAATCACAACTAACAATCAGTATACTCAGGCTATAAATGAATTGGGGGACACCACTAATGCAATAAGCACGCATTCGGATATCTTGGAAAAAGGGGAATTTCCAGTAGAACTTCAACCTAATCCTTAGAAATTCCAGTACCAACAGCAATAAATACATAATGATTCTCTTGAAATAGAGGAGACCGTTATTACTTTGAGAAGTGGAAAAGAAGTTCCCCAACCTGAGATACTCACTGACAGACCAATAGTTTTCCCAACACCTAAAGTTACAACTGAGATAGAATGAGGTCAAAGAGAAATCAGAGGAAGCAAGCCTAGAATTGAAGAAGTCAGTTAACGTGAAGACCGAGACTATTAAGGAGTACCAACCTGTGGTACCTTCCCTCAGAGATTGATAGCCATGGAACCATCATTCCCTATTGGATTAAATATCAAGGAGTGAAATGCTGAAGCAAATCCCCATAGTGGTAAGGTGATGGGTACACTCGATAAAGAGGGTGAGCAGACTGGTGAGAATTTAACTTTCAAGGAACCAGGTAAAATTTTTAATGTTGATGCTTCTGAGGAACCAAAGGAAACTGCCTGTAACAACTTTGCCTCAAAGACCGGTTCTTAAAGAAGTGACTTTCCTGGCAAATATATTGAATAAAGATCCTTTTTTGTTAAAACAAGGAAGGCAGTCCGCACATGTCTTGTCTGGTACCTTAAAACTTATTGATTTATTTGAGGCTAACTTTTGTGTAGGTAAAAATACTGATTCATTGTGGCGACTCAAATTTGGAGACTCGCTGGTTCAATTTATAGACTTGCACCTACCAAATGAAATTCCTCTAGAGCCTCCGCCAAACAAACTGTGATGTTTTTATTTCCTTTATTTTCTTTTTTTTACCTTGTTTTAATTTTAGTTAATTTTCAGGTACATTTTTCCTTAGTTTAGTTTTTATTTCCTTTTACTTCTCCACCCAGGTACGCTCCACTTCCCCTGTGCACATCTATTCTATTTCCCCTATGCTTTCACATTGAGGACAATGTTCCACTTTAGTTAGGGGGGATGATAAATTACATTGAAAAAAAATTGAATATGGATGATTAGGCCATGATTAACACCGACTGATACCCTTTACATACTTGCATATAACCTAGGAGTTACACACTTAAGCTGCATAGTGGGTTATTTATGTGTAGTTTCTCTTTATATGGCTAATCTAGGAATTGTAACTCTATATAGGTTGACTATTAGTTCATTCATATTAATCTGGTTGTATAAACTCTTGTATTTACATGGTATCTCATGAGACTAAAAATACACATTTACATGACTTGTAGCACTTAGGGTTCCTTGTGAGCACTGAGAAAGCGCCTGTGACGACTATGACACCTTGTGAGGTATTGTTGAGCCATTTATCATTCTTTTGAGTTTTTGACGTCAACTTAGAGTTCATGAAACTCAACTTTTCCTTTTTTTTTTTTTTTTTTCTAGATACTTTTTGTACACTAGTCTCTATTTTTGACTTGCTAGCCTAGAGGTGACATCTAGTAGGGAGATAGAAACCTATGTCTTATAGCCTACTCAAGATGTGAAGGCTGAACCACCCCTAGAAATAGACTTAGTTCATGGAACGCTGTTCTAGTTTAATCCTCATTGGTGGTATGAAGACAATAAAAGAAGTGTAATGATCATCCTAATTGACGAAGAAAAGACAAAATTGAAGAATGAGTAGAGGAAAGAATAAGAAAATTAGAAATGCACATGAAATGAAAGATTAATACTTGCTCCATAGAAATGCATAAAAATTCATGGACACGACACATGCTCTCCACATATGTAGACTCTTCAAATCTCTTAGTGCCTCAGATGTATTCATGTCTAGTTTGTGAACAAGTTGATCTAGGGTGGTCTTGATTGGACATGGTGAGTAGATGAGAAGATGCTAGGGTGAAGAACCTGACACCTTTCAAATAGGTTAGATCCTTTTCAGACTAGTCCACTCCATACATTTAGCATTTGTTCCTTGCAATATGTGGGATGTTTGATCGCGACACTCTTCCTCATATATGATGAGTGAACCTATCCTTTTTGAGTGTTTTTTAGGGTTTACCAGTTAGGCCGAGTCAAAACGACTGTTCTATAGGTGTTCACTGGTATCCTGGGTGTAACGAGTCATACACATTACACATACCTCGAGATTTTGCCTCTTTATACTTATATTTATATGACTACATTAATCTGAATTGTATTGCCGGTTACCTTCATGTGAGTATACTGTTCTTAATGGCCATATACCGCTAAGACTTACATGAATAACTTACTTTGGAGTTGCGTGCATTACATATGATGAGCATGTGTGAAATTTGGTTATACTTCGGACCGAGAGCCATATGCCTGCAAATGACGAGCCATGCATGCAATTTTTTGAAGTCGTGTGCGTGTGTAAAAATTGAAGAATTCGTGCTATGTAGTGTGATAATTTTTGAAATTAAGGGAGACATAAAATAGAACCGGGTGCCATGTGAGAAGACTATGTGGGCTTCATGCACATGAATCCGTGTCATGCAATGAAAAGTGGGCAACAATCCAAGTCCGAAATTCGTTAGGAGAAAGCTTGAACATATTTTGGAATTTTAATCATAACTCTTTCATCTAACATTGAATTGGTGTGCCTTAAGTGGCATAGGAAAGCTTACTAAGATATTTACAACTAATTGTCAAATAGTATTTTGCTAATTCGAACGTTTCCTGGGTCAAAATTGGGCTTGAAAATGAAGTTGTTGTGTTGGGCCGTATGCAGTGCTTAAGGAAAAAAGGAGTCTTGGGCCACCAAAAAAATGGCCTATGTGCCTATCTCAAGAAGAGACACGACAAGGGCAAAATATTATGGAGATTTTATGGAGGAGGAAGGTTTATGGGGGAAGAGGAAGCAGCGGGAGGCGGCGGTGCACAGGACAGCAGAAGACTCTCGGCCTCTCTTAGATTTTTGGTTATCTCTCTCTCTTCTCTCTTCTCTCTCCTCTCTCCTCTCTTCTCTCTTCTCCCTTACTCTCTCATCTCTCTCTTTCTTTGAACTCAATTTTGTTAAAATTCATTTTATTATTATATTTTTAATTTATTCAAAGCTTGGATTAATTTTTGTTTAAAAATAGTTTGTTTAATTTAAGAACTTTCTTTTTACTAGATAAATTTCTATTTAAATCTCTCTCTCTCTCTCTCTCTCTCTCTTGCATTAAAATTCTTTTTTGAGCATTATTATTTAAAGTTTTTTATAGGGATTTAATTATTTTCTTTGGGCGTTTTTATTATTAAAGTTTGTGTTTTTATTTAGAGTGTATTATTGCTTGGGTTTACGTTTAAACTTAATATTTTTATTTAGTTGAATGATTGTAGGCTTTAGTTCTTTCATTATTCTGGCATTAAATCTGATATTTATTTAAGTTATTTCTTGCATATTTAATTTTTAGTTAGGGTTTAAATTTCATTACAAAATCTAAAAAATCCTAGGAAACCAAATCTGAACTATGTTCAGTAAAATTTTCTTTTCTTAATTTCTTTTGAAATTACATGAGTTTGGAATTAAACATCATTTCCTGGGAAGACGATTTGGAATTTGGTGTAAATATTACATGATAGAACTCCTATACTTGCGATAGCTTTCGAGCTACTCATTTTTCGACTGAGTCAGATCACATATGGCATAACTGGGACCACGTGTTCAAGGAGTGACGCGATGTGATCTTGGTCATCTAAATTGTGTTTTGTTGGGAAGGTTGGATTGCTGCCACGTTTGTGATCTACATCAAAAGCCCAACACTAGTCGTAGCTTGCCACGTGGCTGGTGAGATCATGCTAATGTCACCATATTGTACTAAGTTAAAAAATATATAAAAATAAAATAAAATAGATATCTTGTGCCACTTGTCACCACCATTGGCTGACACGTGGTAGCTCTCTTCCCCAACCAGGTTAGCCAAGTCTAAGTTGGGTTAACTTGAGTTCACACATTAACCTAGTTAGGATTGTTTGAGCCGGTTCGACCAGTCCCAAATTGGCCAGTTCATTTCTTTAATTTGAAAATTAATTTTTAATTGATTTTTAATTTTTAAAATAGGGAAAATAGTAAAAAATCTAAAAAATATGAAATATATATATACATTCGTAAAAAATTTGGGAACCTAAGAATGTTTTAAAGACTATGTTTTCTCAAATTTAATAAATTTGTTTGATTATCATCTTTATATATATTTTTTTATTTTGTGTATGTGCATTCCATTAATTAATTAAAGAAAGGGTAAAAAGGTGTTTCAGACCTCACCTATATTTGTTTTGAAGGGGGTTTATCTAATAAGATTCGCTCCTTTAGAGTTCTTATTATACATTCCTAAATTGCACCTAATTTCACATTTTCTTTTAAATTTTTAATATTCATTTTATTTTTAAGGAGTTAATTAAAGACCACTATTTACTCTATGAGTTCAATCCTATTTTGATAATGACAAATCACTTAGTATTTGACCTGTGCAATTGAGTTTGTGAACAGGATCATGATTTAGAATGCACGAACAGTGAACTTGTATGGAAGCCACGAGGGACCTAAAGTACATACCACTTGGCGCAATCCATGGATCTAAAAGAATATAAGGATGAAGATGCAAGTTTCATGTTCAAGATCTTTAATGGGAATGGGTATTTAGAACTGAATGTATTTACATATTTCATATGATATAATTTGAAGCTCAAATATACCCTAGACAGATCTTAGAACTCATGCATTTCATGAAAAATTCATTTGCATTAGTCTAGGTTGAATAAATTTTTTGAGGCAAATTTTAGAGGCCTCGTCGTCGAACCCAACGGCCTCATCGACGAACATATGAAGGCCACTTAGCAATGAACTGTGTTGTCTCATCAATGAACAATTATCGAGATCCCAAAAAGCTCAGATAGTGCTCTCGTTTATGAACTCATGGCCTCATCAATGAACGAGTGTTATACACTCATTGACGAACTTACCCATTCGTCTACGAGGATAGGACGTTGAAACACAATTTAGTGCAGAAATGAATGAAAACCATTATTTTTAATTGATCTAATGACCAGGATTAAACCTAGGGCCAAGAACACTTATAAAATTAACCTAAAATCCCTAGCGCCTCACTTTTTTGCATATAATTGGGGAGCCCTGAACATTTTTGCACATCTCTTGAGAGCCTTGAATACAATTGTTGAGACTCATTGCCTGCACTCCAAAGAATTCATACTTGTCTGGGCATTCGCATCTTCAAGACCGAAGCAAATTTCTGCTAAATCTCGGTCTGATCTTGAGGTTTGAGAAATATTTCCTTGAGCTTTCAATTTTTTATTAAACATTTGTTTTCTTTGTTATCCATTCAAATAAAAGTCTTCTTGGGAGTAAGAAACTATATTTCCCGTACTTATTTATTGTGAAAAATATTTTGGAAATAGTATTCTAAAGTTTGAATCCTTGAAATATTCAAAATCATATTTTTTATATAATGGGGTCTACTTTATTGGTAAAAAAAAAAAAATTCTTTAAAAAAATATTGTTTTTAAATCTTTGAAATACTCAAAGGCATATATTTATTCAAAGGTTTGATCTTACGAGTTATTTAATAGCAAAAACTTAGATCTTAATAACATTCAAGACTATTTTTTTTTTTTAAAAAGGATCACATTTGGTATTCTTGCATCTAGTAAGTTGAACTCAAACCCTAAGTTCTCCAAAGCATCTACTTATAAAATTATTTTGGGAAATACTAATTAAAGGGTAGATTTGTCAAGCATCTCTTTCTTAATATAAAGATCATATTGGTACATAAACATTAAGCATGTATTAGATCTCTATTGTACTCATGAGCTTCATGTAGAAGCATTCAAGTTATTGTAGAAATTGTAATCTCCATTTTGTATACATGGTTTGGGTTGTGAACTGGGATTGAGGAGGAAGCTACGCCTCTTGTAAGCAGCAGGTTTTAAGGGAAACTCTGTCCGAGTTAAAGAAGCAGATTATATAGTGGAATCCTTGAGTGGGTAACTCAAGGCGAGGACATAGGCTGGGGTAGGCTGAACCTTGTAGAATCGAGTTTGAATCTCTCTTACCCTTATCTCTATTTAAATTTCCCATAACCATATTGTGTATGTGTTGATCAAATGGTGCATGTTTGAATAATTGGGTAACATTGTATGCTTGATAAATACACTTAAAATTACTCATTGGGTTGATTAATAAAAAAATTGATTGAGGTAGTAACTGGTAGCTTGCAAGTTTGAAATTATTGTTTTCAAAATTAGAACCTAAAGGACCTATTTTTTTAAAAAATACCCTGTTAGCTTTACCGTGATCCCAAGAGGGGGGGGGTGAATTGGTATTTTTAAATTTTATCTTCTAGGTATTTCTCCTAGCAGCAGTATGTTCACAATCCTAGGGTCAATCTAGTGCAAATAATGTAAATATACCAGAGATTAAATAAAGCAGTTTAAACAATCATATAAGTGTCAGAAAGCAGTAGAGGAAAGATGACACGCAGATATGTTATCGAGGTTCGGCCAACTGCCTACGTCCCCGCCTTGGCTAACCAGCACAAGGATTATCACAATACCTTGCTCACTTAAGCGGGTGGAGCGGCACCTATACAAACCAGGTCAAATTACCACAGGGCTGACCTCAACCTTTACACCAATCCTTACCGGGCTGGATTACCCCCCCCCTCAGGCCACGCCTGGAATCTCTCAGATATACAATCACAAGGTACAATGCAGGAGTGCTTTCACGTAAAGCAGATTTGTACCACAAATGCGCACAAACACAAACACCACAAGTGATTTAAAATGTAAGCTCTGTGTGGTCTGAATATGTCAACTCTCAACTATGTTTTCTATCAGTGTAGTACGTACGTGAGAGTGTCAATAATAATCTGTGTACTTTAAAATATTCAATCAAGCTTATTCACATAGAGTATCAAACAAGCCTCAAAATAATCAATCAATAGAATGAGTCAATCATACGAATATGTATATGCTTGAATGGCAAAATAGATAATCTTTGTTTTCGGTAAATGCTATATTACTTGTATAAATAATACCACAAAGATTAGTGTAACAAGCACAAATACCTTTTCACAAATTGTTCAATAAGTTCCACAAGATATTTGAATAAGCTTGAAATATGTTTTTGCAAATCAAAACAAATACATACTTCCAAAGATGTTGCAATGATAATGCAACACTCAGAAGTTTACCACAAGTTTTCTTAGAATAGGCTTATTAGCAAAGCCTCCTAAGAAAACTTAGGTTATGCTCTCGAGAGAAAAATCAATTTAAACACTCTTAAACAATGAGAGCAAAACCTGTTTGAATATACACTCAAAGCACTTACAAATGATTTGAAGAAATGAGTTAAAGTGCTTTTGGGAAAGATTTGAGCAAGTAGGAATCACAAGGAGGTATTTTTGCTTGAGAGAGATTTTCCTAATCCTTTTTGCTAATCAGTACTTAATCCACCAAATGAAGGAGTATATATAAACATACTAAGAATTTTGACCGTTGGGGATTAATTAGGGATTTTTAGAAAAGATTAATGACCCTTAAGAAAATTTAACCCTGGTTAAAAAATTTAACCTCGGTAAAAAAATAGGAGCAACCCGAGAGGTCCGGTCGACCAAAAGTGGTTCGGTCGACCGGGACTCAAGTAGCTCGGTCGACCGGGGGAATTTTGAACTGAGTGGTCGGTCGACCGGGCTAGGCGATTTTCAGAAACACCGAGGTTCGGTCGACCGGCCCCTTTTTGAACTGTGTGGCTCGGTCGACCGGACCGTTGGGAATCCTCCCAAAACCCTTCGGTCGACCAGGTCATTGCAGTACAATTTTCGTCGGTCGACCGGGGGGTCAAAATGTTGACTCCCAGGGGGTTCGGTCGACCGAGGTCAAATGACCTGTAAGGGATCGGTCGACCGGGACCGGGTCAAATAGTTGACATGGACCGGTTTCGGTCGACCGGGCCAATTTGAACTGAATTGGCCGGTCGACCGAAAGTGCACCAAGTGTGCATTGCGGTCCCGAATTGATCCAGAAAGGTTTATTTTAAGTGCCTAATCAACATATGTGTATATGTGTGTGTCCTAAGGTCACTTGGGGTCCAGTTTTGGAAACACCGAAAAAGTTCGGTGTCGGAAGATGTTCACCCTAAGGTCTTTCTATGGTTTGGTTTGAGCTTACAAAGGAAATCATGCATGTGATGTGTGTGAGCTTATTACAAACCAAATACCTACTTACTATTACAGACCAATTAAAGAAATTACATTATGAAATAAAAACTTTGGTCTTCGGGCTTTTCTTGACTTTGTGCACATCATTGTCTCAACACCTTTAGTTCCTGCACATCCTTCTAACACTCATTAGATATAATGAGTATTTGTCATAATCAAAATCGGGCGTGACCCGTAAGTTCAACATACCCAATTCACCCCCCTCTTGGGATAACACCATAATTCACAACCACTATATTTAGTTTAGGGATAATTCATAGTTACTTTGGGTACCATTTGTAGAATAAGTGTATAAGGGTTCTAGTACCTTCCCCTTGCATAACTGAACTTTCAATCCCAACTCTAGTAAATGTAGACTGAAACTACTGGCTACTTGGCCTACGATTAGTCTAGACACTGTTGGTCTTACAAGGCTTATTATCTTATTTTGATGCTAACAAACAAGTAGAACTTAACAGATTTGGTTGAGTGATGATATTTCAGATCTCACATATGTGAAAGTAAGGTCAAGTACTCACAAGGATCAATTGAAACTTATATTCCAAAGGAACATGATAATATGAAGCTTAAAGAATACTTAAAAGCATGGATGATATTTTAAAGCTTGATTACTATGAGAGGATGAACTTGATATTAAAGTTTGATGAAAGGGTCAAGACAAAGCATGAAGACTTAAGTGTTTAAGAAAGTAAAAAATCTAAGAAGTCTTTATGTAAGTACTTCATTCAATTTCAATATAGATACATGAAACTCTTAGGTTAATTACTTGGACCTAGATACCTTTTAAAATTCTTGAAAAATATTTTTATAAGGTCTAAAGTTATTTCAAAAAAATTAAAATTTTTTTTGGAATGAAAAGCACTAAAATGGGATTTTTCCAAATTCTGTTAATTTTTCTACATCTGCATTAACAAGCAATTTGAAATTAGGAATAGCTTCCCAAGAGGGGGGGTGAATTGGATTCTAAAAATTTCTTTTGATTCCTTTTAAAATACCTTAAACTTCTTTTATTTCTTTTAACCAATTCTTGACTTGTTTTTTTAATTCCTTAATCAATCAAGAACTTAGTTCTTTTATCCAATCAATTAAACACAATCTTCAAACCAAACAATCAATTTATTTTCCAAGTACAAGTTAAACAACAAACAACCAAACCAAAATATAAAATATTTAGCACTTTGGTAATATAAGATCTTGAGATAGTTTGTTTGTTTATATAAGCCCTGTGATTATGAATTATAATTTATGCTTACTGAAGTAAAGCCCTGTATAAATAAATCCAATCACTCTTTCCAAATATTTAGAATTCAAATAAACTCTTAGTAAATTTTTCTTTGGGGTGTTAACCAAGTAACGTACTCCCGTATGGTTTCCGCAAGATATGGTGTAACCAACATACTCCCTTTCGGTTTCCGCAACCCAAATCAAAATTGGATTTTAAGTTTACTTGATTTCCAAATATGTGTAGTATGTATAATTTAGATATTTAAATCATCCACGCAGTTGTATATGAACTGAAAAAAAAAAGAATAGGGAAAGAGAGAGTGAGACGGAGATTTTTACGAGGTTCGGCTAAACCTGTTCCATTGATGGGTTGAACAAAACTGATTACAACATTTTTGGTTAAGGCTAGAGCCTGCCTTCTCCAAACGATATTCCCTCGTTCGGTCACTCCTTACATAGGCTAGAGTTTGCCTCTCTAAACAATATCCCCTTGCTTAGCCAACGATCCAAACACCTTGGAACATCAATGAACTACAAGAAACACAAGATAAAATCTGCGTACAAGTATACTCTCTCAAAAGAGCAAGTTAGTACAATTTCAGCACTATATACTTCAATGTAAAATATCAATAGGAAATAAAATGAAGTTCAAGTGTAGAATTCACCAAGATCCTTCTTAGAAGAGGATTAGCAGTAGGAATTCAAAGGAAGAAGGATCAGCACTTCAGAGTTCTCAACAAAAGAATTTTTCAATGAGTGAGCAAGAGAACTTAGGAAGAACAAGAGTACTTTCAGCTTCTCAAAAATAGATTTTTCAATTCTTGGATTTTTATTTGTTTTGAAAAACCATGTATTTATAGGCTTTCAAACTTGCCAAAGTTTCCTTAAAGAGTTTTCCTATTTATTAGAATATTTAAGGTTCAAACGGCTATAATTTAAAACATTAGAATTTTAAAAATTTGCCCGTTGAACAGTTTTTAAATGTTTGACAGCAGTGACCCCATTTCAGTGTTTTGGCCATAACTTTTTTGTATAACTCCAAATTAGGTGTTATTGGTGTCAAAAGAAAGCTAAGAGAAATTCCTACAACTTTTATGTTTACCACTCTTTAAAATAATGAGTGTTTAATAGATAAAAATTCACCTCAATGCGGCTGTATAAAAACTGACAGCTTTGGGAAAAACTCTTTTTGGTGCTCTTTATTCCAAAAATGATTCTAACCTTTTTAAAATAATTTTTGACCTTATAAAAATATTTTTTAGGTATTTTAAAAAGTATCTAGGTCTAAGAAATTAACCTAAGAGCTTCAAAATATTTCAAACGATATTTTAAACATTAAAACACTTACATGAGACTTCAAAAATATTAACATTCTAAGTTCTTGAGTCTTTATACTTTGTCCTTGGATTGAATCCATCTTTTCTTCAAGCTTCCATGTTCTTTGAGCTTTCTTACTTTGCCTTTCTTTGGCTCTTTTGAGTTTAATATGCCTTGGCTTTCAACAACTTATTCATGTCCTCATATTCTTCAACAAGTAATTCATGTCTTGGCTCATTTAAGCTTCATTTGATCCTTGTGAGCACTTTTACCTTGCTTCCATCATATTTGATCCTTGTCAGCACTTTGACCTTACTTTCACATATATGAACCCTGAAGTATCATTACTTATACAAATACATTAAATTTCACTTGTTTGTTAGCATCAAAACAAGATAACAAGATTTTAAGCCTTGTAAGGCCAACACATTTTTCTGTATCAAAAAACCTCATTAAAAAAAGTGTTCAACATAAATGTTGTAGGATTTTCTCTTAGCTTTCTGTTGGTACCAAGATCAACTAATTTGAAGCTATATAGAAAATGTAATGACCAAAATACTGAAAGGGGGGTTGAAGCTATCAGCATCTCAGCAAATTGTCTGGTCAACCAACTGACCAAAATGACCTGTGTTCAGTCAGTCGAATGACCAATTAACAAAATTAATTTTTGGGACATAGAAAGGTCTCGGTCACATGTCTACCCAGCTGACCCTGTATAAACACCCACCCAGTCACTTGGTCAGCCAACTGATCCTACGAAAATTCAAATTTTGAACTTTAATGGGAAAATTTTAAAAATTAATTTTTAAAATCTAAAAGTTATAAAAACTTGGGGACACTCCAAGAAACTTAGGAGACAAGGAAACTCACTCTATAAATACATGGTTTTGCAAATTAAATTATACCAAGCAATTGAAAATCAATTCTCAATGTTAAAACTCTTATACTCTTAAAGCTCTCATGCTCTCATCTTTGCACATCTGAATTGCTAAGATTTTTTGGAAGCAACTGATCAATCATTCTCTGTGTTTCTAAATTTTTGATTCTCATCTAGAAGGAAAACTTGGTGAAATCTCTTTTGAGCTTCAATTGTATTTCATATTGATATTTTGAATTGAAGTATATTAGTTTTCAATTGTACTAATCAGCTCTTTGTGAGAGCACTATTTGTACAAATCTATTTGTTGTATCTCTTGTAGATTATGATGATTCTAGGATTTTTGGATCGTTGGCCAACTGAGGGGATATCACTTAGAGAGGTGCTACTCTAGCCTAAGTGAAGAAGTGACCAAACAAGGGTGTATCATTTGGAGAGGCGGGCTCTAGCCAAATCAAAGGAGTGTGTTAGCAGTGTTGTTTCACCCGCAAAGGAATTGGTTTTAGTGAATCCTTTGGTGGTTTTCCAAAGGTGAGGATGTAGGCTGGGTATAAGATGAACCTCGTGAAAACCGTGGTCTCACTCTCTCTTTCCTTTGCTCTTTATTTTCAGCACACATATAAACTGCGTGGATGTTTTAAATTCCTTAATCATAAAAACTACATGGATTTGATATTAAGTAAACTTAAGCTCAATTTTTTTTTTAGATTGAGGAAACCAAAAGGGAGTTTGTTGGTTGATCCATTCTTTGCAAAAATCATAAGGGAGTACGTTGATTAGTGAAACACTCAAAGACTCTTTAAACTGAATGTTTACTTAACGTCTAAGCTTTTGGAAAGAGTATTGGATTTTATATCATTAACTACAGGGTTGCAAAGAAACACAAGCTGAATCTATCTTTGTTTGAATATTGTGGTTGATTGGAAAATTGATTGGTTTTGATTGATTGATTGGTAACTTGTTTGTTTAAATACTTGTTGAAATTAGGAATAGCTTCCCGAGAGGGGGGGGGGTGAATTGGATTCTAAAAATTTCTTTTAATTCCTTTTGGCATACCTTAAACTTCCTTTCTTTCTTTTAACCAATTCTTGACTTGTTTGCTTAATTCTTTAATCAATCGAGAACTTAGTTCTTTTATCCAATCAATAACACTATTAAATCACCAATCAATTAAACAATATCTTCAAGCCAAACAATCTATTTATTTGCCAAGTACAAGTTAAACAACAAACAACCAAATCAAGATATAAAGTATTCAGCACTTTAGTAATATAATAACTTAAGATGGTTGTTTGTTTATATTTTCCAAATTTGAACCAAGCCCTGTAGTGAATGAGAATTTATGCTTGCTGATGTAAAGCCCTATATAGATGAATCAAATCACTCTTTGCAAATATTTAGAAATCAAATAAAATCTTGGTAAATTTATCTTTGGGATGTTAACCAAGTAACGTACTCCCATATGGTTTCCGCAAGATATGGTGTAACCAACGTACTCCATTTTAGTTTCCGAAACCAAAATCAAAATTAAACCTTAAGTTTATTTGATTTCCAAAAATTACGTAGTATATATGATTATAAAATAAACCATCCACGCAATTTAAATATGCTGAAAATAAAGAGTAAGGGAAAAAGAGAATGAGATGGATTCACTAAACCTGTTCCATTGACGGGTGGAACAAAACCTTTACAAGCAATACCCTATGCTTAAACGCTCCTTCACTAGGCTAGAGCCCACCTCTCCAAACGATGTCCCCTCGTTCGGTCACTCCTTTAGGCTAGAGCTCGCCTCTCTAAGAAATGTCCCCTTGCTTAGCCAAGGATCCAAACAAACCTTGAAATGTCAAAGAACTACAAGAAATATAAGATAAGATCTGCGTACAAGTATACTCTCTCAAATAGCAAGTTAGTACAATTTCAGCACTATATACTTGAATGTAAAATATCAATATGAAATACAATGAAGCTCAAGTGTAGAATTCACCAATATCCTTCTTAGATGAGGATTAGCAGTAGGAATTCAAAGGAAGAAGGATCAGCACTTCAAAATATCTTAGCAAAAGAGTTTTGCAATGAGTGAACAAGAGAGCTTTGGAAGAAGAAGAGTGCTTTCAGCTTTACAAACAAAATTTTCAATTATTGGATGTATTTTGATTTTCAAAACCATATATTTATAGGCTTTCAAACTTGTTTCCATGTTACAAAATTTTCCTTTGAGAGTTTCCCAAATTTTTAGAAAGTTTGGAGCTCAAACGGCTATATTTTAAAATATTAGAATTTAAAAATTTGCCCGTTGAACGGTGTTCAGACGTCTGAAGTCGCAAGTTCAGATGTCTAAACTGCTACTGCCTTCTTTATATTCTTTCCAGATAATCTTCAAATGTCTGAGGTCGTTCTGTGTGCTGTTTAGTCATTTGAAGTCCCTCCCGTGAATAATGTTCAGATGTCTGACAGCAGTGACCCCATTTCAGTGTTTTGGTCATAACCTTTTTTGTATAACTCCAAATTAGATTTTCTTGGTGTCAAAAGAAAGATATGAAAAAATACTAGAACTTTTATGTTGAACACTTTTTAACATAATGAGGTTTATATAGAGAAATATTCACCTTAATGTGGCTATATAAAAACTGACAGCAATTGGAAAAACTCTTTTTGATGCTTTTCATTCCAAAAATGATTCCAACCTTTTTATAATAATTTTTGACTTTATAAAAATATTTTACAGATATTTTAAAAGGTGTCTAGGTCTAAGAAGTTAACCTAAGAGTTTCAAAATATTTCAAATGATATTTTAAACATTAAAGTACTTACATGAAAACTTCTACAACTTTAACATTTTAGATTCTTGAGTCTTCATGCTTTGTCCTTAGATTGAGTCCATCTTTTCTTCAAGCTTTCATATTCTTTGAGCTTCCTTACTTTGCTTTTCTTTGGCTCTTTGGACTTTAATATTCCTTGGCTTTCAACAACTCATTCTTGTCCTCAAATTCTTCAAGGTTTCATATATCATCTTTAAATCCATGCTTTGACTCTTTTAAGTTTCATTTGATCCTTGTGAATACTTTGACCTTCCTTTCTCATATATGAGCTCTGAAATATCATTACTCACACAAATACATTAAATAGCACTTGTTTCTTAGCATCAAAACAAGATAACAAGATTTTAAGCCTTGTAAGGCCAACACTTGTGTTGTGGTTGTGGATTGAAAGTATTTGTTGTGTATTTAATAGATCAACAAGAAGTCAAAAATTTATCAAAAATAATTTAAAAAAAATTTTAAATCCAATTCACCCCCCTATTGGGACTACACCTTAGTTTTCAGAGACCAATCAACAAGTAATAATTAGGTGAACTAACTGCACCTAGGAAAATAACAAGATTGTGGTGACTCTTTTGAACCTTTAATAGTATTATTTCTCACCATTCCAAACCCTTCCTTGAGATGTTGCGATAGTTACTGACTCCGCTAGGGACTTAGAGATTCAAATCATTAATTAATTATGAATTTTCTCAAATATGAATTTAATGGTCCTTTCGAATACTCCATGACCTGCAAATATAAATAATTCTATGTGTACTTGTGAATATTTTACCTTTGTATATAACTTTTACATGTATGTTGTGGATGAATGGATAAGAATTTTCAGGGTATGATGATGTGTTGGAATGAGGGGATAGGCTTTAAGATTTATATGAGCACACATACCTTCATAAGATTTATACTTGAGCTTTACCTTTTTTAGGAATAGATAGGGGTATAGAAGCGTTAGCTTCAGTAAGACAAAGGTCTTCAGGATAGCGTGAATTACTCTACTCAGTTTGTACTTTGTCCAAGATAAAGCCTCGGAGTAAACCTGTAAGCAATAAACCCACCTGGGTTGAGATAGGAGCTTCATCCTTCTTCACATACTCTGTTTGTTCTTCTGTTGTATATTATATTGAGTCCCTTTTGTTGTAAATTTAGTATTGTTAAGTATCTTGTCGTATTCTATTGTATTCATTTAGGCATACATACTAGTTTTCCAAAATTTTGAATTAGCCCCAAATCACTCCACTGACAACTCAGTAGTAGTATACAATGAAGAAGAAATAGAGGTTCAGCAGTATTTTGGAGTTCAGCAAAGTCATCAGAAAAGTAGTTGGATTGAAAGTTTGAAATGTTTGAATAAGGAGTTGACTGGCAAACTGGTTAGGTTGGCACATCAATCGAATTAATCCTTATAGATTTCCAACCATTGTGTCCTTAGGTAGTTCCCACTCTTCATATGGACCTTTGGTTGCCAGGTCTCACCTCAGTTTCAAACAGGAATGGAAGTTCAAAAAAAAGTATGACTATTGGAAAAGGTAGGACTATAAGAAAGATTTCTCTTATCTAAGGACAGATCCATTAGGAGTTGAATTAAATGCTTAGCAGATGAAGTGTATGGGATAATATTTAGGTGCCAACAAAGGAAAGAAATGTAACTACAAGTTGAGGAGGACAGTTTGAATCTGAAACTGCGAAGATTATACATGATGTACATCAAAAGATGGGTTGGTTTGGGCATTTTCATTAAGGATACATGTTTGTTTTTTGGTTGTTATAAAATTGGTTGGAAATTTTGAAAAAAAAAAATGAAAAAAAAAAGGTGTGAGATTTTTTTTTTCTTCTGAAATTTTCTTTGTATTTCCTTTAAACATGACTTTAAAAAATAGAGTGATGGAGTCTTTCTAAGAACTTTGGCAAAGTGGTTGTTTTAGATTGCATTGCATAAACATTCATGCATTTCATGCACATTTATGCATGCAAAAGCATTTTTAATGGGTCCTAACTTACATTCCAGTTACATGCAAAACTAGTGTGGCAGAGGCAGAGCCAAAAATATAATTAAGTTTGATAATAATTCTGTGGTTCCAACATTAAATAGAACAAGGTAACATCCCTGCATCCTTGTAACACTAAACAAAAGGTCAAAATCATGAGAAAGCATTTGGAAAACAACGTGTTGGGACTTCAACAAAGCCACTAGAGCTTAGTTGTTGGCTTTACAAGGCTTAAAATATTGTTTTGATAATAACAAAAAAGAGGAACTTAACATATTTGGTTAAGTGATGACTCTTCAGGACTCAACTATGAGAAAGCAAGGTCAAGTGTTCACAGGGATCCATTGAAGTTTTAAAATAAAATAAAATAAAAATTATGATAAAAAAAAGCTTAAAGGCATGGATTCCAAGATGATTTATTAAAGCTTGAAGATTATAAGAACATGGATATTAAAGAGAAAGCTCAAAGTATATGAAAGCTTGAAGACAAGATGGAGCCAAAGCAAGCATGAACACTTAAGTGTTTAGAATGTCAAAGTCTTAAGAAGTCTTTATGTAAGTACTTCATATTCGAACATCTCTTGAAATATGTTGAAGCTCTTTAGGATGCAATATAGGCTTAGAGACCAATTTTTGAAAACCCTGGAAAATGATTTTAAAAGTCACATTTGAGCTTTTCAAATAACAAGGGTTTAAAGTCATAAAAATATATTTCTTTTTTTGGGAAGAAATGGATTGTCCAGCCAACTGACCAAGAATGAACTAGGTTTTCTCAGCCGACTAACAATTAAAACCTTTAATTGGATTGTCCAGCCAACTGACCAATTTGAACAGTGTTCACTTTGTCGACTGACAATTAATTTCTGAAATTCCTAAATAGATAGAATGATATCAGCCAACTGACCTACGCAAAATAGGCCCAGTCGAGTGACTCATCCGACTAACCCACGAAGATTTTAAAAATCGAATTTCAACAAGAAAATTCTGAAAAATTAGGTTTTCAAATTTAAATGTTAGGGGACACTCCAAGAAACCAGGGCAACAAGGAAACTCACTTAAAAAACACTCAAAAAACTATATAAATACTCCTTTAACCCTATGAACTAGTTGTACCAAGCATTATAATCAGCATTCAAGCCTTCCAATTGAAATCTCTTTTAAAGTTCTCTCTTGCTCATCTGTTTTGTTGAGAATACTGAAGTGTTGATCCATCCTAATCTGTTTTTTTACTGATGATCTTTATCCTAAGAAGGAATCTTGGTGAATTCTATACTTGGGCTTCATCTTATTTCTAATTTATATTTGATTTTTGAATTATAGAGTGCTGAATTTGTACTAATCTTCTCTTTGTAAGAGTATTCTTGTACGCAACAATTATTTTGTCTTTCTTGTAGTTCTTAGATGATTCTAGGTTGTTGGATCGTTCCTCAAGCGTGGGGTATCACTTGGAGAGGCATTGCTCTAGCCTAGTGAAGGAGTGTTTGAGCATGGGGTTCGCTTATAATAGTTTTGTTCCACCCGAAAAGGAATAGGTATAGTGGAATCCTTAGGTGGTTTGCCTAAGGTGAGGATGTAGGCTAGAGATAAGCTGAACACATAAAAACCTTGGTCTCCTTCTCTTTCCCTTACTCTCTTTATTTTTTAGTTTACCTATAAATTGCGTGGATGATTTAAATTTTTGATCATATATACTACATAGTTTGGAAATTCAATAAGCTGAAGATTAATTTGTTTTTGGGCATGCGAAAATCAAAAGGGAGTATGTTAGTTGATGAATAATTTGTAGAAACCGTAAGGGAGTATGTAGATTAGTTAACACCAAAGACTCTCTAACTGAAAGTTTATTTAAAGTCTAAGCTTTTGGAAAGACTGTTGGATTTTATATTGCAAATCATATTGATAAAGTAAAATCATTAATACAGAGCTTTATATCAGCAAGCATACATTCTCAATCTTTACTTTAATTGTTAAAACTTGCAAGCAATAAAATCTACCTTTGAATTAATCTTGATAGTGCAACAGTGCATACATATACTTGTGCTTGGTGATTCAATTAATTGGTTGTTTAAGTTTTGTTTAAGTTTTGTGGTTGTTGATTGAATAAAGAACTAAGGTTTTGTGTAATTTCTAAATTAACAAGAAGTCAAGAATTCCTTAAAAAAATTAAAAGTGGTTAAGAATTCATAAAAAGAATTAAATAAAATTTTAATAATCCAATTCACCACCCTCTTGGGACTACATCTTGGTTTTCAATTAGTATCAGAGCAGGGTTATAACAAAACCTAACAAGTAGTTATATAAAGATCTAGATGACACACATAGGAGTAGCTCCCTCTGACGAGGAGTACTATTGCGGTTGTTAAAAATAGGGGTACTGCTGTGGTTGCGGTAGCTAGAAGGAGGGCAGTGACAGGAAAAAAAAAAAAAAATGTGGATTAAAAAACCCTAGGCTTTGATTCCATGTTAAAAGGGAGAAACTCTAGATTGTATATCTAAACACTGTACAAGGGGCCATCCTTTTATAGCTAAAGGAGGCAGACTACCAGGGTAACTTAGGAAGATACAAGGGTATACAAGGGTAACTTAGGAAGATATACTAACACAAACCATGGATTGAAAGGCTTGGAAGGTTGTCACACATGGTGACTTAATCCCTGCCAAATTAGTGAATGGAAAAGAGGTACCTAAAGAAGAAAAAGAGACGACTGAAATAGATCACAAAATGCTGCAAGTTAACTCTAGTGCAATAAATGTCCTATATTGTGCACTTGATATTAATGAATTCAATAGAGTTATGGCATGCAAAACAACAAAGGAAATTTGGGATAAACTAGAAGTAACCTACGAAGGCACCGTAAACGTTAGAGACAATAGGATTGATATGTTGACAAGCGAATATAAGGCCTTCAAGATGAACCTGGATGAATCTATCACTAGTATGTACACTAGGTTCACCTTTATAATAAACTCCCTCAATGCCTTAAGAAAAAATTACTCAACTTATGAAATGATTCGAAAAGTTCTTAGAGGACTTCCACCGATTTGGGAACCTAAGGCTATTGCAATAGCTAAAAGAAGAAATTTGAAAAACACCTCCTTAGATGAACTCATAGGTTCTCTCCTCACATATAAGATGGTAATAGATGAAAGAAGTGGAAAATCTGAAGCCCAAAAATCTGGTGCATTTAAAACCTCACATGATAGCTCCAGTGATGAAGAAGAGACGGATGTAAGTGATATAGCTTTAATATCCAAGAAGTTTTCAAAAATCCTTAGAAAGAAGAATAAACTTACAAGAAAAATTCGGAATTCAAAATCAGAATCAAATGAAGAAGAAACCAATACAAAAAAAAAAAAAAATCAAAGAATAAAATCCCCACATATTTTAATTGCAAGAAAGATGGATTCTAAAAAGAAAAAGAAAAAAGCAATGAAGGCCACTACATAGGACAATCTAAGTTCTAGTAGTTTAGAGAATGAATCTAGTGACCAAGAGGTTGCTTGCTATATGGCATGGGATGATGATGAAGAACAAAGTTTCTCATCAAAATCATCAAATAACTTATACAATGAATCTTGCTCATATGATGAATCTAATGATGAGAGTATGCCATCTTATGATGAACTACAAAATGAATTATTCAAAGCTCATAAAATGTTAGTTAAAGTAACTAAACAATATACCTCATTGAAAAATAAGAATGAAGCTGTCATGAAGGAAATAGAATCTAAAAATCTTGCTGAAAGAGAAAAGGATCTAAAAATCAAGAGATTATAATGAAAGAATGAATAGATGATGAAAGAAATAGAAGATCTAAAGTCCAAAACCTCCATGGATAATGAAAAAGACATATACACTTCTGTATTAGAAAGTACAATCAGTAACATGTCTTAAGAATTAGTGAAATCACAAGTAAATGTTAATGGCAAGAAATATTTAGAGATAAATGATCTCAAAAGTCAAATTGAAGATAAAAAAAGAAGATCATTTACATCTTTTCTAGGGGAAAAGAAAACTTTGATCAAATGAGTGACTCACAAAGAATGTCATTAGATAAAGAAGGCATAAGATTCAATGAAATTGGAAATAAAAGGAAAAAATATATTTACATGGGATACTTTACAAAAGCATCAAAAAATTATGCTAGCACCTCTTCAAATGCTTACACTCACACCACATGCTTCCTATGTAAGAAGAAGGGACATATAAAGTTTGAATGTCCATTAAAGAGGAAAGATATCAAAGTTAAACAAGTTTGGAAAGTAGAAGAAACATCTCTTGTTAAACCGTCTGGATCCAAGAAAATATGGGTACCAAGATATAAGTTTAGTTCGTAAATCAACGACTCCATAGATGTTAGGTATTCCTTTTATAAATTATGAAAGAAACTTAATCACATCTTCTACAAGGATATTGAACTAGTTGAAATGAAAAGATGAGTTTTACGAAGCTTACTGATGCTTATCATATTAAAACTAATAAAAATTATTGGCATCAATCAATGAATGAATCATACAAGGCTTAACTAAGAAAATTTATGGATTTTGGGTATTCATATGAAATCTAAACAAAAGAAAATATGAAACATATTCAGCATATAACATGAGTACCTTAATATAAGAAGAGAGCTTGGTTTGATACACAGTAGAAAGGTTGTGTAAAGAAACATATTTTAAAAGAAAACAAAGGTCAACCGACTGACTATAATCTCAGTCGACTAACTGAACAATACTTTAAAAAGAAAGCATAGGTCAACCAACTGACCATAAGTCTAGTCGATTGAATGAAGGAAACAAGTTTTAATAGAACTTAAATTTAATATGAGAGAAATTTGAAATAAGAGATACTTGAGTAACATGAGAATTATTTAAGCAAAATGTTGCACAATGCACAAATGATAATAATATGCTCCATTATTATATGATATGTTGTTTTACTTACATGCTTATATGTTATACTAATATGCTACATGCTTACATGCTGATATGTTGATAGTGCCAAAGACATGAAAATGATTTGACTTATATTGATGATTTATGGCTCACTATATATTGAAAATTTGTGCATGAAGTTATTGAGCATGATTTTGAAGCATTGATTTTGATATGATATTGATATATGAAAATGAAATTAATTCTTGACCATACATGCTAATGATGGATCGCATGGATAAACTTCTTTGTCTTGCACTGCTCCTTGTACTAGACTACATATGCTTATTGATAATCTTCTTTATGTTACTAATATCAAAAGGAAGAGAAAGTTGATTTGAAAAATTGGCAACTAAATAACTTGGTATCCATGAGCAAGTGCATAATGTGACATTAGCATTGGTATCTATATTGGTATCTATGAATATATGAATTGGTATTTGAGCATGACAACATAATTATATCCATAAGCATGTTATGATATTGATGATATGACATGATATTGGTATTATTCTTGATATTAGTATCCATGAGCACATACATGATAATCAATATTTGAAGCATGGAATGATAAATTTAAAAAGCACATTTGGTATTTTCATGAATACAGAGTTCATTTCATGAATGAAAATCCGAATGTATTAAATTCAGGGGGAGTGTTATGATTTATTGCTTGTATTATGTTTTTTTTTTCCCTAATTTTCAATTGGTATCATGAATTAATGTCAAAGAGGGAGATATTTTTGTAAGCAAAGATAATTAATATGCATGATGAATTTTGAGCTAATATGAACCTTCACTAAGATCTATACTTTTGCTTATGGTTGCTCATAGCCTTATTATTTATACGCTTTTTTTTTTTTTTTTTTATATCTTACTCTTTCTGATTGATGTCAAAAGGGGGGAGAAGTTTTGGGCAAAAATTGAGTATGAGCATGATATTGAATATGAGAGTATTTGATCTTGAACTTGAATGATGTGATAAGCATGATAGTAAAAGAGTTTTTGAAATTGATCTCGATATGGTTAAGTTTGTTAAGATAATGCTTCATGTAAGGGGGAGTCTTTTTAAGGCTCACTCAAATTTTTTCTCCTTATTTGTCATCATCAAAAAGGGGGAGATTGTTGGTCTTACAAGGCTTAAAATCTTGTTTTGATGATAACAAATAAGAGGAACTTAACATATTTGGTTAAGTGATGACTCTTTGGGACTCAACTATAAGAAAGCAAGGTCAAGTGTTCACAAGAATCCATTGAAGTCTTAAAATTAATATATATATATATATATCTATATATATATATGATCAAAAGAAGCTTAAAGGCATGGATCCCAAGATGATCTTTTAAAGTTTGAAAATTATGAGAGCATGGGTATTAAAGAGAAATCTCAAAGTATATTAAAGCTTGAAGAAAAGATGGAGCCAAAGCAAGCATGAACACTTAAGTGTTTAGAATGTCAAAGTCTTATGAAGTCTTTATGTAAGTACTTCATATTCAAATATCTCTTGAAATATATTGAAGCTCTTTAGGATGCAATAAAGACTTAGAGACCAATTTTTGAAAACTATGGAAAATGATTTTAAAAGTCACATTTAAGTTTTTCAAATAATAAGGGTTTAAATTCTTAAAAATTGAAATTTTTTAAAAAATGGACTTTCCAGCCGACCGACCAAGAATGAACTGGGTTTTCTCAGCCGATTGAAAATTAAAACCTTTAATTGGACTATCTAGCCGACTGACCAATTTGAACTATGTTCACTCAGCCGACTAACAATTAATACCCAAAATTCCTAGACAGACAGAACGGTCTCAACCGACTATCCAGCCGACTTACCTATACAAAACAAGTCCAGACGAGTGACTTAGCTGGCTTACCCACTGAGATTTTAAAGTTCGAACTTCAACGAAAAAATTTCCAAAAATTAGGTTTTCAAATTTAAATGTTGGGGGACACTCCAAGAAACTAGGGCAACAAGGAAACTCACTCAAAAAACTCTATAAATACTCCTTTAACCTAATGAATTTGTTGAACCAAGAATTATAATAAGCATTCAAGCCTTCAAGTTGAAATCACTTTTAAATCTCTCTCTTGCTCATCTATTTTGTTGAGAATACTAAAGTATTGATCCATCCTAATCTATTTCTTACTGCTAATGCTTATTCTAAGAAGGAATCTTGGTGAATTCTATACTTGAGCTTCATCTTATTTCTAATTGATATTTGAATTTTGAAGTATATAATGCTGAATTTGTACTAATCTGCTATTTGTGAGAGTATTCTTGTTCCAACAATTATTTTGTGTTTCTTGTAGTTCTTGGATGATTCTAGGTTGTTGGATCGTTGCCCAAGCGTGGGGTATCACTTGGAGAGGCATTGCTCTAACCTAGTGAAAGAGTGTTTGAGCGTAGGTTCGCTTGTAATGATTTTGTTCTGCCTGGAAAGGAACAGGTATAGTGTAATCCTTAGGTGGTTCACCTAAGGCGAGGACATAGGCTGGGGATAAGTTGAACCTCATAAAAACCTTGGTGTCCTTCTCTTTCCCTTACTCACTTTATTTTTCAGTATACCTATAAACTGTGTGGATGATTTAAATTTTTTATCGTATACTACATAGTTTCAAAATTAAATAAGTTGAAGATTAATTAGTTTTTAGGCTTATAGAAACCAAAAGGGAGTACATTGGTTGATCAATAATTTGCGGAAGCCGTAAGGGAGTACGTTGATTGGTTAACACCCAAAGACTCTTTAACTTAAAGTTTATTTAAAGTCGAAGCTTTTGGAAAGATTGTTGGATTTTATATTGCACATCATATTAAGAAAGCAAAATCATTAATACATGGCTTTAGATCAGCAAGCATACATTCTCAATCTTTACTTTAAGTGCAGAAACTTGCAAGCATTAAAATCTACCTTTGAATTAATAATCTATATAGTGTTTTAGTGCATACATTGACTTGTGCATTGTAATTCAATTGGTTGGTTGTTTAAGTTTTGTTTAAGTTGTGTGGTTGTGGATTGAATAAAGAACTAACTTTTTGTGTGATTGCTAAATCAATAGGAAGTTAAGAATTTGTTAAAAGAATTAAAAGTGGTGAAAAATTCATAAAAATAATTAAATAAAATGTTAATAATCCAATTCACCCCCACTTGGGACTACACCTTGGTTTTCATTAGTCACAATGTTTGTGAGATTAAGGATCAAATGAATAAGTTGATGGAGATGCTTAATTCTATGAGTAAAAAGAAAGTTGTCCAACCTCTAGAGTCTGCAACTAAAGATGATCCTTTTTTTTCCATCAGAATTCACACCAGTCAGTGGACATCTTTCATCGCAACCGGTGAATGTGACAATATGCTCGGGAACAAGCTTGGACCCATTCATTTCAATGACATCAACCCTAGGGTTTCAACCATCTAGGACTACACAAGCACCACCAATCATAATTCTTGATACCGAAGAAAAGGGAATACCAAAGGAAATAACTAAAAAAAAACAAGCTCCTAGTCTGGAGGTGAACTATAGGTATGAAGTATTAGAAGAGCGCTTGCGAGCTGTTTAGGATACAAATTTGTTTGGATCAGTAGATGCACTTGATATGTGTTTGGTGCTTAATGTGGTTTTACCATCAAAATTTAAAGTTCCATATTTTGAAAAGTTTAGTGGGTCTAGAGGTCAAGTCACTCATTTGAAAATGTATTGCCAAAATATGGCTACTTATTCTAATGTTGACAAGCTGGTTATCCATTGTTTCTAGGATAGTTTGACTGGGGCAGCTATGAGATGGTATATGTAGTTAGATTGTACAAGGATTCGCACTCTAAAAGATTTAGCTCTTGCCTTCATAGCACAGTACAAACATGTAAGTGAAAAGGCTCTAGGTAGGCTAACTTTAAAAAATATAGAAAAGAGGTCAAGTGAGTCATTCAAAGAATTTTCTTATTGATGGAGAGAAATGAAAACGCAGGTACATCATCCTCTGGTTGAGGATGAAGAAGCAATTTATGTATTTGTCAATACCCTTAAATACCCATACTTTAGTCATCTTATTGGAAGTACTCTTAGGAGTTTTGCAGATTTGGTAACCATTGGAGAAAGAATTGAAGATGAACTTAAAATGGGAAGGATAGACAACTCTAGTACTAGGCAATGGGCTACGAGGAGAAGAATGGAAAAAAAGAAAGATGGGGAGGTGCAAGCCATATAAGGTCACCTTTATAGAGGAAGTAATGCCAGATGGGTAAATGATAATACAATATTCAACCCTGTAGTAAATGGTATAGTTTAGTAACTACATATGTTTTCTTTGAGTTTGCCATCAAGCCTTGGGCAAAAGAATGTTCAAGCCTCAGAAAGAAGATTTCCAAGGGATACAAAGAGAATATAAATTCAGCCTGTCCCAATTACTTACGTATAATTTTCTTATAGTTGATGAAAAGTGTTGATTCAGGTGTAATCCCAAGAGGGGGGGGGGGTGTGAATTGGGTACTTTAAAAATTATTTGAATCTTATTTACCAATTAATCCCTCATCCTATATTTAACAAATTGCTTATCAAGTTTGTGTGAGATTACTCAACATACATACATGCAATGTAAATAATGAAGTGCGTTGTGGAAATTAAAAGATAAGGGAAGAGAGAATGCAAACATAGTATTTACAAGGTTCAGCCAACCCGACCTATGTCCTCGCCTTGAGCAACCCACTCAAGGATTCCACTATAATCCCTGCTTCTTAAATTGGAACGGAGCTTCCCTTACAATCTACTGCTTACAAGAGGTACAACTTCCTTCTAATCTGCTGCTTATAAGAGATAAAGCTCTCTTCTCAAACTTGGCTCACAACCTCAACCGTGAATACAATGAAATCTATAAAATACTCAAAGTTGCTTCCAACAAAGCTCGTGAGTACAATTCAAATTCCTAATATATAATCATATGATGAAACTTGAAGCTTAGAATGTATGTAACAATACAATCGTTAATGAATAAATATGCTTTGATACACAAATCCATTTTTTTATCAAATCTCTAAAACAATATTTATATGAATCAATGCTTTGGAGAACTTAGGTCAAATCTTTGAATACAAAAAAACTTTGAAGATTGCAAAGATTTGAAACACTTTATCACAACAGTATTTCTCTCAAGTTTTCAACCACAATATGAACTTTGTAATATGCAACCTAGTATATAAATATATGATGTGATTACCAACAATCAAAACTTAATATAAGATTTTTAGAAAATATCCTTCAATAATATATATACAGTTATGGACTTCTAAGGATATCTAATCAAATAGTTTTGAAGTAGACAAAAGATCAAGTCTTAACTAATAACACACTTGAATGATAAATCTTTAATCAATGGCAAACGAAAACTTTCTCAAGTAATGAACTTGTTAAAAACACTCTCTATATGTATATGAAAACTCAATATCAATCTTCTCTAAAGATATTCAATAACAGATGATGATATGAGATACTTGTGAAAACACTAAATGGATTAACCAAACCTCAATACCACGTTGTAATCAAAATGAGTAAATGAATCCCCTTTGATTTTCTAAGTTGATTTGCCCAAGCTTGATGAGTATGAACTAGAGTGCAGGCAATCATATAGCTATATGCTTAAGTTTCTCAATTTCTTTCAAAAGCAATGTTCTCTTCTTTTCTCTTTGATGTTAGTTTTCGTACTACGGTTTAAATGTTCAATATATAGGTGTCTTACCCTTAGAATCAATCTCAATCATTGGATCAAAAAATATCTCATGAGTTTTTTCATTAAAAAATAAATTTTTAAGTTTTCCCACAAGTTCAAATGATTGAGGAAAAACACCCAGACGACAAAAGTTCCTTAAAGCTTTGAAAAATCAACCTGGACACAGGGTCAAACGACTGAGGTTAAAAGCCCAGATGACTAAAGTGTTGGGTTCAGACGACTAAAGTCTGAGTTCAGTATTCTGAGGTGCTTCTGTCAGGTTCTGTGTTTCACCATAAATTCTTCAAATGACTGAACTTAATCTTCAGTCTTCTGAAGAAATTCTTCAGACAACTGAGGTTAACTTTGGTCCTATGAAGTGCAATCCTCAGATGACTGAACACTAAGTTCGTTCTTCTAAAGTGCAATCTTCAGATGACTGAATGTGGAGTTTAGTCTTTTGAACTTACAAATTCCTAGATTTTTTCTTCTTAATTTGAAAATCTGCTTTGCTCCCTTTCTTGGCTCGTTTATATAACATTTTTTTGGATTTTAAAAATATATCTAAGTCCATGAATTTCTGAAAATGATGTTCATGACATGCTTGAGTCCTAAAGTCATTTTAGGTTATATGTTGAGCCTCAAATTAAGTCATACGAAAATGTAAGTACATGAGTTCTAAGTTCCCATTCCCATGATGCTCTTGAATTTTTGCTTGCATCTTCATTATTGTACTCTTTGAGTTCCATGGATCCTACCAAGATATGTATGCTTTTTCCTTTATGACTTCCATGACTTGTTATCGTTCCATGCATGCTTAAACATAGTGCTTGTTCACAATCTCAATGCACAGATCAAATACCAAGTAATTTGTCATTATCAAAACAGGATTGGACTCATAGAGTCAGCAATCTCTCCCTTTTTGATGATGAAAAATACACGAGCAAAAATGTAGAATAAAGATGGGTTATGCCTAACAAGACCCCCTCTCAATTAATGCATCAAATATTCAGTGTGAAATATGCTCATGGCAAATATAATATGTTCATGTTCATACACATGTTGTTTAGCCTGATTTTCCTCCTATGACCTGATATTTCTCCCCCATTACACAACTAGTGTTACCAACAATTTTTGCTATTCTTCTCCTTTACACAATTAGAAAAAAAAAAATTTTTGCTCTTTACAATTTTTGCTCCTTAATTTTCTCCCCCTTTTGACATCAACAAAAAGGTGTATAAAAAATAGTGCGTGTGTGTACATAACCTTATTTTCTTCTTCCATTTTAAATCTTAAAGTTTTAAACTTGTTTAGCTATCAAATTTTACAAAAAATTACTTCTCCCCTTTTTACATCAACCACCCCCTTGCTAATGCATAAATCTGTGTTGTGGAATGTAAATTTCATTGTGAACATACAGAGTGTGCCAAATTTGCAAAGATTATGTGAAGATACTAAATGTTGATTAATGTGACACCAATTGTTTACATCTTTAAAATGTGATACTAAATGAGAAGAAATGAGTGAAATATGAAATTTTGAACAGATCGTGAATATTAAGCGACGTTGCTCCCCCTAAATTATGTCATTTACTATAACTCTAGGGAACCTCTCGACTATGCATCAAGCCTAATTCTCGCCTAATTTGGATAAACCTATCCTCCACAAGTGGTTTCGTGAATATGTCTGCCCATTGTTCGTCCGTGCATACAAACTCAAGTGTTACATCTCCTTTTTGCACAAGATTATGAAGAAAATGATGTTTTATCTCTATATGTTTAGTTCGTGAGTGTGAAATAGGATTCTTTGAGATGTTTATTGCACTTACATGATCGCATCTCATAGGAATTGTTTTATAACTTAGTCCAAAATTCGTCAATTGTTGCTTCATGTATAGCATTTGAGCACAACAACTACCTGCCGCTATGTATTCAGCCTCAGCTGTGGAAAGAGCAGTTGAATTATGCTTCTTAGAAAACTAAAAGACTAATGAATGTCCTAAGAAATGACAAGTTCCACTCATGCTTTTCCTATCCACTTCGCTACCCGCAAAATCAGCATCTGAATAGCTGATAATCTCAAAAGATGTGTACTTAGGATACCATAATCCAATTTCCACGGTTCCTATTAGGTATCTAAGTATTCATTTAACAGCTAGCAAATGTGACTCTTTTGGTGCAGACAGAAATCTTGCGCACAAACATATGCTAAACATTATGTGAGGTTTACTAGCAGTTAGATATAATAAGCTACCTATCATTCCACGATAATGTTTGACATGTACTAGTATACCTTGTTCATCTTTATCTAATTTCAGTGAAGCACTTATAGGTGTACCTAGTATTTTTCAATTTTCCCTATTAAACTTTTTGAGTAGAACTCTAATGTACTTCGATTGATTTATAAATATTCCATGTTTTTCTTGTTTGATTTGAAGTCCTAGAAAGAAATTTAGTTCACCCATCATGCTCATCTCAAATTCATTTTGCATAGTGTTAGCAAATTCATTACACAATTCTTTATTTGTGGCTCCAAAAATAATATCATCTACATAAACTTGGACTAGGAGAATGTCATCTTTCTTAGTCTATATGAACAAAGTTGTGTCTATCTTTCCTCTGATAAATCCTTTCTCTAGTAGAAATCCGCTTAGTCTTTTATACCAAGCTCTAGAAGCTTGCTTTAAACCGTACAAAACTTTTGTCAGTCTATACATGTGATCTAGATTCTTATAGTTTTCAAAACCTGGGGGTTGTTCTACATATACCTCTTCACTTATGTAGCCATTTAAAAATGTACTCGTAACATCCATTTGATATAACTTGAAATCCTCAAAAGATGCATATGCTAAAAGCATTCGAATGGCTTCCATTCTAGCTACAGGTGCAAAGGTTTCTTCAAAATCCATACCTTCTTCCTGGCTATATCCCTGAGCTACTAGTCTAGCCTTATTTCTAACAACTGTCCCATGTTCATCCTTTTTATTCTTATATATCCATTTTGTTCTAATGATTGTTTTATCCTCAGGTCTAGGAACTAATGTTCATACTTTGTTTCTTTCAAATTGATTTAACTCTTATTGCATGGACATCACCCATGATTCATCCTCTATAGCTTCACTCACATTCTTAGGTTCTTCTTGAGATAGAAATGCAAAATGACTAATCATATTCCTAAGAGAGGATCAAGTGGCTACTCCACGTAATAGTTCACCTATTATTTAATCAATGAGATGATTCTTAATGTGCTTCCATTCTCTATGTGGTTCATTAACCTCATTTTCAATTTGATTTGTTTCAGTGGATGGTTCCTTAGTTTCACTTTTCTTTCTTGAATCATATTTAATGGATATTTCTTCAAGTTCCTTGTTTATCTCAATTTCATCTTCATCAGTTCTTTTGGAGAAGGGATTTGACTCATCGAACACAACATAAATAGATTCTATAACTGTTAATGTTCGGTTGTTATAAACTCTATAGGCTTTACTATCTACGACATACCCTAGGAAGATACCTTCATCTAATTTCATATCAAACTTTCCTAGATGCTCATTGTATGTAAGCACAAAACATTTACTGTCAAAGACATGAAAATATGATATGTTTTGTCTATGGCCATTCCATAACTCTTACGGGGTCTTATTAAGAGATGGTTTAATCAATACTCTTTTTAGAATGTAGCAGGTAGTATTCACTACCTTAGCCTAGAAATACTTAGGTAATTTATGTTTATTAAGCGTAGTTCTGGTCATTTCTTGTATAGACCTATTCTTCATCTCAACTACACCATTCTGTTATGGTGTTGTTCTAGGGGCCGAAAAGTTATAGGAAATTCCTAAAGTATTACAGTACTCTTCCATGCCTTGATTTTTAAATTCTCTACCCTTATCACTCTGAATTTTTGTGATAGTATATCCCTTTTCATTTTGGATTTTCTTGCATGGGTTTATAAATTGTTCACATGCTTCATCTTTGTGACTTAAGAATAATACCCATGTATATCTTGAAAAATCATCAACTATGACAAATGCGTATGATTTTCCTCCTAAACTCTGAATTGGGTTTGGACCAAATAATACTAAGTGTAGCATTTGGAGTGGCCTAGTAGTGGAGATTTCTTTCTTCTTATTAAAGCTTGTTCTTGCTTGTTTTCCTAGTTGATAGGCCTCAAAAATTTTATTTTTGACGAATTTTGTCTTACGCAATCCTTTAACTAAGTCTCCCTTAGCTAGTTTAGAAATTAAATCCATGTTTGCGTGTCCTAGTCTCCTATGCCAAATCCAAATAATTTAATTCATAGCATAGAAGCATCTCACACTCTGTGAGGTCAAGTTATCAAAACTTATGGTATATACATTTTCATGACGCTCAACTATGAATAGTATCTTATTATCAGTTTTGTGTTCAACTATGCACTTATCATGTTCAAACGAAACTTTGTAACCTTTATCACACAGTTGGCTTATACTCAACAAATAGTGCTTTAAACCCTAAACAAGTAAAACATCATCAATAATAAGTGATGAATCATTACAAACTTTACCTACACCTGTGATCCTTCCCTTCGCATTATCTCCAAAGGTGACAAATCCTTCATCCTTGGGTGTGATGGATGTGAACTTTGCTCTATCCCCGGTCATGTGACATGAACATCCGCTATCCATATACCATCCGTCTTTTGAGGATGATGATATTAAGCATATCTACAAGACACAATCAGACAACTAGCTTTGGTACCCAGATTTTCTTGGCTCCAGGGGGGTTATTGCTAGATTCTCCATTTACCTTCCATACTTTCTTAATTTTAACATCTTAATTTTTGAAAGGACTGTCAAATTTTATGTGACCCAACCTTTTACATTTAAAACATGTAATATGTCTATGATAATCCTTAGTTGGAACATATGATTTTAACTCTTTTATAAAATACCCTATGTAAAGATGTCTTTGTGTTAAATTTTCTTTCCCATTAAAACCAACACCTTCCTTTTCTAGGGAATTTCTTTGACTCCCTAGGGGCTTTTCAAAATTAGTTTTTCTTTCAATGAACTTGCAAATAATCTCAGATTTATGTCTCAAATTCTTTTCTAATTCCTCAATTTTCAAATCTTTGTCTTTTATGAAAGATGCATGAGATTCATTTTGTTGTTCAACTAAGCTTGAAAGTTCTTTGACTTTACTTTTCAACTCAAAAATTTTCTTTGTTTTCTTCTCAAGCATTTTAATAGAGTACAATTATTCTTGTTTTAGTTCATCATATGAAATCATGTCATTTTCATTTTCAGAATCACTAAAATATTACGAAGATGATGAAAATGATGATTGTACCTCAAGGTCATCCCGTGCCATTAGACACAGATTGGAAATCTCATCATCACTGGATTCAGATTCTAAACAGCTAGTGCTATGTGCATACCAACCGTCTTTCAACGCCTTCTTCTTTTTTTTGGAGGCTTTCACTAGTTTGGGACACTTAGGCTTGATGTGTCCAACCTCTCGGTAGTTGTAGCATGTTCAAGGATCTTCCTTCTTTTTCTTCCTTCTTTAAAGAATTTATGATGTGTGTGAATCTAGTGTACATGGATTGTATAGATTCATCATCTGTTATTTTAAATGCTTCATATTCACTGGTGAGCACGTCTATCCTACTATCCTTGATTTCCTTAGTGCCTTCATGTGTAACTTCTATTTTTTCCCAAATTTCTTTGGCTGAGTTACATGTCATTACCTTATTAAATTCATTTACATCTAATTCACAGAAAAGCAAGTTCAATGTCGTAGCATTTATTTGTACTGACTTCCAGTCTTCCTCAATATTTTCATCTTCAGTTTTAGGTACATTTATCGTATCAATTACTTTCATGGGAACAAGGTTGCCCTTAGTAACCATCTTCCATACCTTCCAATCTACATTTAACAAGTATATGCTCATCCTACGTTTCCAATAGGTGTAATTTATACAACAGAAAATTGGTGGTCTAGTGGATGAGTGTCCCTCATCGAATGGAATTACACTGATACGTGCCATGTGATCTTTTTACAAATGAACTATTAAGTCTATGTAAACCCGCCCTAATACCAAATTTTGAGTTAGGCATAATCCCAAAAGGGGGCGTGAATTAGGTATTTTAAAAATTATTTCAATCTTATTTACCAATTAATCCCTCTTCCTATATTTAACAAATTGCTTACCAAGTTTGTGTGAGATTATTCAATATACATATATGCAATGTAAATAATGAAGTGCGTTGTGGAAATTAAAAAATAAGGGAAGAGAGAATGCAAATACAGTTTTTTCGAGGTTCCTCACCTTGAGCAACTCACTCAAGGATTCCACTATAATCCCTGCTCCTTAAATTGGGATGGAGCTTCCTTTACAATCCTCTACTTACAAGAGGTACAGCTTCCTTCAAATCCGCTGCTTACAAGAGATACAAATCTCTCCTCAAACCCGGTTCACAACCCGAACCGTGAATACAATGAAGTTTGTGAAACACTCAAAGTTGCTTCCCACAAAGCTCGTGAGTACAATTCAAATTCCTAATACATAATCATATGATGAAACTTGAAGTTCAGAATGTATGTAACGATACAATTGTTAATGAATGAATATGCTTCAATACTCAAATCCTTTTTTTTTTTTTTTATCAAATCTCTCAAAAAAATATTTATATGAATCAATGCTTTGGAGAACTTAGGTTAAATCTTTGAATACAAACAAACTTTTAAGATTGCAAAGATTTGAAACACACTTTATCACAACAGCATTTCTCTCAAGTTTTCAACCACAATATGATCCTTTTAATATGCAACTTCGCATATATATATATATATATATATATGATGTGATTACCAACGATCAAAACTTAACATAAGATTTTTAGAAAATATCCTTCAATAATATATATACAGTTATGGACTTCTAAGGATATCTAATCAAATAGTTTTGAAGTATCCAAAAGATCAATTCTTTAACTAATAACACACTTGAATGATAACTCTTTAATCAATGGCAAACGAAAACTTTCTCAAGTAATGAACTTGTCAAAAACACTGTTTATATGTATATGAAAGCTAATGATCAATCTTCTCTAAAGATTTTCAATAATTGATGATGATATGAGATACTTGTGAAAACACTAAATGGATTAACCAAACCCCAATACCACGTTGAAATCAAAATGAGTAAATGAATCCCCTTTGATTTTCTGAGTTGATTTGCCCAAGCTTGATGAGTATGAACTAGAGTGTAGACAATTGTATAGCTATATGCTTAAGTTTCTCAATTTCTTTCAAAAGCAATGTTCTCTTCTCTTCTTTTTGATCTTAGCTTCCGTACTAGGGTTTAGATGTTCAATATATGGGTGTCTTACCCTTAGAATCAATCTCTACCATTGTATCAAAAAATATCTCGCAAATTTTTTAAGTTTTCCCGCAAGTTTAGACGACTGAAGTTCCTTAAAGCTTCGAAAAATCAACCTGGACACAGGGTCAAACGATTGAGGTTAAAGGCCTAGATGATAGAAGTGTTAGGTTTAGACGACTGAAGTCTGAGTTTAGTCTTCTGAGGTTCTTCTGCCAGGTTCTGTGTTTCACCATAAATTATTTAGACAGCTGAACATAATCTTCGATGTTCTAAAGAAATTCTTCAGACAACTGAGGTTAACTTTGTTCTTCTAAAGTGCAATCTTCAGATGACTGAACGTGGATTTTTTCTTCTTAATTTGAGAGTATTCTTTGCATCCTTTCTTGGCTCTTTTATGAAACATTTTTCAGGATTTTGAAAATATATCTAAGTCCATGAATGTTCCCAAATGATGTTCATGAAATGCATGAGTCCTAAAGTCATTCTAGGGTATATATTGAGCCTCGAATTAAATCATATGAAAATGTAAGTATATGAGTTCTAAGTACTCATTCCCATGACGCTCTTGAACTTGTTGTTTGCATCTTCATTCTTGTACTCTTTGAGTTCCATGGATCTTGCCAAGATATGTATGCTTTGTACTTTATGGCTTCCATGACTTGTTATCCTTCTGTGCATGCTTAAACATAGTTTATGTTCACAATCTCAATGCGCTGATGAAATACCAAGTGATTTGTCATTACCAAAATCGGATTGGACTCATAGAGTCAACAAAAAGTCTATTAGTCGCCCCAATACTAAGAGTGTTAGTACAAAAAAATGGTACGACCCAAATGCTCGATGTGAATACCATGTTGGGGCATTAGGTTACTCAATTGAAAAGTTTTGGCCCTATAAGTACAAGGTGCAAACTTTGAGATATGCATAGAAGTTGTCTTTTGATGAGGAACCCAACGTCCATGGTAATCAATTGCCTAAACATGGTAGGCCGCAATAAATTGAATGTAGTAAGGATAGGAAGGAAAAGATGCTCACTTAGTAGAATTCCATACTAGGTTGACTTGTTACAGACTTCGACAGTGGATTAATTCGACACAGAAGTGACTATGGAAAATTGGATTAAATAAATGAAATATGCTTGAGTACCTAGTAGTAATGAAATAAGTAAAATCCTAGAGATGTTTATTGTTGACTTTTTGAGTCCAATCCCTGTTTTGATAATGACAAAGCATATGCATCTTATGTATGTATTTAGTAGTGAGTAGGTTTATAACTCAGCACACACATAAGGAAATGAAAAATGGAAGCCTGAGGGACGTAAAGATCATATCTTTCGACCTATTCCGTGGGAAATTAATGAGCAAAGGATATGAAGACATTTATTTAAATTGTATTGAATTTAGTCCTATATTGTAATAATTCTTATCTTGCATGCTATGATGCTAAGCTCAAACGGGCCATATACTGACCATAGGGAACCAAAATCTTTCATGAAAAACCTTTTTATAAAAATGCTTAAATCATACAAAGGTTTTAAAATGTTTTTGAAATCAAAATTTTGACTAAAACTAAAATTCTCAACGTGCTCAGTCAACCAGTCGTGGTTAAGTATAAATGACCCAGTCAACCGGCTGGTCATATTGGCCTGGGTTGTGTGTGCCCAGTCTATCGACCATTTCATGCTATGTTAAGCCTAGTCGATTGACCAGAGTTTAAGGCCAAGTTTTGTAAAGCCCCAATTGACCGGATAGTGCCTTTAGGCCAATTTGGCATACCCTAGCCGATTGGCCATTTTTAGTCTATGAACCCTAGTCAATCGCCCATCAAAGCCCAGTCGACCGGATCATTAGGCCGACAGACCGTTTCTTGGTCATTTGGAAAATCGCCCAAGGCCAATCGACCGGCACTTTGCCTCATCGACCGAACCTTCTAGATTTTTGAAAATAGCTTAGGGCCAGCCAACCAAAGCAGTTCCCACTCAACTAGACCTCTCGAGTTGGCCAATTTTTAAAGTCAAAATGTCATTAATTTTTTATTGAACAAGTTATTTAATGCCCAATAGGTCCATAAGGTTCATATATTTAAAAGATTCTATAAATACCGCTTTCATAACTCATTTCTAACATTGTGATTATATTGAAAGTCCTCTTAAAAATTTTGTGCTTCATTTTCTCTTATTTTTCAAATAAAAGAAAATCATTTGTAGGCTTGTCAAGACTTGGGTCGTTAACTATCAAAAATAATATTTATAAAACCTAACTATTCCCAAGTTCAGTAGAAAGTGGGGAAGTTGAGCATTGATCCACAGGGACTAAACTGTGCAGTTGTAAACCATTTCTCAATCAGTTTATTAATGCCTTATGTAAAAAGAAAGATAAAAAGATGATATTTTGGAATTGGTGAAATCTAAGCAACTATAGGAAAGCAAGTAAAAACTATATTACCCTACTCCTACAAATTAGTGCTAAGATTATGAATCAGGTGCTGGACTTCTTGTCTCTAACTACATTAAACTAGGAATACATAAAAGTACTAACCTGAGCCATCTCAGGCCAAAGCGAGAGAGGGTCATTTGAGGGCACATGGTAGGAAAGGTGCACTAACCATCTCGAGCACGGTCGGGAACTGGTGTATACCCTCTCTTAGCGATCACGAACACCTCTGCGTATCCGTAGCCAACTACTTATCTTGAGTGAAACAATAGTAGTGCTATTCCTTACTATAGCCTTTCATCATTCACCAAAGTAATAAATCAAAAGCTGTAAAGGAAAGCATGTAAAAGAAATCGGCAAAGAGAAAGTAAGTAAAAGATCGATCCTTTGTATTCAGTACGTCTATCACCAAAGCTTGAAGGAACAATAGAATGATCATGTAATATACAAGGAGATTACACAAACATCGTTGGTTGTCACAAGACGTTGGACACTTCATGCACACACTGAAATAGGAATTGAAATATACTCTACTCCTACTCTAACTTAGCTCTCAATGACGTCTTAGGTCTCTCACTAACCTAAGAGAGGCCAAAAGGGAACGCAGAGCTCATGTTCGTAGTGATTACTTATAGGCTCTAGGGTTTACAAAGTTTTTTTGACAGTTTAGGAAAGTCTATAGCAAATCTCGCATAGAAGATCGTTGTTGTCGATCAAGTCGCCACTGTGCTTTCCTTGACCGCGACTTGGTCGATTCTCTAGAGAAAATAGGGATTTGAGTCTTCAACATCGTCGACTCAAGTGCACCATGAGGTCTTGCTAGTCGAAGCTCGCAGGATCTCGAACTTTAGGGAATCTCAGGCACTCGACATAGTTGCCCTTCATGATCTCTCTGGTTGAACACTTCGTAAGGCTCTCGATAATTTTGATCTTAGTTCTAGCTCAGTATCTCGATGTGGTCACCTTGGAGAGTCTCTTGGTCGAGGACTTCGTCGATCTTTGCAACATTTCTTCCTCATTCTGAGCCTGGGAACCTGTGAGTAAAGACTTTGTCGCCCCTTATGTTGCTTGTCGCACCACTTGGTCGAGCAAAGCCTTATTGTCCTTTGATGATTTGGAGCTTCAAAAGTTTGGCTGAGTATCTCATTCGAGCTTTGTGTGTCCCCAAAGTCTCCTTTAGTTTCTCGTATGCCTAATTCCTTGGTTTTGACCTATTTTTCCTGAAAAGGTGAACAAATCTTGTATAGCTCTGAACAATGATAACTCTGAGTAATTACGTAATAAAACAAGTATAAACAAAGGTAAATGAGGGTCTAAAATCATACATTTTAGGGACTCGTCAATCATTTATACTCTCTTACCCTCATTCTTTTGAAAAACATTTTAAGAGAGCATTTGATTTTCCTTCACTCCTTTATTTGCAAATTAATTGCTTTTGAAGGATTGTTGAAAGGAGCATTTATTTGGGGCATTTATTTCTTCATCCAAAGCATTTACTCTCATTAAATCCTCACTTTGAAAATCATTTTTAGAGAGTAAGGCTTGAGTTTCTCCACATATTTTTCTTGATAAATATTTTTAAGAAACTTTATTTAGCTTGTGAATCTTTGTGCACATCCATTGCAGGATTCAAAAACTCACTAGTCTTTATTGCAAAAATCATTTTGAGAAAAAACCCTAACTTCCTTTGAACAAGTTTTTTAATATCTTTGTAGAAGAAATCATTTGGGCTTGAATCTTTGAAATATTCATTATACACATTTTATTCAAAGATTCCAAAAGTTTCATTAAAAAAATTACCATACTCTATAAAACATTATTTCATATAATTTGAGAGTGCATATAGAACTTCAAATTGTACGACTTTACTTATTTAAGAAGCATCTTATTCGTACACAAATTTATTTCATATCTTTTGTATCCCTGCGGTTTAGGTAGTGAACCGTGTTCCTAGTGTGAGGTGTTACTAGAGGGGGAGGACACTATCCTGTAAGGTGTGTACCGGTTTGGCTCCGCCCAGTTAAGTGAGCTAGGGAGACTCCGCCCTGTAAAGAGAAATGGTTTGCCTTCACTCTGTAAGTAAGCTAGGGAGACTCCGTTTTCTAAGGAGTATTGTAAACGACGTCGCTTCGTCTGGTTGAGTGAGCAAGGTAGTGGAATCCTTGGGTGGTTTGCCTAAGGCAAGGATGTAGGCAGGATTGACCAAACCTCGATAAAAATATTATGTTTGCTCTCTCTCCTTATACTCATTAATTTCCGCACTTTAATTTCCACACATGTATGTTTGATTATTCATTGTTGTAACTATGTTACATGCATTTATTAAATATTTGTTGTATTTCTGATTGCTTAGAAAGACCCTAGGTTGTGTAATACTAGTTGCGGTTTAAAAACAAAACATATTTGACCTAGGAATTTTTTTTAAAATACCCAATTCACCCCCCTCTTCATATTACACCATAACGGCCAATCGGTATTAGAGTCTCGTTGCAAGAAGCTTAACCGCTTGTGTTAAAGATTGTAATGGCTCACGTCGGTGTATACCCATTTTGTGAGGGACGGTCCTTTTCTAGGTCTTCATTGTTTTGTTGTGTTGATTACACCTCGTGGAAACAATGAATGAGCATTTTTGTAAAATCAATGAATTGGAGGGCCTAGAAAATGATTGTTAAAGGAAATTGTATGCAGATGAATGAAAATGATATTAGGTCAATGCATGCAAATTCAAATGTCATGGATATGTTATATCGTGCTTTAGATTCTAATGTTTTTCTATCATGACATGTAAATGCGCAAGAGACATATGGTTAGAGCTCGATAGGAGATACAGAGGATTCGAAGAGAAGGAGATTAATACTCCAATTGGTTCAGCTGCAAATGATCAGGTTTAAGCAACTTGTTGCTTAACTTCATTAGTTCATGTATCTTAGTCTCTTTCATTGAATGTTTCATATGATAAAAGTAATGATGAAAGCATGCCTTTTAAGGTGGAACTAGAAAATGCTTTTTTGAAAATGCATAATTTTATGGTTAAAGTGTCTGAGAAGAAAATATTCTTGATAAATGAGAATAAAAAGTTGGCAAGACAATTAGTAAAATTAAAAGTTTATAATGCTATTCTAGAGAAGAAAAAGATGGAAGATATTGAAATTATCTGCTTGGAGGAAGATTCTAAAATAATTTTCAAGGCTAAAAGTGAGAAGAACAATTCAAAGAAACCCTTAGGAGCCAAAAGAAATAAATCATTCAAAAGGGGTTCATCCTTTAAATCCCACAACAACCTTAACATATATACAAAACTAGCTTATTTTGTAAAATGAAAAGGCATACCCGATATAAGTGTCCATTTAGAGGTGCCCGAGGCAAAGATAAGAAAAATGATATGGGCATTTAGGAAAGTAAATCCCTCGGGATCAAAGAAAAATGGATTCTAATAGGAATTACATAATTGTTTAATTCTTCCTTAGATCTTAGGATTAGGTTTAGGGGGCAGTGAAGACTAAGAGCCTTAGGAAGTGGTTTGTGCCTAAAATGTTAAAACCTAGTATATGCATTTACTATACACTATTGTTATACTAAGAATCTTAGTGAAGCTAGCTAGTATGGAGATTCAAGTAGCACATCCAACCCGAACTTAATACATATATATCATAATGATTGGTAAAAATATGAAATTATTGGCTACAACATGTAAGCTTTGAACTGAAAAAGGAATGTGGTCATCTCTGCTTGAGTGAGATGTTAGTCTCCACACAATCCACATCATTCCTCTAATTGGTTCAAAGTAAAGGTTGAGGGCTTAATTGACTAAAATATCAGGAACCTTTCAAATCTGAGATGAATTACATAAATTCATTATTGAATAATATCTCAGAAGCATACTTGAATTAAAATCCACTTCCAAATGGACAAAAACATCCTTGCTTGGTACATAATTCTTAATGCTTAACCCATGCCTAAACATGAATATTTTAAGTTAAGCATCTTTCATACACTGCATAGAATTGAGCCCTAAGAATCCATCTTAGCTTATCTATAATACATTAAATGATTAAATCTCTTTAATGGATGGCAATTATCTCTTGATCATGATTAGAGCATAAACTGCCTTGGGCCATTCAAAATTGTTGATTTCATCTCCTTTCATTATCAAGTACTTATTGGATGTCACTCATGGTTAACATTGCAAGAAAGCTGTCTTGAGAAGCAGTCGCTTCTGGAAGATGATTGGCTAGAGTTTGCAAGAAACCATGACTTGCACGTGGGCGATTTCTTGGTGTTCATGCATGAATGGAACTTGGTGTTTCATATTATGGTCTTTAAACCAACTACCTATGAGAGGAAATACTCATTTTTTGATCATCATCTTGCGAAATTAGGAGATGATTATCAAAGCCAAGATAAGGATCAAAGAATCAAGCCGAGCACTGTGCTTGATTTTAGAGAGTCTAAAGATGTCTTGAAGAAGAAGCCAGTGCATCCCTATTGTTGAAGCAATGTTCCCTTTTCTTTAGGATCCTACAATACGTATACCATCATCCTTTACGAGAGCTAAAAGTTTAAGTGACCGATTCTGCAAGATTATCGTAATAGACGAAAAAGGAAAAATCATGGCCAGAGAAATTATGGTACAAGAATATGTGACGGTCGAGGTTGCATTAATCATGGATGGCTTGCCTTCCAAATTGCAAACTACCAAAATAGTTGATACATAATCTTTAGCTTGCCTATCCTGAATAATGTACTGTCTCTCCTCTCATAAGCTCCCAAATAAAATTCAAATCCTTTAGAGCTTGATATCCTTAGAAATGTGTTGAATGGCTAAGATGATTGTACTTGGTTTCAATCTAGATGACAGTTCAAAGTTTAAAGAAACCTATGCATGAGCAATTAAATTTGGAAGTCGTTCGAACTTGAGCCTCTCACATGTTAAGATTCATACGAAAAGAGGCAAAAATAGGCTTAGTACATCTAAAGAGATATTCATTGGGAATTTTTGGTCCTCCAAGCCTAGGGATCCTAGGGACTCAAAGCCAAGTTTAAATCATTGAAAATCTTAGGGCACTTGGCTAAGAACTTTAATAATGAAAAGAAGATAAAGATATAAGATGGTAATGTTTTGAGTGCCTAACTGAGGGAGAGCATTTTTCTTTCATAGGTATATTAATTAAATGCTCTAATGATCTTACTTTGTTTATACTTGTATGTCTTTGTGAGTACAACACTACAAATTATTGTCTATAATGTACTGAATGCTTAGAATTGTTTGACGGATAGTGATTAGTTCTTAATATGGTATCATGAACTTTTATCGATTATACTTGATTGGATATATTGAATTGCATGCTTAATCTGGAACGCCAACTGTATGGCTGATGCAGTATTGTGTATTGCATGCTGGTAGATACTTTTAGGTTGTTGCATGCTTAAAGTGAATTACTTACTGAAAACAATCAGGTTTTGGTGCACGTTTTTATGGAAAAATGTTCTATTTACAAATGGCATCTTGCCAAAATTTTGTTAGAATTAATTCTTCCTAAAATGATCAAAGTCCATAAATCAAATACTAAAATGATTATGATTTATGCATACGTATGTGAACTGCATGATTATTTGAATATAACCTTATTGGCTATCTATTGACTTTTTGAGTCTGATCTCTATTTTGATGCTAACAAAACACTAGTATCTTATGTGTGTTTAAGTATGTGAATAGGTCTAAATTTCTACACATATACGATCAAGGGATTTGGAAACCAAAAGAAAAATCAAGATCATATGTATCTAGCGCATTCCGTGAATGAGCAAAGAAGAAGAAGAGGACTGTTTAAATTGTAAATGCATATTTATTTTGATTTGGTCTGTAATATAATGCATGACATGCATGATGTGGATGATCATTTCAAACAACTGTAGATTGACCCTAGGAACCAGCACTTTTCACAAAAACTTATTTCTTAAATTATCTAATTTGTTAGGGTCAAAGATTAGTGTTAAAACAAAGTTTACAAAAACTTCGGTCATCTAACGCCAAATATTTTGGCTAAATTTAAAAGCTTCAACCGTAGGGAATCAAACAAGGACCATAGCTAACCTTAGGGGCAAAAGGGGAATTTCACTTGCCTCGGTCGACCGACCATCACAAGGTCATTTGACCTTGGTTGATCAAATTAAGAATTTGACCAAAGTCAAAGCTTCGGTCGACTGAACCCTTAGCAGTATTAATGCCTCGGTCGACCGAACCGACTAGAAGTCAGCATATTGACTTCGCTTGGTCGACCATTTTGGAATGAATGTGTCTTTCATGGTCAACAGAACTCACACGTGACTGACACCCAACTGTTCAGCTTGACTGAACTTATAGTTCATTTTGGCCACGGCCGACCGAACCATATGAGTAGTAAACTGAACCTAACCCACGGTCGACCGAGGCTACGAAGGGTTCAAAATTGCCCTAAGATGATTGACCGAACCTATAGTTTAAAATTGACATAGTCGACCGAACTTAGTAATATGGTCGACCGAACCTTGAATATGTTCGACCGAACCTCTCGGGTTGGTGAAATTTTTACCATAGTGAATCAGGGTTAATTCTCATTAAACATAATTAAACAATTTTCAAAATACCTTGTATATCCCCAACGGTTCAATTTCTGCCCAACTCTATATATCCCCCCTCATTTGTCATAATTTAAAAAAAAAAAGAAAAGAAAAGAAAAGAGATTAGCATATAGATTAGAAAGTTTTCTCTCAAAATTTTATTGAGTTAAATCTTTCATACTCCTATCCTTTTTACAAGTATATTGTCAAAAACTCTTTCTTATACTCATTTGATCATATATCTTTAGAAAGATAATATTTCCTCACATTCTTCATTTGCATATTGATTGCATTTCGAAGCTAGGTTGAGTGTTATTCTTTTGTGGGAATATTTCATACTACTCAAAAGCTTATCTCTCTCCCATGCTTGCATTTGTTATGTATTGATTTTTGGAGAGTGGCTTAAAGTTTTTCCCATTGTGTTTCATTTATAAATATTAGATTGGGAAAAGCTCTTCATTGGCTTAAGAACTTGCATCCTCATTGCAAGTTTCATAAGTTTGCTTTGCGTTTTGATAAAATAATTTTTAGAAACCTTAAGCCCTAATATCCATTGTGCTTGATACTTAAAAAATATTTTTCAGATATTTGTTTAGGGTTCTAGTTTAGAATGTCAAAACATCATAAGAAGTCTTTATGTAAGTACTTCATATTTAAATATCTCTTGAACTGTTTTTGAAGCTCTTCTAGGGTTAATTATGGACTCAAAGACCTTATTAAAAAACCCAAAAAATGTTTTATGAGAAATCAAAGTAAGAGAGCACAAATGATTTTGAAACCAAAAATGAAAATTCTAAAGTTGGTCTGCCTAGACGGCTGAGGTGTACCCTCAGAAGTGTGAAGATGCAACCTCAGATGATTGAAGTTTTACTTCAGACATATGAAGAATTTCTACAGAAGACTAAAGAATTAGTTCAGTCAACTGAAGATTTATTTGTTGAAACACAAAACAGGTAGAATACCCTCAGAAGACTGAACCCTTAGTTCAATCGTCTAAGCTGGGACTTCAGAAGACTAAACACGAAGTTTAGTCGTCTGACCCTATGTCTAGATTATAATTTTCAATGCTTTAAGGAACATGAGAAGACTAAACCCAATAGTTTAGTCGTCTGAACACTATTAACTGTTAGAAAAATTAAATGTTTAAAATTTCAAATTAAGGTTTCTTGAGCCCCAAAATTAATGAAAACTTAGAAGATACTCCAAGTAAACTTGGGCAACACAGAATCACTTTTAGAATCCTATAAATACATTGTTTTGCAAATCAAACCAAGACTAAGAACAAAAGAATTGAAAAATCTATTTGTAAGCTGAAAGCTCTTGCTACTCTCTCTTGCTCAAATCTTTACTCAACCGATGTGCTGAATTTCTGAAGTGCTGGTCATCACACTACTAAGTTCTAAGTTACTAATTCTCATCTAGAAGGAACTTGGTAAATTCTTCTCTTGAGCTTCAATTGTATTTCATGTTGATATTTAATTATTGAAGTACATAGTGATTGAATTTGTACTAATCTTCTCTTTGCGAGATTGTCACTGTACCTAGCTATTTCTTCTTGTTTCTTTGACGATTCCAAGTTGTTGGATCATTGACCGAGTGTGGGGTATCACTTGGAGAGGCACTGCTCTAGCCTATTGAAGGAGTGACCGAGTGTGGGGTATCACTTGGAGAGGCATTTCTCTAGCGTACTTAAGGTGTGTTTGATCATAGGGTATCACTTGTAAAAGGTTTGTTCCGTTCGGAAAAGAACGGTATAGTGGAATCCTCTAATGGTATTGGCCAAAGGCGAGGAGTTAGGCTGGGGATAAGCTGAACCTCATAAAAAGCGTGGTGTCACTCTCTTTCCTTATTCTTTTTAATTTTCAGCATATATTAACTGCGTGGTTGTGTTTTAATTTTTGATCATATACATTACGTGGATCAGATATTAAAAAAAATAAAGCTTAATTTGTTTTTGAGAATTTGTGAAAACCGAAAGGAAGTATGTTAGTGGATCAATACAAATTGCGAAAACCATAAAGGAGTACATTGATTGGTCAACACCCAAAACCTATTAACTGAAGGTTTATTTGAAATTTGAATTTTGAGAAGAGTGTGGATGTTATATTGCTTATTATCTTGGAAGACAAATTTCATCAATACAGGGCTTGAATCAATTATATACACAGGGCTACATACAAAAGCTGAGAATTGTCAAAAAGTTGAATGTTATATTGAGTGGTTGATTACTTTAAAGTTGATTTATTGGTTGGATTTTTGTTTAAGTTTTGGTTTACTTATGTTGTGTTGAAGTATTGGTTTGTGGTTTACTAAGATTTGTTAGGTGTTAGCTGAATTAATAAGAGGTCAAAGAATTCTTAAAAGGAATTAAAATAAATTTTAATAATCCAATTCACCCCCTCTTGGGACAAATCCTTAACTTTCAATTGGTATTAGAGATAGGTTGTAGCAAATCCTAACTAGTAGCTACATAAATATCTAGATGGCACACATAGGAGTAGCTCTCTTTGGAGAGGGTCAATCTTCAACTAAGCCTCCCATCTTTTGTGGTTTAAATTACGCATTTTGGAAACAAAGGATAAGACTTTATATTCAAACCATGGATTGGAAAGGATGGAAGGTTGTCACACATGGTGACCATGTTCCTACAAAAACCATAGATGACAAAGAAATTCCTAAAGAAGAAAAGGACTTAACCGACATTGATTAAAAGATTATACAAATAAACTCTAGTGCCATGAATGCACTATATTGTGCCTTAGATGATAATGAGTTTAATACGATCATGACATGTAAGTCAGCCAAAGAAATTTGGGATAAACTTGAGGTAAGCTACGAAGGTACCATAGATATTAGAGAGAATGAATCAAATGACCAAGAGGTTGCTTATGCTTGCTATATGGCTTGGGACGATGAGGAAAGCTCCTCATCCAAATCAATTAATGATTCATGTAGTGATTCATCTAATGATTCTGATGATGAAAGTATGCCTTCTTATGAAGAACTTCAAAATGATCTATTCAAGGTGCATAAAATTCTAATCATTGTGACTAAACGATATACATCATTGAAAATCAAGAATGAAGGAGTAATGAAAGAGCCTAATCTTTAAGACTTGCTGAAAGTGAAAAAGAGTTAAAATTCCATAGATTAGAAAGAAAAAATGAAAAGGTGATAAAAGAACTAGAAGTTCTAAAGCCCAAAACTCCCATGGATAATGAAAAAAGGCTTATATATTTTTGAACTATAAAATAAAATCAGCAAGATGTCTCTAGACGAAGAAAAACTACAAAAAAAAAAAAAAAGGGGGGCAAAAATTTAGAAATCTATGATCTTAAAGGAAAAATTGAAGATCAAGCAAAAATAATTTACAATTTCACAAGAGGAAAAGAAAAAATTGATAGAATGACAGGGGCACAAAGAATGTCTCTAAATAAAGAAGGCATGGGGTTCAATGGAATTGAAAATATAAAGAAAAAGAAGCTCTATATGGGGTACTTTATGAAAGCATCCAAAAACTATGCTAGCACCTCTTCTAATGCCTATACTCACACTATATGCTACCTATACAAAAAGAAGGGACATATAAAGTTTGAATGTTCATTAAATAGGAAAGATGCGAAAGTTAAAGAAGTTTGGAAAGTAAAAGAAACATCTCTTGTTAAAGCATCCGGACCCAAGAAAATATGGGTACCAAGATGAAAGACTAGTTCATAAACCATGGATTTTAAGTATTCCCTTTTAGAAATTAAGAAATTCACGTAATCCAATTTTTTTTTAAGGATAGTGAACTAGTTGAAAGCAAGAAGAGCTTATGAGATAATCACAAAATGTCATAAGTAGTCTCAAATAAAAAGAACCTTAATTGAACATATTTTCAAAGAACAAGGATGTTATATGTCTCAAAAGGCAATGCTAAAAAGATACTTGAAGCCTAATATATAATTTGATAAAGCACAGTACGGAAGTAATTTAGAAAGGTTTCAGGATAAGAATAGAAAGAATTCTGAAAATTTACAGACTTCAGATGATTGAGCTTGTAAGCTCAGATGACTGAACACTGTAGCACTGAAGGTTCAGATGACTGAACCTGGACTTTAGTCTTCTAAAGTGCTACGACCTGTTCAACTTCCTGATTTTGAAAATCTTCAGTAGACTGAACTAAAGTAGCAGTCTTCTGAGGTCACGGGAACTATATATTTTATACTTTAAAACATTAACTTCAAAAATGGGAAATCTCAAAGATGAATGTAAGAGCTTATTGATAACTATAACATTGAAACAAATACAAACAGAAGTGGCATTGTTGGCCAAAATCATAGGATGGTTTGTACAAGGCTTAACTTTCTAAGGTTTGGAAAGCAATATAAAATGAAATCAAAAGAAAGAAAATCTGAAGCAAAATTGAGCTTATTGCATAAGAACTTTGATTAAGAAAAGATATTTGAGCACAATGAGAAGTAGAATAAGAAATACTTAAGAAACATGAGAACAAACAACTGTAGCACAATGCACAAATAATTATAATATGCTCCATGCTTATATGATATACTGATATGCTATAATGCTAACATGTATGATATCTATATATTGCCAAAGACCTAACTTATATTGATAATTTAAGGCTTACTATACATTGCAAATTTGAGCATGAAATTATTGAGCATGGTTATAAAGCATGAATCTTGGCATGATAAGACATTAGTATTGGTATCTATGAAATATATTGGTATCTATGAGTATGATAATTGATACTTGAGCATGACATCATATTTGTATCCATGAGCATGTGATGATATTGATATGATATTGATATATGAGTATGAGATTAATTCTCGATCATATCAGTTTACATGCTAAATAATGAATCACTTTGTATATCACTTGCATGATTGACTAATGGATAAACATAAGCATGTCATGACATAGATGATATTGAAATAATATTTATACTATTCTTAATATTGGTATTCATGAGCACTTACATGAAAATAAATTAATATTTGAGCATGACATGATAAATTTAAAAGCACAATTGGTATCTTTATGAATACATAGTTTTCAATTGGTATTACAAATGAACATATGAATTTATTGAATATGAGATACATTTCATTCAAGGGGAGTTAGACTTCTTAAGTAGTGTTATTATGATGGCAATCATTGAAAATTATGATATAAAATCTTTTGTATTTTCTCATGCTTCTTTGAAACTTGTTGTCTATCCTTTCATGCATAATGAATGCAAACTTTTGATTATGGTTGCTCAATGCCTTACCATTTATGCATTTTTCTTGATATCTTACTCTTTTTGATTGATGTCAAATGGAGGAGAAATTTTCGGCAAAAATTGAGCATGATATCGCATACTTAAGTTGATATTTTGGTATCTTGATCTTGAATGATATGATTATTGATATATGAGCATGATATTAAATGTAATATTGAACTTGATCTTGATATTACAAATATTGTTCAAATGATGCTTATTGTAAGGGGGAGCCTTTTTAAGACTTACTCAATTTTTTACTCCGTGTTTGTCATTATCAAAAAGGAGGAGATTGTTGGCCTTACAAGGCTTAAAAAATTTTCTTGATGATAACAAACAAGAGGAACATAACATATTTGGTTAAGTGATGATATTTTAGGACTCAAAAAAGTGAAAACAAAGTCAAAGGCTCATACGGATCATTCAAAGCTCATGTTTCAAGGAAAGATGGTCAAATGAAACTTAAAGAGTCAAAGCATGGATTTAAAGATGATCTAATAAAGTTTGAAGATTATGAGAACATGGATGTTAAAGAGGACTTGATAAAAGCTTAAAGTATATTAAAACTTGAAGACAAGATGGAGCCAAAGAAAGACAAAGCAAGAGAGCTCAAAGAAAGACAAGCATGAATACTTAAGTGTTTAGAATGTCAAAACGGCATAAGAAGTCTTTATGTAAGTACTTTGTATTTAAATATCTTTTGAAATATTTTTGAAGCTCTTCTAGGGTTAAGTATGGACTTAGAGACCTTATTTCAAAACCCGAAAAATGTTTTATAAGAAATCAAAGTAAGAGAGCACAAATGATTTTGAAACCAAAAATGAAAATTCTGAAGTTGGTATGCCCAAATGACTGAGGTGTACCGTCAGAATTCTGAAAATGCAGCCTCAGATGACTGAAGTTTTACTTTAGACGTCTGAGAAATTTTTTCAGAAGACTGCAGAATTAGTTTAGTCAACTAAAGATTTATTTGTTGAAACAAAAAACAGCTAGAACACCCTTAGAAGACTAAACCCTCAGCTTAGTCGTCTGAGCTTGGACTTCAGAAGACTGAACTTGAACTTCGGCCGTCTGACCCTGTGTCAAGACTATAATTTCCAATGTTTTAAGGAACATCAGAATAGTGAACCCAATAGTTCAGTCGTCTGAATACTGTTAACGGCTAGAAAATTTAAATGTTTTAAATTTCAAATTAAGGTTTCTTGAGCCCCAAAATTAATGAAAACTTGGAAGATACTCCAAGTAAACTTGGACAACACGAAATCACTTTTAGAAGCCTATCAGTACATGGTTTTGCAAATCAAACCAAGACTAAGGACAAAAGAATTGAAAAATCTGTTTATAAACTGAAAACTCTTAGTGCACTCTCTTGCTTAAATCTTTACTCAACTGATGTGCTGAATTTCTGAAGTGCTGGTTATCACACTACTAAGTTCTGAGTTTCTAACTCTCATCTAAAAGGAACTTGGTGAATTCTTCTATTAAGCTTCAATTGTATTTCATATTGATATTTAATTATTGAAGTACATAGTGATTGAATTTGTACTAATCTTCTCTTTGTGAGAGTGTTATTGTATGCAGCTATTTCTTCTTGTTTCTTTGATGATTTCAGGTTGTTGGATTGTTAACTGAGTGTTGGGTATCACTTGGAGAGGCATTGCTCTAGCCTATTGAAGAAGTGACCGAGTGTGGGGTATCATTTGGAGAGGCGTTGCTCTAGCCTATTTAAGGAGTGTTTGGGTGTGGGTTATTGCTTGTAAAAGGTTTGTTCTACTCGAAAAGGAACAGTATAGTGGAATCCTTTGGTGGTATTGGCCAAAGGCGAGGATGTAGGATAGGGATAAGTAAAACCTTGTAAAAAACGTGGTGTCACTCTTTTTCCCTATTCTTTTTAATTTTGGGCATACATTAACTGTGTGGTTGTATTTTAATTTCTGATCATATACACTATGTGGGTTAGATTTTAAATAAATTAAAGCTTAATTTGTTTTTGGGAATTTTCGGAAACCAAAAGGAAGTACGTTAGTTGATTAATACAAATTGCAGAAACCGTAAAGGAGTACGCTGATTGGTCAACATCCAAAACCTACTAACTGAAGGTTTATTTGAAATCTGAATTTTTGGAAGAGTGTGGATGTTATAATGCTCATTATCTTAAAAGACAAATTTCCTCAATATAAGGCTTGAATCAATCATATACGTAGGGCTACATACAAAAGCTGAGAATTGTCAAAAAGCTAAATATTATATTGAGTGGTTGATTACTTTTAAGTTGATTGATTGGTTGGATGTTCGTTTATGTTGACTCTACGAGTCCAATCCGGTTTTGATAATGACAAATCACTTGGTATTTTATCTATGCATTAAGTTTGTGAACAGGAACTATATTAAGCATGTACGAAAGGATAACGAGTCATGGAAGCCTTAAAGTAAAGCATACATATCTTGGAAAGACCCATGGAACTCAAAGAGTATGAGAATCAAGATGCAAGCGACAAAGTTCAAGAATGTTATGGGAATGGGTACTTAGAACTCATATATTTACATTTTCGTATGATTTAATTTGAGGCTCAACACATACTTTAGAATGACTTTAGGACTCATGCATTTCATGAACATTATTAGGGGATATTCATGGACTTAGAAATAATGTCAAAACCCCAGAAAATGTTTTTATAAAAGAGTCAAGAAAGAAAGCAAAATAGATTTTTGAACTAGAAAGTAAATATGCAAAAATTGGGAACTTCAGATGACTGAACTTTAAGTTCGATTGACTGAAGAATTTCCTTTGACGTCTGAAGAATAAGCTTAGTCGTCTGAAGATTTTTGGGTGAAAAACAGAAACTTGCAGAAGCACCTCAGATGACTAAACCTTGACCTCAGTTGTCTGAACTCGACACTTCGGTCGTCTGACCCTGTGTCCAGGCTATTTTTTCAAAGGATAAAAATAACTTTAGTTGTCTAGGTCCTTGACCTCAATCATCTAAACTTGTGGGAAAGATTAAAAATGTAATTTTTATTGATCAAACACGCCAGCTATCTTATGATCCAATGGTTGAGATTAATTCTAAGGGTAAGACACTATATATACTGAATATCTGAACCCTAGTTCGTAGGCCAAGAAAAACAAGAAGAAAAGAGAACACCTTTTGAAAGGAATTGAGAACGTCGAGCACTTTGCTATACGATTGCCTGCACTTCAACTTACACTTATCAAGCTTGGGCAAATCTACTCAAGAAATCAAAAGGGTTTCATTCACACAACTTTATTTCCTCTTGGTATTGAGGTTTGGTTGATTCATTTAGCTTTTTCCAAGAGATTCCCATACCAACATCTATTGTTGAATATCTTTAGAGAAACTTGATATTGAGTTTTGTTTTCATATTCATTTAAAATTGTTTTTAACTAGTTGAATACTTGAGAAAGTTTTTATTTGGCCATTGTTTAAAGAGTAATCATTCAAGTGTGTTCAAAGTTAAAGAGGAGATATTTTGGTTACTTCTACACTAGTTAATTAGATATCCTAAGAAGTGCATAACTAGATCTATACATATTGAAGGATATTTTCTGAAAATCATATATTAAATATTTGATACTTGGTATTCTCATCATATGCACACACACACACACACACACACATATATATATATATATATATATATATATATATATATATATATACATTAGGGCAAATACTACCAAGATCGTATTGAGATTGAACTCGTGAGAGAAATATTGTTTTGACAAAGTGTGTGTCGAATCTTTGCAATCTTCAAAGCTATTTTTGTATTCAAAGATTTAACCTACGTTTCTCCAAAGTATTGATTCATACAAACGTTTTGGGAGATTTGATAAAAAGATAATTGTGTGTTGAAGTATATCATACATAAACGATTGTATCGTTTCATACATTCCGAGCTTCAAGTTATATCATATGGTAAATGTGTTAAGAATTTGAATTGTACTAACAAGTTTTTGTTTGGAAGCATTTTTGAGTGTCTTTATAGATTCTATTGTATTCACGATTCGGTGTGTGAACTGGTGTTTGAGGAGAGAGTTGTATCTCTCGTAATCAGCAAAGTAGGAGGGAGTTGTACCTCTTGTAAGTAGCAAATTGCAAGGGAAGTTCCATCCCAATTTAAGGAGCAAGAATTTTAGTGAAATCCTTGAGTGGTTGCTCAAGGCAAGGGAGTAGGCTGAGTTGGCTGAACCTCATAAAAACTGCATTTGTCTTCTCTCTTCCCTTTATTCTCTACTTTCAGCACTACATTTAAATTGTGCGTATTGAATGTGTAGGTTGAATAACATTGCACACAAGTAATTGGGAAATAAGAACTCATTGGTAAATTGAATTTGTAGGGATTAAATATACAAGTAGGGATTAAGTGATAAATAGATTCAAAGAATTTTAAAATACCCAATTCACCCTCCCTTTTGGGATTACACCTAATTCAACAATTTAAGTTTTGGTTTACTTGTGTTGTGTTGAAGTATTGGTTTGTGGTTTACTATGCTTTTTTGGGTATTAGCTAAATTAATAAGAGGTCAAATTCTTAAAAAGAATTAAAAGAAATTTTAATAACCGAATTCACCCTCCCCCTCTTGGAACAACTCCTTAACTTTCAGTTTTAACAAATAAGCTTCATCCGTAGCTGAAAATTCTTTTTTATGTGCATTCAAGGGAGCTGCGCTCCATCCTTGGACAAAAAGCATTAATTTAAATATATTGTGGACTCATTTGCATCAAACGTGTTTAGCTTTGAGGCCCCTTCTTAAAAAAATAAAATAAAATACGCTGAACAACATATCCAACTTGTATGGCTTTATGAGTAGATATGGATTATTCTCGGTTATAAGAATTATAGTATGCCTTAATATTTATTTTATAATGCATTTGTGGCCTATGGGGATGATTATATTGGTTGCATATTAAGAACAAATTAGTCTTTTTCAAGTATATCTGCCCTAAGAGATTTAAAATGATTGCTTATAAGGCTTGTCACTCTTAATGAAAGTAGTCCTTGATAAGTATAAGTAGGTCATTGTATCTAAGTTAGGATTCAAGTCAAAAAGGGGAGCACCTAAAAGTAAATTTCTATCTTGTTGTGCTCACCAACATTTTTGGCTTAGATCTGTTTTAAATTCACTATGGCTTGTGCTCAATTATGATGATTGTATTGAATATTTTAAATCTAAATATCTTGCTTAGCCGCAATGTTTTTCAAAGTTTACTATATGATCTTGCATTTAAATTGTCTATCTTTAAGATTCATATGGTTGCCTCTTCTGGTCATATTATGAGTTGCTCTTAAATGCTAAACTAAAAAAACATTGCTTGCTTGAACATTCATGTTAAAGTTTCTTTTTCGGCAAGCATGGTCCCCAATACATTTTGATGATTTCAAAAGGGGAAATATTTTTACAAAATGAAATGGCTTATGGCAAGAGTCTTTTTAACCCTATCACTTGCTTAAATATTTTTAAATGCTTTAATGTTTTTATGATTTTCTTGAAAAAGGGCACTGTGTACCTGGTTCATTGGTTATATATATATATATATATATATGAAATGCATGCAAACTAGTTAGACCGATCTTATGCTCAAACCTACACTTGCTATCATATGTCGTATGCCTTGAACTCAAATCTTTTAGGGGTCAAATGAAATGTTTAAATCGCAATGGTTTGTGGATATCTTTGGTTTGATCATGTTTACCATGCTCATCATATAGTATTAATCCCAATTGGCCTGTTACACTATTGTTGTATGTTTAATTGTCAAATTTTTCAAAACAACAATAAAAATGCTTGTATATGACCAAATTTTTTAATAGGGGGAGTACTCTTTTAAGTTAGTTTTTTTTTTTTACTTAAATTGTCGTATACTTAGTTTAGCCTTTTTACTGATGCCAAAAGGGGAAGATTTTATTTTATGAGCAAAATGCTAAAATCTTTTTATACTCCTTGATTCTTTTATAATTTCAAATGGATGAGTTTTTGAGCTTCATTGCAAAATATAAATGTGTGATTAAATTAAAATATTTTCTTTCTCTGATATGGTTGAGCTATATTGTCCATTTTTTGTATTATGCATATTGTAAAGGGAAACCATTTAAGGCATAACCCATTTTACTCCCGTGTGTTTGTCATCATCAAAAGGGGGGAGATTGTTGACTTTTGAGTCTGATCCCTATTTTGATAATGACAAAGAACATGTATCTTATGTGTGTCTTTAGTATGCAAATAGGTTTATAATTTAGCACACACATAAGGGAATGAAAAATGGAAGCCTGAAGGACTTAAATATCATATCGTCCGGCGTATTCCATGGAAAAATAAAGAGGAAAGGATATGAAGACATTTATTTAAATTGTATTGCATTTAGTTCTATATTGTAATAATATATATCTTGCATGGTATGATACTAAGCTCAAACAGACCATAGAATGGCCATATGGAACCAAAATCTTTCATGAAAAACCTTTTTCTAAAAATGCTTAAATCATACAAAGGTTTTAAAATGTTTTTGAAATCAAAATTTAGGCTAAAACTAAAATTCTCAAGGTGCTTAGTCGACTAGCCATGGTTAAGTATAAATGGCCCAGTTGATCGGCCAGTCACATTGGTCTAGGTTGTGTGTGCACAGTCGACCGGCTATATTTATGCTATGTTAAGCCCAGTCAACCGGCTAGAGTTTAAGGTCCAATTTTCTAAAGCCCTAGTCGACTGGCCCTGTCATGTGTTATTATGCCCACTCAACTGGCTAGTGCCTTTAGGCCAATTTGGTATACCTTAGCTGACCCACCATTTTTAGTTTACAAACCCCAGTCGACTGGCCTTCAAAGCCCAGTTGACTGGATCATCAGGCGGATAGAATGTTTCTCAATCATTTTGAAAATTGCCCAAGGCCAACCGACCGACACTTTGCCTAGTCGACCAGACCTCTCAGATATTTGAAAATAGGCTAAGGCCAGCTGACTGTAGAAGTCCTTAGTCATCCGGATCTCTCGAGTTGACCAATTTTTAAAGCTGAAAACATCATTATTTTTTTAGTAAATAAATTATTTAATGCCCAATAGGTCCCTAATAGTCATATTTTTAAGAGAATCTATAAATACCCCTTTCAAAATTCATTTCTAACACAAAGATTATATTGAAAATCCTCTAAAAAATTTTGTGTTTCATTTTCTCTTATCTTTCCAAATACAAGCAAATCATTTATACTCTTTTACTCTCATTCTTTTGAAAAAATTTTTAAGAGAGCATTTGATTATCTTTCACTCCCTTACTTGAAAATTAATTGCTTTTGAGGGATTGTTGAAAGAAGCATTTATTAGGGGTATTTATTTCTTCATCCAAAGCATTTACTCTCATTTAACCCTTCAATTTGAAAATCATTTTTAGAGAGTAAGGCTTGAGTTTCTTCACATATTTTTCTTGATAAATATTTTTGGAGAAACTTTATCTAACTTGTGAATCTTTGTGCACTTCCATTGCAAGATTCAAAAGCTCACTAGTCTTGCAAAAATCATTTTGAGAGAAAACCCTAGCTTCCTTTGAAAAAGTTTTTGAATATCTTTTTGGAAGAAATCATTTGGGGTTGAATCTTTGAAATATTCATCTCACACATTTTATTCAAGTATTCCAAAAGTTTCATTGAGAAAATTACCATACTCTATTGAGCATTATTTCATATCATTTGAGAGTGCATATAGAACTTCAAATTGTACATCTTTGCTTATTTGAGAAGCGTCTTATTTGTACGCAAATTTATTTCATATCTTTTGTTGACTTTTTGTTTCGTCTCCTATTTTGATTATGACAAACCACAGTATTTCGTCTGTATGTTTTGAGTATTTGAACAAGTTTACTTTTCTGAGCATGGATGACAGATGAGAAATGGATGCCGAGAAGCACTTAAACGAGCCATTCTTTCAGTGAAATCCATGGAATTGCCGAGGAGCAGAGCATGAAGCCTTCGCTTATTTTAAGTTGTATTTTTATATATATTTAATTTAATTTGGCTCTGTAATAATAATCTATCGGCTTGTAATAATTAATGTATGGCATGCATGGTGGGGACTATAAGCTCAAGACCATAGTTGACCTTAGGAATCATCGTTGACCGATGCCAGATTTTTAGGGTTAGCTAAAAAATGACCCTAGACTGACCATAGGACCCAAAGTTTTGAATGAAAAAGTCCCTTATAACTTAGAATTATCAAATATATGAATGGGGGTATCTTTAAAAGGGGAGTTAGAAAATAAATTGACAATGTTGGTGTGTTCGTTCGACTGAACCTCAACACATAGAAACCCTTCGATTGACCGAACCTCTCCAGGGTCAAAATGTTAACCACTCGATCAACTGTCTTAAAATTTATACCAATGCCCTAGTTGACGAATGGACACGTGTGAAGTCCCAACGCCCTAGTCCACCGAAACTCCAGGTTCAAAAGGACTTGGTTGACCAAAGTATATGAAGTTTGGTCAACTGAACTTAGTCTGGTCAACCGAACCTTAGAGCGTTCAGAATCGCCTTTGATTATTCAACCATCTTCCCAGTTCAAATTCATCCCGGTCGACCAAACTGAGCACCCCGGTCGACCAAACCTTAAAATTTGTCAACCGAACCTCTCCAGTTGCTATATTTTTAAGCGCAGTAACACATAGTTATTTAAGTTAAATTGGGTTAAAACAATTTTAATAATTCCCACTATATCCTAATGGTCAAAATTTTGAGGGTGCTTATTCATATGAGCTCATTTGCAAAAATTAAGATAAGATTAGGAGTTTGATTAAAGAAAATATCCTCTGAATTTTTAGAGCCTTTTCTTCATATACTAAGCCAAATACTTATCCTTTTACTATTCCCTTGAAAAATCTTTTTGAGCGAGTATATCTTGAGAGATCCTACAAAGCTATAACTCTCATTGTTTTGATTGTGTGATTGCTTTTTGATTAAGAGTTTAGCCCCCAAAGTTTTTCCCCCCGATTTAACCAATAAATCTATTGTGTGTGGAAAACTTGGTAGCTTGAGAGTCTTAGCATTTGTATTCCAAAACTCCTAAGCTTGAATTGTGATTTGTGAAGCAAAATATTTTTTACAAAGCTTATACTCAAATATCTCTTGTGCATAATATTTTCGAAAATCATTTTTGTGATATTTGATCATTATATTTGTATATCTTTGAAACCCTACTTGTGATTGAGGTATAGTGATATATTGTTTCAAAGATAGTTTGAGAAGACTCTCTTGCACTTGATTGTTTGTTGACATTAGATTGAGTGTGATTACACTTCTTTGGCACTGAGCTTATAGTTCATATCTGTGTGTTGTGCATTGATTGATATCAGTACATATCTTCTTAATGGAGAAGCATTTAAATTGTATGCAATTTCATATTGATTATTGTATTCTAGGCGTGAGGCTAAAAAGGGTGACTTGCCTTGGTAAAAGTCCCCGATTGGCTTTGACCTGGTTAGGAAAGTTAGGTGTACCATCCTAGTAAGGTGTAGTTGTAGGTTATGGTCAGCCCCGTTAATTGACTTGGTTGTAATCGGTGTCGCTCCACCCTTTAAGTGAGCAATAGTGGTAATCCTCTAGCTTGCGAGCTGAGGCAGTGACGTACGCAATATTGGCCGAAGCTCGATAACATATCATATGTGCCATGTTTTATATTTTTGCAATTTATATTCCAGCACATATATGTTATTTTGTGAATGTTGCGCATGATTTAATTTTCACATCTTTCATTTATCTGTGCATTTGGGTTTATGAGTATATAGACAGACCCTAGGTTGAGTATTACTATTGCTGATTTGGATATAACTAGGAATAAATTTTAAATACCCAATTCACCCCCCTTTTGGGAATACATCAATTCTAACATTTTTGTATTCTGGAGGTTCGGGTAGTGAACAGTGTTCCTAGTGTGAGGTATCACCAGAAAAAAGGACTCCATTCTGTAAGGTGTGCACCAATTTGGCTGTGCCCAGATATGTAAGCTAGGGAGACTCCACCTTGTAATGAGAAACAGTTTGACTTCACTTGGTAAGTAAGCTAGGGAGACTCCGCCATGTAAGGAGTATTATATATGGTGTCGCTCCGCATGGTTAAGTGAGTAAGGTAGTGGAATCCTTTGGTGGTTTGCCTAAGGCGAGTACGTAGGAAGGATTTGTCGAACCTTAATAAAAATATTGTGTTTGCTCTTTCTCCTTATACTTGTTAATTTTTGCACTTTAATTCCCGCACATGTACATTTAATTATTTATTGTATTGATTGTATTACATGCATGTATTAAATATTTGTGGTATTTCTGATTGCTTAGAAAGACTCTAGGTTGTGTAACACTGGCTGTGGTTTAAAAATAGAATATATTTGACCTAGGAATTTTTTTAAATACCCAATTCACTCTCCCTCTTGGGATTACACCACAACTATCATTATGAATTCCTTCACTCTTGTCAATAAGAGGACAACACCCCATAAATTCTTTTTGTTGAGATTATTTTGAATTTAAATGAAATAAAATACATTTCATTTTTATCTCATTACATCATTCTTTCCTTGTCACCTTTTGCCAAAATTTGTGTTTTATGCATAGATAGAGGAAATGGTTTTACTGGTATAGAAGACTTGGAGCTGATAATTGGCTTTGAGGATTCAGTCAATGGAGAAAAATGAAAAAAAAAAATGAAAAGAAAAAAGGGAAAAAAAACCCTTATGATTGGTGCCTAGTAGAGGTCCCACTCCAACAATGCATCCTCGATAATTTTAAGAAGATGAAATAATTCGGAAGAAAATGTTGACAATCCATAAGGATCCTTGCAGGAAATGGCTTTCAAACTACAAAGGGTCTTATCAGGAGGAACTCTATTGTTAGCCAATATAGATGTAGATGACGCACCACACTCTATCAACTCATATGTTGTAAAAAAAAAAGTACTTTGCTTTGTAAAATGTGTGCCTTTTTTATAAGAACAATGAGCAAGATTTTGTGCCTTTTTAATCTTAATTATGGTCAGGATCCACCACACTCTATCAACTCATATGGTTGTAATGATAATTTTATGATCAAATGATGGGTGGTCATCTTTAGAAGACTAGTATACCCAAAAGAATCAAATAATGTGTTCACTTTCCACTTGATAACCCATTTCAGCATTAATTTTAAACCAATTTTTCTTAAAGTTTGTTTTCCAAAAAATATAACCTTGGGTTTGGGACCCTTTAGTGTTTGGAAATTCATTTGAGGCAATATTTACTGCCAAAAGGATGGCAAACCATCTTTCAGCCACCTAAAAAGAAGAAAAAAAAAAATCCCTTTCTAGCACTGTTATGCCTATAAAAAGTTTATTTCTTAAATACACCGTTGGAGGATCACCCCCACACTGGGGCAATTTCAAGAAGATTAATATAAAGTCTTAAGTGAATCTCAAATAAAAAGGGGAACCGAGATTTCTTCACAAAAGGAAAAGCAAAAGATATAGAAAAAAAAGGGAAATGCAGAAAAAGAAAAAATGATCAGTGGCATAATTAATAGGTGATCCTTTACTAATGTTACCCTAATAAAATTGATTACTTTGAGCCTTATTAAATATTTTTCTTCTTTAGCCCATAACCTCAGCCCACATTATGGTCCAAAAGGAAAGTCTTGACCTGATTGGTATGTGTCAATACATCAAATGAATTATCAAGAATATTAGAATTTAAAATATGATATAACATGATCCTAATAAGGTACATAGGTAGCTTGTTTAAAGGAACATGTACGGCCAACTTTTTTGCACCACTAGGGGCATAAATGTCATTTTGGGGAGTGCTTTTTGAGACTTAGTTTCCCTATTCTGCTGGAAACATGTATCCTTAGCCTATGTTTCATTCCGTGTCTTAAAGTCCACCTTGACGTTGGGATATTGATCAAAATATCCGATTAAGACACTGATTGTAATTTAGGATGTAAAGGCTAAAATGGGCTATGGAACACAAATCAAGAAGATACTATTGGAAGTTGGCATCAAATTTGTAGTTGAATAGTGAAGAAGTGGATGCAGCAGATGGGCAGTCTCGTTTATACTTTTTCCCATACAAGAAAATGAAGAAAGGGAGTTTGAAGTAGGAAAAAAAAAAAATCAAAGGTGTTCACCTATTGATTTGATTCTCCTAGTTAACATTAAGGCTATACAACGTAAAAGTACTGGTAAAACTAGCCACTTCCTATTAACAAGTACGGAAACCAAGTAAATAGACATGTTTAAGCATTTCATTTGTATCCCTAATGAGATTGTGTTATCTGATTTCATACTTATTCATTTAACTTCAAAATTATTTAATCATTAAGAGTGCAGTTCTCAAGGGGGTACCATCATCAGGGAAATTTGGTGAAGTATTGATTAATCAACATTCTTGAGATAAATAGGTCAAGTTGAGTAGTTTGATCACAAGTGGCTTGGGGCAGATGTCATACCAAGTTTTTGGAGGATAAGACTTAGGGCCACTAACATCAGACAATGTAAGTTGTATTTTTTAGTTAAGATCATAGTTTCTTGAATATTGTTAATAGGGGCATCACTGGCAAAACATAAACTTTCTTCTCCACAAATTGGAATTTTAAAAATGATGAGTGAGATTGAAATATGACAAATATTGGCTTCAGAATCTTGTTTGTTGATTGAACAAGCGTTAGTTCATGAGCATACATCAAGAGGAAATTTGTGCATCTTAATGCATTGCATACATAGCATCAATAGCAAGTAAGCAATCCAGATGCATTTTGTAATATCAATGCATGAGTAGAGTTAGGATATGTCTTCACTTCATGCATCAAAATGTTCATATCATATAAATATATTTCATAGACTTTTTAAATAGTTTTTATTTCATTATCTTCCATAAATTGGAATGGTTCACATTCTACTTAGGGTATGAGGCACTAGTTCCCAAATCTGAGTAGTCTTTTCCAAGTTATTCGGTCTACTTCACATGATTGGGACATTACTTCCCAAATCTGAGTAGTCACTTCCAAGTTGTATTGTCTACTTCGGAGGCATGTGGCTTTGTTCCCAGATCTGAGTAGTCAATTCTAAAGTTGTGATATTTTGTCTACCTTGGAGGCATCTGGCAATAGTTTCCAAATACAGGCAGTCTTTTTCAAGTTATATTGTTAACTTAAGAGGCATCTAGCATAGTTCCCAAATTCGAGTAGTCACTTTCAAAGTTGAGATGTTTTAGCTATCTCATAGGCATATGGCATTTGTTCCCAAATCCGAGTTGTCACTTCCAAGTTATTTTGGTTATCTCGGAAGCATATGGCATTAGTTCTCAAACCCAACCAGTCAATTTTCCAAGTTGTTTTGGCTATCTCAGAGGCACGTGGCGTTAGTTCCCAAATTCGAGTAGCCGCTTTCAAGTTTTTTTGACTATCTTAGAGGCATGTGGCATTAGTTCCCAAATCTGAGTAGTGGCTTCCAAGTTGTTTTTGCTTTCTCGAAGGCATGTGGCATTTGTACCCAAATATGAGTACTTCCTTCCAAGTTGTTATGGCTATCTTAGAAAAATGTGGCATTAGTTCCCAAATTAGTGTAGTTGTTTTCAAGTTGTGATTATTTATCTACTTAGTTGTATGTGGCATAGTTCCCAAATCCAGGATAGTTATCTCTTTACAAATTAGGTTAATTTAGACCTTACTCTGCAAGTTTGTTGAGTTGACCTAGAGTTCATGCATTTTGTAAATCCATACATTTTTTCAAGGTTTTTTTTTTATATAACGCCCAATCCAAAATTTGTGTCTCCTATCATTATAGATTTGTTATTATGGGATGCCAAAAAAAAGGTCTTGTCATACTGAGTAACAACCTTATAAAGAGGGGCAATTGTAGACACTCCATTTTGTCTAGGACAGATATAACAAATTTTGGATTTTTAGGCTTAATTTTAATGCCCATTTGGGTCTTTTCTAAATCCAATTTTGAATTTGTAAATAGGTGTGTAAAAAATCATTAATATTGGGAAGTTACATGAAAAAATTGAATACGTAGAAAAATGAAAAATAAATACATAGAAAATTGAAAGAAATAGAAAAATAGAAAATTTTTTTAAAAAAGACAAACAACAAAAAAGAAAAAGTTCAGTGAGCCAGCTTCTCCATGCTTGCACCTACACATACATACAAAAGATTTTCAATTAGGAAATAAAAAATAAAAAATAAATATTTTCTTTAAATTTGATTAAGCAATTGCAAATTGATTAATTAATTTAATTATTCTTTAAGTTTGATTAAGAAAATTAAAGATAAATTGGTTAACCATATTTAAATGAAGGTTCTCTTCTTAGATTATAAATAGGGAGAATCCAAAAGAAAAGGGGGGACAATTGAGAATAATTAGGGATAAAAATTGGAGAAAAGTTGGTTATTGAATGAGTGTGGATAAATATTTGAGAGAAAATTGGGTGTTGAAAGAAGAGAGGAGGAAAAAGGTTGAGTGATTAAGATTGGAGAAGAATTGGAGACCAAAGGGCTCAGATTATAGTAGCTAGAAAAAAAAAAAAAAAACCCCTTGATACGTGGAGACAAGAGATATGAGTCGAAGCAAAAGTGTGGAGTAAAAGCTACAAAAGCAGAGGAGCTTCAAAAGTTTTAAAGGTTAGTACCAATCTCCTTTAAACCTTGTTTGTAAAATTAATTTGAATTTTGTGCTTGAGGTGGTAATGAACTCAAAATTTAAGGGAATCAATAAACTACAAAATTAAAATATTAAAATTTGATTTCTGAATTCTTGAACAAAAACTCCACAAAATGATTTTAAGTTAGACTTTGGTTTTAACTCTTGGACTGGAGTTTTTGACCTATTCCCAACCTAGGGACTTGGGTCCACTTGACTTGAGTCCAAAACAATTAACCAGAATACCAAGCCCCAATTCGGATTGGACCTAGGATCCTGGCCATCAAAGTTGTGTTTTCTTTGGATAACCAGATCGCTTGCCCAGATCACTGCCACCTCAGTGATCCACATCAAAAGCCTAGAACTTGTCTTAGTTTGCCACATTGCGGGTGACGTCATGTTGATGTCACTTTGTTGCAGTACAAGAAAAAATGAGAATAAAATAAAATAAAAATATCTTTGCCTTGTCTCACTACCTTTGGCTGATATGAGGCAACCTTCTTCCCTAACTAGCTTAGTGCGGTCTGACTCAAGTCAACTTGAGTTGACCCATTGACTCGGTTCAGACCGTTTGAATTGGTTCGACTAGTCTTGAATTGCCCAGTTCATTTCTATAATTTAAAATTTGATATTTAATTTTTAGAATTTGACAAAAATAGTAAAAAAAATTAGCAAGATTGGAAAAAAATATTAAAAATCATAAAAATAGAAATTATTTGAGTCATTTTGACTCTAATAAAAAAAAGTAAAAAATAAAAATATCAAAAGTAAATAAAATGGAGTAGAAGTCTTTAAAATCCCAGAGAATTGTAGAAAAATATTGGAAAATTTTTAGAAAAGTCAAGCATGCACAAAACATAGGAAGAAGAAGAAGAAGAAGAAGGGGAAGAAGAGGAGGAGGAGGAGGAGGAAGGCCCCTTACGGCAGGTGGGTAGGGCCATTTGCAAGCCCTTATTTTTTCCCATTTTTTGTTTTTATTAAAAAATTATTTTAATTTTAAATTTTTTATTTCCAAAATATTGTAATGCTAAAATATTATAATATTTAATTTTTTTTAAATGATTTTATTAAAATAAAGAAAAAAGTATGTGGGCTTCATAAAATACTGCCAAAAATTTCATAAGTGTCCAAAAAAGTAAAATAAAAAATAAAAAAAATTATAGAATAGCCAAAATTCTACCTTGATTTTTGTGTAAAAGCTAAAATATAGTGTGACCCTTCTTTATTATTTTGGACTGCTATGGATTAACTGATGCAGTCAGATTTGGCAAAAAGAGAGCCAAAATGTCAGAAATATGGGCATTTTCGCCTTGCTTTACGAGCCAAAGGGTAAAATTATTGAAGATACTAGCTTACCGTTTCGAACAACTGCGGATCACTCGATGTAGCTAGATTTGACAAAAAAAGACCAAAAAAAAGCTAAAACATAGAATTTTGCCTTAATTTACTTGCCCAAAATTAAAATAAATGTTTGAGCCTCTTTTACCATTTTTAACTACTCCGAATCACCTAGTGCAGTCAAATTTGGAAAAAGAAGGTTAGAAAAGTTTGGAATGATAGGAATTTTCACCTCAATTTGCATACATAGTTAAAATCACTATCATACCTCTTCTTACCATTTCAAACTACTATGAATCACATACTGCATTCATATTTGGTAGAAAAGAGTGTAGAAAAGTTTGAAATGACAAGGGCTTTGCCTCGATTTGATTACCGAAATTAAAAATCACTATCATACCTCTTTTATAATTTTGAATTGCTTCAAATCACCCAGTTGTAGTCAAATTTGGTAGAAAAAAGGATGGAAATGCCTCAAATGATAGAGGTTTTGTCCCAATTTGCGTGCATGAGGTTCAAAACACTATTGAACCCCACCTTACCATTTTGGACCATCACAGATCACCCTAGATAGTGAAAAATGAAAAAAAAAAAAAAAAAAACAAAAAACAAAGCAAAAAAGGGACAAAAAAAAAAAAGGTAAGAAAACGCAAAAGGGCTCGCGAATCTCCATTTTGAGCAATCAATCAAAATGACCATCGACATTATTCTTGGTCAAAGTTATCTTAAGCAATAGTTTGGCCACAAGGAGATTGTGGGTGTCCTGATGTCTCGATAGTGAGGGTGCCCTAGGGAGGCGAATAGAAATTATGTGTTCGATTTTCATGAAAATTGGAAGTTTGGAGTGTCCACAAACCTTTTTTCTTGGTGTGGTTAGAGTACTTGATTACTACTCATTTAAGATTCGTATCGGTCAATGTAAACAAGTATTGGGATCGGGAGCTCGGTTATGCAAAAGGAAGGTACTAGCACCCCCTACGCACCCATTCTACGAACAATACCTTATTAACTAAGAATTATCCCAAATTGAGTGTTTAATAACCTTTATTTTACTCCTTTAAAATTGATAAATATATATAGTTAAGCAAGCAAACACATGTGCACATATTTATAAAATATATTTAAAACAAGGTGTGATATAGGAATTATCTAATAAGATCGCTAAAAGTGGGGATCTCATTAGAAAAACTCCCCCGCCCCCTCTCAAGACCTAACACAGATGAGGCTAAAAAAGTCCATTGCCTATTTTGAACTTGTTTGCCTAATAAGGCTTACAATTCTTATCTTGATGATAACAAATAAATGATATGCTTAATATGTTTTAAATAAAAGTTTTTCAGGAAAACTCAAGTGCATAAGGAAGTTTATGGATTACAAAGAATCCTTGAAAAACACAAAGTAAAGCTTATGGATTATAAAGAGCATGAAGAACAAAGTTATATTGTGAAAAGCTCAAAGGAAAGATTGCAACAACAAAGATGATGGAAGAACAAGTTTTGAAGACAAAAAATTATATTTTTTTAATGTAAGTACTTCAAAATTAATCTCAAGTATAAAGTGGTTTGAAGCTCATAGAAATTCAAAAATATGTTTATATATATACTCTAAAGAATGTTTTTTTTTTTTATAAATCATGAAAAGAAAGGGTTTAAGAAAAGAAAAACTTTTTGAAATAATGAAGGGCTAGGCGACTGCCATGATGAGGCAGGCGATTGCCACATTGAGAAAATGATTTTTCAAAAAGTCTATAGCTAGACAGGCGACTACCTAACTTACCAGGCGCCTGCGTGAACAAGTCAGGTGACTCCCAGCATTCTGTGTTGAGAGAGTGCTCTGTGACAGGCGACTACCAAGTCATGGCAGGCAACTGCCACTCGAACGTTGGCACTAATTCTCTCAATGAGAAGATTTTTTAAACCACGTTTTTGAGCATATTTATTTCAAAATATTTGGAAATGATTTTTAGGAATCTTTGGGAGTAAATGGATGGCTTCTAAAACATCTATAAATAGTCAAAATCTTCAAAGGTTTAAAACAAGAAAATTGATTATTATTATTGAAGCAATTTTCAACGGTTTTTGAAATCAAGCAACCTTCAAAGTTTTAAGATCCAACAACATTCAAAGTTTTTAGATCCAAGCAACCTTCAAAGTTTTAGAGTAAGCAACCTTCAAAGGTTTTTAGATCAAGCAAAGTTTTCAAAGGTTTCTAGATCAACCGATCTTCAAGTTTTCAAAATTCTCAAAGGATCTAAAACTTTCTTGAGTTTAAATTTCTGATCTAATATTGATTCATACTTTGAAGCAAAGCTTTCAAAAATCAGAATCTTTCATTTTCTTTGAAAAATTATTTGGTAATTCATACTAAGCATTGAGCTTCAAATTTCTTATATTTGAATTACCTTGAAGTATAAGTGTGCTGATCATTGTACTAATTTACTCTATTGTGAGAGTTCTCTTTTGTACACAAATTTCTTTATCGTCATTCTTAAACAATTCAGAGTTGTTGAATCGTTGGACCAAACAAGGGGTTATTGTTTGGAGAGGTGGGCTCTAGCTTAAGAGAAGGAGTGGTTGTAAATAGGTATTGTTCCACTAGGTAAAGGAACTAATATAGTGGAATCCTTTGGTGTTTTTCCAAAGCCGAGGACGTAGGCTGTGCTTAAGCCGAACCTCGTAAAAATTCTTGTCTTGTCTCTTTCTCTCTGCTTTACTTTATATCCTTTACTTGCTATAGTTGTATGATTTGAAAGTGCAAGTTGCAGGTTTTTAAGTGATAAAGAAACAAAAGTACTTCATATTTAGAAAGTACGTTTTGATTAATTGTTTGCGGAAACCCAAAGAGGTAGTATGTTGGTTAATCTACGGAAATCTTAATCAAGTAGAGTGCATACTAGGAGTTTATAGGGAAATCCACAAAAGCTTTAATATTTTTTATTGAGTGATTTAATTATCTTGGTTTCATTGATTGACTTGTGAATTTAAATTTCAGTATTTCTTAAGTGTGGTTATTGTTCATATATATCTTGTTTTCTGGGTAATTAAATTTAAAAGCTTAAAAATTATTAAAATATTAAAAAAAAATCCAATTCACCCCCCTCTTGGGAAGCTATTCCTCATTTCAATTGGTATCAGAGCCTAGTTATAGAAATTCCTAACAAGAAACTATAAAAAGATCTAATGGCAAACATTGGAGTAGCACCCTTTGGTGAAGGACAGTCCTCAACCCGTCCACCAATCTTTTGTGGACACAATTACACTTTTTGGAAAAAGAGAATGGAAATATATCTCCAACACATGGATTGGAAAGCTTGGGAAGTTGTTATGGATGGAAATCTTATTCCCACTAAGTTAGTTGATGGAAAACACATTCCAAAGGAAAAGAAAGACATGACAGATTTAGACTATAAAATGCTTCAAATAAATGCAAGTGCTATAAATTCGTTATACTGTGCATTAGATGCTAATGAGTTTAATTGAGTCAAGGCTTTCAAAACAGCGAAGGAAATTTGGGATAAATTAGAAGTAACTTATGAAGGAACTGTTGATGTTAGAGACAATAGGATAGACACGCTAACAAGTGAATACGAAGCATTCAAAATGAATTCTGATGAAACAATATCAAGCATGCACACCATATTTACCCACATAATAAACTCCTTAAATGCCTTAGGAAAAATCTATACTACATATGAAATGATCAAAAAGATTCTAAGAGGTCTACGCTCTATTTAGGAACCAAAGGTCACAGCTATCACGGAAGGTAGAAACCTTAAGACTACTTCTTTGGATGAACTTATAAGTTCACTTCTTACATATGAAATGGCATTGAAAGAAAGGAATCCTGAACCAAAGCATAAAATATCCATAGCTCTAAAAGCATCTAGCCATTGCACTAGTGAAGAGGAAAGCGAAACAAGTGACTTAGATCAAGATGAATTGGCATTCATTACTAAGAGACTAGGAAAATTTTATAGAAGAAATAAAAGGTTTCCTAGAAAATTCTATAAAAAGAAAACTGAAAAAGGAGATACAAGTAGGAAAGAAAATAAAGGTAAGAATGAATAATCTATTATCATTGCAAAAAGCCAAGGCATATAAAACTGAAGTGTCCATTATTCAAGAAAGACAAGAAGATAAAGAAGGAAGCAATGAAAGCTACTTGGGACGACTCAAGCTCCAGTGAAACTAAAACCAAATCAAGTGAACAAGAGATGGCAAATATATGCTTCATGGCAAACGATGACGAGGTAAATTCTTATTACTCTTCAACAGAATCTCAAAATGTGTCTTGTGATGAGTCATGTGATAGTTTGCCTTCTTATAAGGAATTACAAACTGAAATATTTTCACTATATAAAAGATTTATAAAAGTGTCTAAAAGAAATATAACTTTGAAGGATCAGAATCAAGAACTATTAAAGCAACTAGAATCATTCAAAGTTATTGAAGAAGAAAGAAATACTTTTATTAAGAAGCTTGAAGAAGAAATAAAACAAGAATTAGATAAAACTCATAAAAATGGTTTGAATAAGAAAGATTTAGAAATAAATGAACTCAAGAAGATAGTTGAGGATAAAGAAAAGATTATCTATAACTTTGCTAAAGGTAAAGAAAACTTTGAAAAGATGATTGGACAGCAAAGGCTTCATGGAAACAAAGAAGGAATAGGCTACAATGGTAAAACAAATAAAAGGAATAAAAAGCTATACATGGGATATTTTGTTAAGGGAGCTAAGTTTTATGCTAGTACTTCATCAAATAACAAACATGAACACACCACTTGCTATATGTGCAAGACTAAAGGTCATATAATGTTCAATTGCCCATTAAATAAAAAATATGTTAAAGTTCAAGGAGAATGGAAAACAAATAGTGGAACGAACAATAAAACAATGAGAGTCAAAAGAATTTGGGTTCCAAAAACTAACACATAGTGTCCCTCATTATAGGTTTGCCTTAGGACAACAACGACAAAGGACAAATGGTACTTGGACAGCGGATGGTCAAGACATATGACCGGTGACAAGACCAAGTCCATTACCTTAAAACAAAAGGATGGGGGATATGTCACTTTCGGCGACAATGCCAAAGGTAAAATTGTTGGTATCGAAAAAATTGGTAAAAAATCTTCACTCACTATAGATAATGTGCAAGTAGAAGGACTAAAACATAATCTTTTAAGTATTAGTCAATTAAGTGATAAAGGGTTCGAAGTTAGGACATGCCAGTATGGACCTACTATCTAAATTATCTAAGAAAAATCTTGTAAAAGGATTACCAAACATTAAGTATGTAAAAGACAAGGTGTGTGATGCTTGTCAAAAGGGAAAACAAGTAAAAACAAGTTTTAAAAAGAAAAAATTCATATCCACCAAAAGACCCCTAGACCTCCTACACTTAGACTTGTTTGGTCCAACAAGAATCTTAAGCTTAGGCGGAAAACAATATGCTTTTGTAATAGTAGATGATTTTTCAAGATTTACTTGTTTAATCTTTTTAGCAAACAAAGATGAAGCTTGTAACCAATTAATAACCTTATGCAAGAAACTACAAAATGAGAAAGGTTATAATGTAACAAGCTTTAGAAGTGACCAAGGAAGGGAGTTTAAAAATAAGGAAGTTGATAAATTTTGTAATGAACGTGGAATAACTCACAATTTCTCTGCACCTAGAACTCCACAACAAAATGGAGTTTTGAAAGGAAAAATAGAACTTTGCAAGAAATGGCAAGAACAATGCTCAATGAAAATAGTCTACCTAAATATTTTTGGGTAGAAGCTGTAAATACAACATGTTATATTGTAAATAGAGTATCAATAAGATCAAAAATAGATAAAACACCATATGAACTTTGGAAAGATAGAAAACCAAATATATCTCACTTTCATGTATTCGGTTGTAAATGCTTTATATTAAATACTAAAGATGATCTAGGAAAATTTGATGCAAAGTCAGATGAAGGTATTTTCTTAGGTTATTCTACAAATAGTAAAGCCTATAGGATTCATAATAAAAGAACTTCTACAATTATGGAATCAATTCATATAACTTTTGATGAATCAAATCATTATAACATTAAAGATATGAATGATGAAAAAGAAGTCACTTCACAAAAGGAAGAAGTTCTTGAAATAAAAGAAGAAAATAAAAATGATGCATTAAATGAGAACCTTTCAGAGAAACTGAAACTTTCTAAAGAGTGGAAATATGACAAACATCAGCCAAAAGAACAAATTCTTGGTGAAACATAAAAAGGAATAACCACTAGAGCCTCACTACAAAATATTTGCAATCATTATGCATTTTTATTCCAAGATGAACCAAAAAATATTGAAGATACCTTAAATGATGATTCTTGGATTATACCTATGCAAGAGGAATTAAATCAATTTGAAAGAAGTCAAGTATGGGAACTAATACCAAAATCCAAAGATAAATCAATTATAGGAACTAAATGGGTGTTTAGAAATAAGAATGATGAAAATGGAGTTGTTGTAAGAAATAAAGCTAGGCTAGTGGCACAAGGGTATAATCAAGAAGAAGGAATTGATTATGATGAAACTTTTGCACCTGTGGCAAGGCTGGAAGCTATTAGGATGCTTTTAGCCTATGCAGCCCATAAGGATTTTAAGTTATATCAAATGGATGTGAAGAGTGCATTTTTAAATGGATATATAAATGAAGAGGTATATGTCAAACAACCCCCTGGGTTTGAAAATTCTAAAAATCCAAACCATGTATTCAAATTGACAAAAGCCCTTTATGGTTTAAAACAAGCTCCAAGAGCTTGGTATGAAAGGTTAAGTAAATTTTTACTTAAAAATAAATTTACAAGAGGAAAGGTTGATAGTACCTTATTCATTAAAACTAAAAACAAAGATATGCTATTAGTTCAAATATATGTAGATGATATTATATTTGGAGCTACAAATAAAGATCTATGTAAAGAATTTGCCACATGTATGCAAAAAGAGTTTGAGATGAGTATGATGGAAGAATTAAATTACTTTCTTGGATTACAAATCAAACAAGCTAAATACATCAAAGACATGTTTAAAAAGTTTGATATGGAAGAAAGTAAAACTATAGGAACTCCTATGAGTACTTCAACTAGTCTTGACAAAGATGAAAAAGGGAAATAAGTTGATACTAAATACTATTGAGGAATGATAGGAAGTCTACTCTATTTAATAGCAAGTAGGCTAGATATTACGTTTAGTGTATGTATGTGTGCAAGATTTCAGTCAGCTCCTAAGGAATCACACCAAACAGCAGTCAAAAGAATCCTTAGATATCTCTTGCGCACATTTGAACTAGGATTATGGTATCCAAAGGAATCTGTATTTGAAATGATTAGTTATTCAAATGCAGACTTTGTTGGATGCAAAATAGATAGAAAAAGCACAAGTGAAACGTGTCATTTTCTAGGACGTTCTTTAGTTTCATGGTCTTCAAAGAAACAAAACTTTGTAGCATTATCCACAGAAGAAGCATAATACATTGCTGCAGGAAGTTGTTGTGCCCAAACATTGTATATGAAACAGAAATTAAAAGATTTTCAAATACAATACCAAACTATCCCTATCAAATGTGACAACACAAGTGCTTTCAATATCTCAAAAAATCCAGTATCTCACTCAAGAACAAAACACATTGACATAAGACATCATTTCTTGAGAGATCATATGCAAAACGAAGATATAGTACTAGAATTTGTAAATACACATGATCAATTAGCAGATATTTTCACAAAACCTTTCTCTAAAGAAATATTCATATTTATAAGAAGAGAATTGGGCATGCTTCATAGTCATGAAGTAAGCTAAACATTGTTCTGGTTGGCAGGCGACTGCCAAGCTACTGTCTTTTAAGATTTCACATAGACAGGTGCCTGCCACATTCAGGCAGGCGACTGCCTCGTAGTGGGTAGGGTTTAAAACCCTACTTTAGGTCATTTTAAAACCCACTAGGCGCTTGACCATTCATTTTACTCTCTAAAATTTCTTCGTCTCTACCACTTTTCATACACAAATCTTGATCAAAGCATCTTGCAATCAAGTATCTAATCCTTCCTACTCAATAAATCCCAAACTTAACTTAGGATTTCCTTGTTTTTCATCTCCATACAACCATGCCTCGATCAAAATCCGTTGGTGTCAAGGGATCCTTATCTTCAACAAGGATCAATAATGATGAGGTGGAGAAATGGTTGGTCACTCCACACGCCAAGCACCTTTACTGAAATCAAATTGCTTCAGCTGAACCAATTTTAGGTAAGGTTCTCGACGTAACGTTCTTCAATTTTGATTTTCTTGAAATCATGGAACTTTTCAAGAACATTGGATGGGATAAGTTTATCACCTACCAAGCTAAAGGCTATTATCCCAATGTTGTCCATATTTTTTATGCAAACATGGAGCGATACGAAAATGGAATCAAAACAAATTTGCTTGGGAAAGACATCCATCTAACTTCAATATCTTTGGGAAAGTTTCTTCGAATTAAGCTAGGGGATTTTGAGGTTCATATTATTGAGAAGCAATGGATTATGGCTCAAGGTTTTACTCCACAAAAGTTTTTGCCTCTGGTTATGACTGAAACTCCTGTTAACTTTGGCCATCCTCCACTTTATAAGCAGCTTAGTTTGAAAGCCCTAATTCTGCAAAGCTCATTACAAATAACATTTTACCACGATCTGGTTCTCACGATCACATTTCATTTTTGGATTGTTTTGTAATGTGGTGCATTCTTAAAGAGAAGAAGATGGATCTTCCAAGTTTGATCATTCATTGGATTATCATGAAATTCGATGCTCCCCGTATAGTTCTTCTATATGCTGGAATGTTGAATATGGTTTTTTGCTCATTTTAATGTTTTAACACCATCATTCAACTTCACTAGCAAGACTTACTATAATATATTTTCTGATACCATTCTAAAATGGATGGGCTACAAAAATTCTCCTCAAGGGTGGTTTCATAAAGGACACAGGAATGTCTCATCTACACCACCACGTTCTTCATCTTCCATCCAAACATCTTCAGTTCAGCTTGATGTAGACACTCCTTTATGGTTTGTTTCATTTTTTAACCATTACATGACGTTTAGTGATGGTATGAAATCTGGCCTCAGTACTCTGCAAGAGAAGGTTACCTCCATTGAAACTCATTGTTCACACATTGATAAAAGAGTTGAAAAGATTGAGCAACAGTTAGCCAGTTCTTCAAAAGGAAAATCTCCCATGAGTATCACTTCTGATACATCCAATAAGGATGACTCTGGTAACCAAGAGGAAGGAGATCATGAAAGTGAACAAGAAGAAGGAACTAATGAAACTGATAACCAAGCGGAAGGAGATGATGAGAGTGACTCTATGGAAGCTTCTGACTGATGTGTTCTCTTATCTATAAGATATATATCACTTTTATCTGCTCAAGTTTTATCGGATAGGTTATTTTTGGTTTTTTAAAAACGAGTACTTTGACTTGCAACATTTCTCTATTTTTGTATCTCTTTCTCCTTTTTGATTGATGTCCAAAGGGGGAGAAATGTTTAAGAGAGGTGTGTGCAAAAATATGGTTTGTAAAACTGTAAATGAATGGATGAATCTTTTATGAAAATTATCTTTGTACTTATGTGTATGGTTTATTCATGGTTATATCATGCTTATTGATAGGGGGAGATCTTTGTACTTGTATGAGTGGTTTATTCATGGATTCATGGATTATCCTTTGGACTTATATACTTGAATTACATCATGATTATTGATAGGGGGAGCCATGAATACTAAAATCTTATTATTTTTGCTCTCGATTTGTGATCATCAAAAAGGGGGAGATTGTTGGACTAATAAGGCTTACAATTCTTATTTTGATGATAACAAATAAATGATATGCTTAATATGTTTTAAATAAAAGTTTTTCAGGAAAACTCAAGTGCATAAGGAAGTTTATGGATTACAAAGAATTCTTAAAGAACACAAAGTAAAGCTTATGGATTGTAAAGAGCATGAAGACAAAGTCATATTGTGAAAAGCTCAAAGGAAAGATTGCAACAACAAAGATGATGGAAGAACAAGTTTTGAAGCCAAAAATAATTATCTTTTTTTAATGTAAGTACTTCAAAATTAATCTCAAGTATAAAGTGGTTTGAAGCTCATAAAAATTCAAACATATGTTTTTATATATACTCTAAAGAATGTTTTTTTTTTATATAAATCATAAAAAGAAAAGGTTTAAGAAAAGAAAAATTTTTTGAAATAATGAAGAGCCAGGCGACTGCCATGATGAGGCAGGCGACTGCCATATTGAGAAAATGATTTTTCAAAAAGTCAGTAGCTAGACAAGCGCCTACGTGAACAAGTCAGGTTACTGCCTTGGTTCTGGCAGGTGACTGCTAGCATTATGTGTTGAGAGAGTGCTCTGTGATAGGCGACTGCCACTCGAACGTTGACATTAATTCTCTCAACGGGAAGATTTTTTAAACCACGTTTTTGAACATATTTATTTCAAAATATTTGGAAATGATTTTTAGGACTCTTTGGGAGTAAATGGATGGCTTATAAAACATCTATAAATAGTCGAAATCTTCAAAGGTTTAAAACAAGAAAATTGATTATTATTATTATCGAAGTAATATTCAAAGGTTTTTGAAATCAAGCAACCTTCAAAGTTTTCAGATCCAGCAACCTTCAAAGTTTTTAGATCCAAGCAACCTTCAAAGTTTTAGAGCAAGCAACCTTCAAAGGTTTTTAGATCAAGCAAAGTTTTCAAAGGTTTCTAGATCAACCGATCTTCAAGTTTTCAAAATTCTCAAAGGATCTAAAAATTTCTTGAGTTTAAATTTCTGATCTAATATTGATTCATACTTTGAAGCAAAGCTTTCAAAAATCAGAATCTTTCATTTTCTTTGAAAAATCATTTGGTAATTCATACTAAGCATTGAGCTTCAAATTTATTATAGTTGAATTACCTTGAAGTATAAGTGTGCTGATCATTGTACTAATTTACTCTATTGTGAGAGTTCTCTTTTCTACACAAATCTCTTTATCGTCATTCTTAAACGATTCAGAGTTGTTGAATCGTTGGACCAAACAAGAGGTTATTGTTTGGAGAGGCGGGCTCTAGCCTAAGAGAAGGAGTGGTTGTAAATAGGTATTGTTCCACCAGGTAAAGGAACTAATATAGTGGAATCCTTTGGTGTTTTGCCAAAGGGGAGGATGTAAGCTATGTTGAAGCCGAACCTCGTAAAAATTCTTGTCTCTTTCTCTCTGCTTTACTTTATATCCTTTACTTGCTATAGTTGTATGATTTGAAAGTGCAGGTTGCAGGTTTTTAAGTGATAAAGAAACAAAGGTAGTTGATATTTAGAAAGTACGTTTTGATTAATTGTTTGCGGAAACCCAAAGAGGGAGTACGTTGGTTAATTTGCGGAAATCTTTCAAGTAGAGTGCATACTTGGAGTTTACAGGGAAATCCACAAAAGCTTTAATATTTTTGATTGAGTGATTTAATTATCTTGGTTTCATTAATTGACTTGTGAATTTAAATTTCAGTATTTCTTAAGTGTGGTTATTGTTCATATATATCTTGTTTTCTGGGTAATTAAAATTAAAAGCTTAAAAATTATTAAAATATTAAAAAGAATCCAATTCACCCCCCCTCCTTGGGAGGCTATTCCTCATTTTAGAACTTATAGGGACACACTCTTTTTAAAAATCGAGAAACTTTTTTAAGAAAATAGCTCCCATATTTATTTAAAAATTTTATGGATATTTTTCCAAGTGTTTCTAATATTTTCAAAATTTTCAGGAGGTTTTGAAGCCTTTTTCCCCATTTTCCTAAGCGAAGAAATGAATTAAAATATTTTCCTTAACGTAAAAAACTTTTTTCAAATATTTTCTGACTTGTCCTAATTTTTTATGATTTTTATACTATTTTTACCCATTTTTAAAAACAAAAAAATAATTTTATTACAAAATAATTAAGAAAATAAGGCAACCGGTTCAGATCGGTTCGGACTAGTCAATCAGTTTAGGAGAAAGGGGGTTGGGTCAATCGAAACGGACCACTTGTCATTGCCGAGTGAAGACACATGGCATGTCCGAATTATTTATCTCATTATTACAGGGGGAGGAGTGGTGACATCATGGAGATGTCACTCGACTACATGTTGGCACACAGGTGAAGGGGAGTCGGTGTGTGTGGATCAATGACGTCGCACGATCCAAACTATCTCGATGAAACATAAATCGGACGGTTGGGAATTGGCCACGCTTCATCAACATGGGCGGCTCTCCTCTCTCTCCTCTATTTTTTTTTCTTCCATTTTCATCCATTTTCACATTCTCTCCTCTCTCTCATCTGTTTGTTCTCTCTTCTTTAACCTTGCGAAGATACTCGAAAACCCTAGCTCTCCTTTGAACCCCCTTAAACCCTAGCTCTTCATCCTCCTAAAACCCTAGCTCTCACTTTCTCTCTACTGTTGCGAACCCCTAAAAACCATAACTCCCTCTTACTCTTCTGTTGTGAATCCTTTAAAACCCTAAGCTCCTCTATTTCTCTCTCTCAACCTGCAATGAGACTTGAAAACCCTAAGCTCTCACTCTTTAGATCTATCTCAGCAAACCCTAGTTCATCCTCTACGAAGACCTATGAGGCCTTCTGATCTCAATGAGTAGCTCGATTTGAAGACCTATGAGGGGTTTGACTAGGGTTTTGTGATAGGGTTATGCTTCGAGCTAAACTTAACTTTCACACAAATATCCCCTCCCCCCTTTTTTTTCCTTTATATTTTGATTGCGTGACTCTGTGTGTGTGTGTGTGTGTGTGATTCAAGCACTGTTGTTCAAGTGTTTCGAGTGTTTTATGCTTGTGATGCGAAAGCTATTGTGTTTGTGATTCAGATGTGCATTTGTGTTTGTGAATCAAGTGATGTTACATTTTGTGAGTGGATTTGGTGATACTATGGTTTGGTGTTTTCTTTGGAACTCCATTGAGTTGTGGCTAGGTTCAGGGATGAGTTAACTCATCCGAACACCAATGGGTCTTTCCTGGGTTGACTCAAACGAGTCAAACCTTGGGTCCTTGTGGAGTTGGATGGGTCCCAGGTTGGGTTTTGGGTTTTAAAAATGGTTTTGGGCCTTGGGTTTGTTTTAAAAAAGGGTCTAGACCCATGTTTGTTTCAAAAATGAATTGGGCATGTGTTCGTTTTAAAATGAGTTGGGCTTGGGTTTTGCTTTAATATGATTTGGGTCTGGCTTTTGTTTTAAAAATTGGTTCAAGCCCAGGTTTGTTTTAAAAATTAGTTGGGTTTGCTTTTTTAAAAAAAAAAATGAATTGAGTATGTTTAGCTTTAAAATGAGTTGGAACCAAGTTTGTTTTAAAAATGGGTTAGGGCTTGGATCATTTTAAATTAGGTGAGGCCCAATTTGTTTTGAAAGGAGTTGGGCTTGGTTCATTGGTTTGGTTCTGTCTCAAGTGCAGGTTTCTGGTTCAAGGGTTTGGCTCTTGGGTTTGGTTCACGAGAGTTTAGTCGCAGGTTGGGGGGATTGGTTAGTGGTTCAGGTTCAAGTTTCTGGTTGAGTCTATCTTGGCTTCAGGTTCAGGTTCAGGTTCAAATTTAGGTTCAAATCCCTACTTTCAAAATATGCACCAATAGTTCTTTAATACATATTAGAGTAGGGAAGTGAAGCCAAATTTACTTCGAGTCTCTATCTCCTCCAGTCTTCTTTTCCTTCTTTTTGAGTATGTTTAGTGTCAATCTGGAGTAACCTTCTAGGAGGTCTACTTTCGTGTAGGGACAGATGCACTGAGGTGTGTGTTCTTCAAATATTTTTTAGTCGAGCACCGGTTGGTGTGTCTTCTAAGGAGATGACTCCAACCTTTTGAAGTCTTTAGGATTGCTGCTACTTTGTGATTTCTTTAGAATCTCCTCGTACTTTTTCTGAATTCTCTGAGTGTTCCTCTCTTCTTCTGTATGTCTGCTCTTTTACCTTTGTCTGTGTGTCTTCTATTATGTGTTCTGGTTTGTGCGAGACTCCTCTTTTTATAGGGTCTGTCTTAGGTCAATTTAGGAAAGGTCTGATCTTTCCTTTCTTCATTCCTTCCTTCTAAGCAGTATCTTATCGGTGTGTTAAGTGTATGAACATGTTCATTTTTCTAAGCACAGATGACAGATGAGAAATGGAAGATGAGAAGCACCTAAACAAACACATCCTTGGCGTATTCCATGGCATATTAAGGAGCATAAAACTTGACAGCTTTATTATTCTTTCAATTGTAGTAGTAATTAGGGTTGAATGTGCATGCATATCATATGATTTAATTTGAAACTCATAAATGACAACAGATTGACCTTAGGGGCCTCCGAGAAACATGAAAACCTTCTATATGCAAAACTTACAAAAGGGTTTTTGAACTTAAATGAAGGAAAAACTATATTTTTTCAAAGGCCCTGGTCAACTTGTTATTAAGCCCCAATCGACCGAACAGTAGAAATGAGAGATTTTCTCAATCTTTCTTTCTTATATTAAACTATACTAAACAAGAAAATTGTGGCATTTTTCCTTATCTTTCTTTTGATAATAGGAACCCCCCATTTGGAGTTTTCTAGAAAACATAATGCCCATAATACTAAAAGGTGTTCGTAGTAGAAAATTTCATTCATGTTTTTGCTACCTTATCGATGAGAAAATTTCTTAATCAATCTCTCCTTTTCCTGAAAGGTTTTCAACATAAAAGTTATGGTATTTTCTCTTATCTTTCTGTTCATATCAAGAACGTAAAATTTGGAGTTGTATAGAAAATGTTATACTCAAAAAGTTGAAGGGTGTTCGCGTAGAAAACCCGAGGCCAGTCAACTGGATCATCACTCCAGTCAACTAGACCTCGCATATTTGAAGCCACAGCCGATTGGAGCTTGGCCCTAGTTGACCGGTCCTCTTGGGAAAGTGCCCCGATGGTAAGAAAATGGCTATTTTTTTCAATATATTAATATTTTAACCCCCCAACGGCCATATAACGGCTATATCTCCTTTTGGCCTATTAATACAAGCCTTAAACACCTTGAAAATGTTGGAGAATCCCTTTGTGATTTATGTTTAACATCTTTTAATTCTCCCACTATTTTTATACCCATTTATGCTTTAAATTCCTAATTTCTCCTACTCTTTCTTGAAATTAATTTTTGAGAAAACACTTTTGGGGGTCTTGCTTGAAGAGGTTTGAGCAATATATTCAAGTTCATATACTTTTGCTTGAAAGCCTTTTTATTTTATTTATTTCATATTCTCAAAACATCAAATTCTTCTACACTTTTATTTGAAAATCATTTTTGGGAGAAAATACTTTTGGGGGTTTTATTTGGAGAGGCTTGAGCATATATATATTGCTTGATGGCCTTCCTCTTTTATTTGTGGTATATTCTCAAAGATCATAATTTCTCCAATACTCTTTATTGGGAAAATAATTTTTGGAGAAATTTCTTTTGAAAATGTGTTGAAGGCATAAGCTAATATTATTGCTTATATATTTTGCTTGAATGCCTTCTTGCATTAGATTTTTATAAAGGTCAATCATTTTTATGACAAACCCTAGTTTCTCCTATATTCTTTTATTTGAAAAATATTTCTTTGGAAAAATTCTTTAGGGCATTTAAGTAAGCTTTGAGCATGTATTAATCAATATACATTTTTCTTGATAAGCTTATTGAGAAAAGGCTAGAGCATATATTCAATTCAATATATTTTTCTTGGAAGCCTTTCAGTTTTTGAAAGTGTTTAAAAGGTCATTTTAAAAAGAAAATCATTTTCGATACTCTCTTATTTTATTGAAAAATATTTTTGAGAGAAAAATCATAACTCTATTGAGCTTCATATTTTAATCATATGAAAGTGCATTTAGATCTTCGTATTTTACAAATCAGCTTTTGAGAAGTATTGTGATTATACGAAAAAATTTGTTTTTTGAAACAGACACTTCTCGGTACGAGTTGTGAATCATGGCCAAGTGAAGTTACATCACTTAGAGCAGTTTGGCTTCACCTAGTAAGTGAGCTAGGGAGACTCTGCCTGTAAGGAGAACTAGTTTGTTTCCACCCTGTAAGGAGTGTGTAACGGCTTGGCTCCACCCGATTAAGGGAGCTAAGGGGGCTCGACCCTGTAAGGAGTGTAAACAATTTATACTCCACTTGGTTAAGTGAGCAGGATTAGTGAAATCCTTGGGGGTTTGCCCATGGTGAGGACATAGGCAAGATTGGCTGAACCTTGTTAAAATCTTCTCTCTCTTTCTCTCTCCGCTTCCTCCACAATCTCCATCCCTCTCTCTCTTCTCTCTCCTCTCTCCTCCCTCTTCTCTCTCTCCCCTCTCTCTCTCTTATCTCTCTCTCTCTCTCTCTCTCTCTCTCTCTCTCTCTCTCCCTCTCTCTTTCCCTATTTTGTTTATAATTTTGCTCTTCAATTTCTATATGTGTATGCTTGTTCATTTATTGTTATAATTATTCTGCATACAATTTAAAAGGGATATGTTCCACACATGGATGTTTGGTTTCATTGTTTTTAATCATTTTACATACACGCTTATATTTCGAATGGGATATGATTCAGTGAATCGGTTTGATTTAATCTGCAAAGTTTTCTTTTAACCCAATTCACCCCCTCTTGGGATCACACCATAATTTCCAATTCGTATTAGAGCCTAATTGCAACAAGCTTAATCGCATTTGCATAAAGATTGCAATGACTCTTCTTGTATCCCTATTTTGAGAGGGTCAAATCCTTTGCAATTCCTCCACTGCTTTTATGGCATAGATTTTACAATTTAGAAATTGAAAATGATTTTTGTAAAATCAACTGAATGGAGGATTTGGAAAGTGATTGATAAATGAAATTAGGATCCAATGAAAATTTTTCAAAAATGCATTGTTTCCCAAATTGAAATTGAAATAAATGAGCATGACATAAATTCAATGCATATCATTTTGAGTGTCATGCATTTCATATTGTGCCTTAGCTACTAATGCTTTTGAAAAGAATTATGTCTTGTGCTAGTCCTAAGGGATTTTGGGAACATTAAGAAATATGGAAAAATTGAGAGAGAGGAGATCAACACTTCAAGAATTTTGAGCTTAAACGACTAAGAAGGAGTATAACGAAATGGTATATCTCCCTTCTTCTACTTTATTGAAATAATACATGTAAATGATTCATATGATATATTTCATGTTAATTTCTTTTTTTGTGAATAATATGAATCTGTTGTTCATAGCATGTTATCTTATGAGAAACACTTCAAAAGAATTATATGAATACTCATAAGATTTTTTCTAGGTTATATTAAATAAAAGGGGTAATGATGTTAAATGCTTCAACTATGTTTAGTGCCTAAAGGTTCAAACTTTAGTACACTATGCATGTTATACTAAGAACATTAGAATTAAGCCAATATGAGAATCTTTAAGTGATATATCCAATCTAAACTTTATATACATATATATATATATATATATATATATGATTGGATAGTATTTGAATATATTGGCTATAACGTAATTAAATTTGTGAATACCTTTCATAAGGACAAAGGAGCTTTATTAATTGAATAATTTTTAAAGCTATATATGCCTAAGTGTAGATATTTCACATATGGCAGATTTTTGTCCATCTCACAAGTATTGAGTTTTAGGGATATTAATCATAATACTACAACCTAAAACTCATCATGGAACTTAAATGCTCAATCATATTCAAATGAATTCAAAAACTCATTCCCTGTTAGAAATTGTTGGTTAGATTTACGCATAAAATGTCAAAAGTATTTTAATGAAACATATAGTATCTTTGGCTACGGGGTTAAGTGAAAATGGGGAAGAAAAGAGGCTTAAATATTAAAAATTGGCATGCCCAGTCGACCAAACACCCTCTAGGCACAGTGTTATGCACATCCCAGTTGACCAGTGCATCAGGACCAATTGACCAGCCTTCTTTGTTTGCCCAGATAGCCTATCCGGTTTACTCCCTAACCGACAAGACAAGAAATTGGATGTTTCTTTGTTCCTGCCAATCAATCAAACTCATTTCACCAATCAACCGGCCTATTGAAAATGGTTCGTTCACCCCAATTTTCAAAGCCAATGATAAGATTGTTGAAAATTTAAAAGTCTTGGCTAAAAGTTTTAATGATTTGGTTGCATTTACTAAGGGGGAGCATCATATTAAAAAAAACTCATCCAATAAATACCTTATTGTATTGTGCTTATTTTTAAAAATATCTTATTATTTTATTTATATTGGATGATTTATATGAGTCGAATGCTACTGTCCATTACTTGCTAAATTCTTAAATTCGTTTAATGGATAGTTAATTATGATCACTGCACTGAATGGTAATATCCATTTTGGCTAAATTTTTATATTATGGATGGATAATTTATAGCATTATCTATTATTTGAGCTATACTAAACATCATGCTTGAACTGGAATGCCATCTGCATGGCTGATGCAAAATTCTTGTGAATAGCATACTGGTAGTTAACTAGGATCTTGTATGTTGAATTGAATGATCATATAATGACATACATGCTCTAGTGACTAAAATCATGACTCCATAAGACCAAGTTTGAATTCTAAATAATTTTTCAAGCCTTATGTAGTATCAAAGTAGTGACCATGTTAAACTTAGTGTTTTAATCTTAAGTTGTCACTTAGACTGGATCATGCACATTGTCATTATTGAATATTTATAATTGTTGCATGATAAAAAGATCACCTGCATGCCATTTTTAAATGGTTAATATTATGTCTTTGCATGCTGAATGATCACAGTTTGAATTTTATTCGATGTTGGTTCGTCTTTATGAATATAAATAAGATATAAAATGCATGCAAAATAATTTATTTGATTGGAACATGTTGAATCCTACATGCTATGTGCTTAATTGAAAAGTATGTACAATTGTCAGTAATTCTTTAAATCTTCGTAGAATGCTCTAAACTAGGCAAATTCTTTTATCCTAGGAAATTCTAGTTCATGGACACCTTTTGGTCCTAATTTTTGGATTCTAAAGTTCATTCAGTGTAATGCCCCAAAAATTATGGCTATATATATATATATATATATATATATATATATATATATATATATATATATATATGTATATATCCATTTTACTTAATAATCTCTGATACCACAAATTGTAAACAAAGTCAACCCGAACCTAAGTGGGGTATCAGCGATATACCCTGTTCATAAATACATATCAACTGTGCAGCGAAAAACATGATATGTCTGAATCTTATACACAATACCAAAGTCCTACTAACTTCATAATTATATATATACATTCCCAAAAATCCATAGAATATTCTAGGGACTTACACAAAATCCCTTTTATAACTCAAATACTTACCCTGCAACTAGGGTAGTACTTAAACCTTCTCTATCTCAGAGCTCACTCAGCTCGTCTTTCTTGGTTTCTTGAAATGTTTGAATTCTGGGGCAAGACACCTCTTAGTAAGTAGTGATAAGTATGTATATATATATATATATATATATATATATATATATATCATAACTAACACCTATGTCATTTCAAATACACTTCTTCTATTTGAACATACTTTTAATTATGATAAATAATTCAGCTTTCATAAATCTATGTGTATATATAACCATGAAATCTTCCCTGGACGGATAACTATAATCATAAATTTATCCCACATGCTTAACCTTGGTTGGCCAACCAGGCTAAGTCAAACTGTATCTGTATCTGTAACTGTAACTATGAGTATGATTGGCCTACCCAGCTTCGTTCGGACTCCAGGGGGATCCTCTACTCTCCTATGGCCCAATCGACTAATTACCAAAACTTTATCTAAAAGTGTGGCTGCACTACTATAACTGTATAGCAATCGTACCGCGCTCTCTGTAAATCTCTAGTCCATCAGGGTTCTAATACTATGTAATAATGTTTATAAATATACTATATTACCATGATTTTGTAGAAACTATAATACCATGATTCTATATAAACTGTAAAACCATGATTCTGTATAAATCTGTAATACCATGATTCTGTATAAATCTGTAATATCATGATTTTCTATAAATCTATAATATCAAGGTTTTGTATAAATTCGTAATACTATGAATCTGTATAAAACTATATATCAAGGTTTTGTATAAATATGTAATACTATTAATCTGTATAAAACTGTATGTCACAGTTTTATATAAATCTGTAATGCTATGAATCTGTATAAAACTGTATATCATGATTTTGTAAAATATTGTATATAAACTCTATATTTAAAACTATCATTTCTTGTGCCACACAATTTAAGCGATATTCATAATATAATAATCTGTATGGGGAAAAAAAAACTGTATTACCCTACTGTATGGGATAAACTATAATTCTCTACTATAAAATAATAATATACTCATCTCTAGGGTTTATCTGAATCCCAAATACCAAGCTTTTCCCAAAATATGTATATATATACATAAAACTATAATTTCCACACCTATAACTTTCATACTTTGTATCATTCAAACATTCATGCTCTGTAATCCTGCAATTATTCTTGTAACTCTCTCAATTCTATTGGAGCCATTCTATAGGGAACCTTAGATATCGGTGTCCTCACTGGAAGTAGGTCAACGGAAAATTCAATCTCATAGTTGAGTGGCAATCCTAATAAATATTCTGGGAAGACATCTGAGAACTCCCTTACTATTGGAATATCTGCAATTTTAATTCTCCCCCTAGAATTTCCTTTACAAAAGCTAAATACCCTTGGCACCTATCAAGCAGTAGCTTCCTCGTTTGAATAGCTGATAATAACTGTGGCGAGGAGCGTACACACACCCCACAAATCTATAATCCCACAGGAGGTCCGAATACCACTTCTTTCTTTTGACATACAATGTTGGCATAGTTGGCGACTAGTCCGTCCATTCCAAAAATCATATCGAATCCAGGCATATCAAATACCACAAGATTTGCTAGTAGCATTTTCCCCTGAATATCCATTAGACAATCTTTAAGCATCCTTCTACATATTGCTACTGATCCCATCGGTGTGGCTACTGATAGTTCTATTGTGTTATAAACATATACTGTATATAATTATCCGCATCTAATAAATCAAGTAATTTTGTTATGTATAAGTTTGAAGAAATCATATTTCAACATAAACATATCGTGTCATAATAATTTTCTGTATGCATATAAATTATCTGCTATATATGTATGACAATAAAATTTTTGTATGCAAATAAAACATCTGCTATATCTGTGTAATATTAAAATTTCTGTATGCATATAAAACATCTGCTATATCTATAAACAATACATAACTTATGATATTTTCAGTATATTATGATAATTCAGTTGGCCTAGATGCCGTGACTAGATACATTTATAACAGTTTATTCAAAAACATTATTATGGAATATTTTACACAGAACCATGAAACAGTTATATCACAGTTATATATGAAATGTACTATATGTTAGCAGAATCCGGATGGCCTAGTTTAGTTTCAGAGTACAGTACTATAACTATTAGTTCATATTAGTGCCACCACACGCCTCAAATAGAGTGTCGGTGTATGGATAGTTGATTGAGCCCTGTATAGTAGTGTGCCCTTGTGGAAATCTGAACTAGGATGGGCAGGCCAATTGTACTTACAGATGAGTCAGTTTTGGCTTAGCTTGGTAGGCCAACCATTTCTAGGCCCCACCTACGGGCTGCACAACCCAATCATATGAGGTGATTACGTGCTTAAACTGCATAATTAGGTGCTTTAATTCTTGCATTGAGGCTTATATTTTTCATTAAATACCTAATTACTCTCAATATTTTAACATTGTGTCCTATTTATAATATTTGGATTTTATTGAGTAAATTATGAATTTTTGGTATTTTTTATTGCAAGGCGATTATTGGAAGCTAAAATCGATGCTACTTCGTAATTTGTGCATAATTTTCTTGACCAAGTTCCGATTGAGACGATTCAAAATGTTGTGAAAATAAGAGAAGATTATATACAACTTTTATGTTTAAAGCTTCAGGAGATACAGGCTCTAGGATGGTCAACATTGCCCTCATTCGCTAGGAAATAAAAATAAGAAAAAAAGAAGAAACAAGAAATAGAGAAAAGAAAAAAACTGTTGATTTGACCGGACCATGCAATCGGGTCCTTGAAGGCATGCGCTGGGTAGGGCTCTTCTCCCCTATATTCCATTACTTATTCCTTTCTTTCTTCTTCTCCAGCAGGCTGCCCCAACTCCTCCTCTATTTTCCATTCTCTTTCTCTGCCGTACCTGCTCCTCACTCTTTTCAATTCTCTCTAACTTTCCTTCTCTATACTCTCTCGGGCTCACTTTCTCAAACTCTCTCCTCTTCTTTATTTCTTCTTCCTTTATTCTCTCACCCCATCCTTCTTTTTCCTCCCTCTCGCTTATTTTTCTCCTATCCTGCTATGTTGCTACTGCTGGAGGTCCAACCTAAGCCATCTCCTATTGCTGCAGCTAGCCTCCTCCTACTATTGTCCCATTGCCGAGAACCCCTGCGTGGTTGCTGCTCCTCCCTCTTCTCCCCTGTGCTGCTGTGTGAGGCTACTGCAACCAACAACATGAAGCTCCTCACCCCTGTTGTTCCACGTTACACCACTGCTGCAGCTACTGCAACCCGAGAGGTTGATATATGTTGTTGCTGACATGGTGACTTGAAGAATAATGGTATCTAAAAAATAAAGAGAGAGGAAAATGGAAATATAAAAGAGGGCAGTAGCAGACTTTAATTAAAAGACAAAAATAAGGGCCTTTATTTTCTTCTTTCCCTCAAAGGAGAAGGAAGAAAAATCTTGAAGATGATATTTTATTCCCAACTTCTGCTTGTTGATAGCTTCTTTGTCCAACCATGTATATGTTTGTGTTCAAAATGGATATGTTGGTCTTAAATTTCCCATCAATGCAATATGCTTGATCTTCAACACCTTGCTTTCCATTTTCCTTTAATTTTAAAATTGAGTCTTTGTTATTTAAAATTAAAATCTTTTTATTGAGTCCTTTAAAATTGGGTAATTTTATTTCCATGAATTAAGTTCACTTTTTTTTTGTTGTAACCGGGCTATTTAATTTTGGATGATAAAATTGGAAGCCCAAAATATATTTTCATGGGCCTTGCAAGGGAGGAGGCTGTGTACAAAAAGGGGGGGGGGGGCATGCGGCATGCATGTATTCAACCAACTAAAAGAAAGATAGAAAATTGGAGATGAGGTGTGGGATTTTAGTGGGCTGGGCTAGCACAAACCATGCAAGCAAATAAGAAGACGAAGCATGTGATGCATGGACCATGCAAGGTAGTGAGAGAGGCAGCTATTTTTGAAAGGGAAAAACTAGGGTAGCATTAGGGTTTTATTACCCTGTCGGGCAATGAGAGGGGGAGGGCACCACAAGGCTGCTAGGAAAAGGAGAAAAACAAAAGGAGCAGCAACACAACCCGTCATGGGGTTGCATTTTGGGCTCGATGACGAGGGTATGCTTCATTGATGAGAAGATACTGAGAGGATGTTTTTGGCAATTCTAAATTTCGTCCATGAGAGGAGAGTTCATCGACAATTGTCGGCCAACCATTATCATGTCCCGCCTTCGGGCCGCACAACCCGTCATGGGGGGTAATACATGATATCAGCTAGCTATACAACCTGAGTAAATTTTTAGTAATATTAGCTATACGAGACAGTTCGTGAACAGTATGATTTATTAGAAATATGAAAGTATATGTTTTTGCAGTTATTAAATGATTAATTTTTTCTAATATGCAAAATGTACTGTATATCTATATTAGCATTAAATATTCATGCTGCCACATAGCTGTATTTAGTTTATTTTCCCTTACTGAGAGGTGTCTCGCCCCTAGCATTAGAGGGTAAGTTTTGATCTAGGAACTAGAGATTTATGTTATGGGTTTATAGATATGTATATACTTTTGTATTTTTGGAGATTGAATATAACCACGGTATTTTGGGAATGTAGTTGACTCTAGTATTATGCATTTTATGGTTGTGAGAATGGGATTTATATTTACTGCTACTTTGGTTTTCGCTGTAAATGTCAGATGCATCCTTATTACCCATTGGTTCGGGTTGACATTATTATTAGATACATTTTATTATATGATAAAATAAGTAGGTCATTATAGTTTTGTATCAAAGCCTAGGATGCTAGGTTCTGTAGACTCTAGAATGCAGTAGTAATAATACCAGAGTATAGGGTAAAGGAATTTGAGTTTTGGTTTTGTAGTCTAGATGCAGGACTTTTGTGGTAGTTTGTGTGATTTTCCTGGGGTGATGATTTTAGGAGAGTCATGGTAAACTATCGTCTGGTTAGGTATCTAGGTTGCAGGATTGAACCTTGAAATAAGATCAAGAGCGATGAGTTAATTAGGATTATACTATATTGGTAAGATGATATGTATAGTGAAAGGGTTCTAAGTTAAGTTATTTGTTTTTCAGGATGGACCCTAGTGTCAGTAGTGTCCATGCTAGTGGGAATGAGGGTGTTGGATCCTCAAGCGTTGGGGATGGTGATTCAGATGCAGTTTTAAGCAGCATGGCACAGCAAGTCATAGCTGAAATTGCTAGGAGTTCTAGAAAACAGGGTGATCCGTCGGCAAGCCACGGTAGCTCGATCGAGATATTCATTAAGATGAATCCTCCGGCTTTCTCAGGACGAAATGATCCTGTAATCACTGAAAACTGGGTGCAATAGATTCAGAAAGTGTTTGTAGTGCTACAGTGTACGGAGGATCAAAGGGTGTTGTTTGCTACCTATAGATTGACTAAAGAGGCTGAGAGATGGTGGACGGCAGTGAAACTCCTAGAGCAACAGAGGACAATACCTGTGGAGATGACATGGGAGAGATTTAAGGAGATGTTCTTCGATAGCTATTTTCCAGTCTCGTCAAGGGAAGCTAAGATTAAGGATTTCCTGAATCTGAAGCAGGGATAGCAGATGATGCAACAGTACGCAGAGAGGTTCAATGAACCATCTCGCTTCACCCTATACATTATTCCAAATGAGGTGAAAAAGGTACGGCAGTTTGAAAGAGGTTTGAGGAGAGAAATATATAAGCAGGTGTCGATACTAAAGTTGCAGGATTTTGTCGAGCTGGTTGATAAGGTCACTATAGCAAAGGTTGGGGAGCGACTAAAGGTCAAGGAGCAGAGACAAAAGAAGAGATCTACACCTTCTGGTTCCCAGTAGAGGGCTAGTCGCAGTTCGTGGAAGAGAGGTGGCTACTACATAGACCAGAGGCAGGAGACTAGGAATCGCAGTTTCCAGTGTATGCAGCGATTTCCAACTTGCCCGACTTGTGGGAAAAGACACCTGAGGGAGTGTCGAGCTGAGCGAGGTATTTGCTACTGGTGTGGGGAGCTAGGATATGTGATGAGAGATTGTCAGGCTCAGATTGGTGCTTCTCCTGCTCCGAGACCTGCTTGAGGAGGCTATCAAGGGCCACGTGAAGGCCAACAGAGGAACCTCTAGCCAGGGTTTTTGCTATGACGCCGGGTGATGCTGAGATAAACAGCAACATGGTGACAGGTATGGTTAATATGTTTTTATTTAAAGTTATTGCACTATTTGACTCGGGGGCCACACACTCGTTTGTATCTGTGGGTTAAATTGTATGGGGCTGAAACACAATTGCTTGATGTTGAATTGTTAGTGGTTACACTGATTGAGTCAACGGTGAGGTGTAGTGGGGTACTTAGTGGCTATCCAGTTGATGTTTAGGGGAGGATTCTACCTGCTGATTTAATAGTGTTAGATATGCATGGGTTTGATGTCATATTCAGCATGGATTGGCTAGCGGCTAATTTTGCTAGTATTGATTGTTGTTCGAGAGAAGTGGTATTTAGACCGCCAGGAAAACCAGAATTCAAATTTATAGGGTCACATATGCAATCTCTACCTTAGATGATTTCAACTATTTAGGCGAGGAAACTACTTCATAGTGTCTATCAGGGATTCGTGGCTTTTGTAAAGGAAATTTCAGGGAATGAATTTAAGCTTACTAGTACGCCAGTAGTGAAAGAATTTATAGATGTGTTTCCAGATGAATTACCAGGTCTGCCACCTGATCGTGAGGTAGATTTTCCTATTGATCTATTTCCAGGTATAGCGTCGATTTCTAAAGCACCATATCGAATTGCGCTAGCAGAGCTAGTAGGACTAAAGAATCAGTTGCAGGATTTACTTCATAAGGGTTTCATACGACCTAGTGTATCTCCGTGGGGAGGTCCAGTATTATTTGTGAAGAAGAAGGATGGGTCTATGAGGATGTGCATAGGTTATAGGGAGATTAATAAAGTGACCATCAAGAATAAGTATCCTCTACCCCACATAGATGATTATTTGACCAGCTCCAGGGTACACGGGTGTATTCTAAGATTGATCTCAAATCAGGCTATCATCGGGTAAAAGTAAGGGTAGAAGAAGTGTCGAAGATGGCCTTTAGGGCCAGGTATGGACATTATGAGTTCCTTGTTATGCCATTTGGTCTAACGAATGCTCCTGCGATATTTATGGATTTAATGAATAGGATTTTCCATCCATATTTATACCAGTTTGTTGTTGTTTTTATTAATGATGTACTGGTCTATTCGTGGAGCTATGAGGAGCATGAGATACATTTGAGGCAAGTTCTGTAGACACTCAGAGAAAAGAAGTTGTATGCCAAGTTTAGTAAATGTAAATTTTGGCTCAAGAATGTTGTGTTTTTGGGGCATATTATCTCATGGGATGAAATTTCTATGGATCCTAGTAAAATTGATATAGTAGTGAATTGGGCTAGATTGAGGAACATCAAAGAGATTAGGAGTTTCTTGGGGTTAGCTGGTTATTACTATCGTTTTGTTGAGGGATTCTCAACTTTATCAGGGCCTCTGATACGACTGACTAGGAAGAATGTCATATTTGAGTGGGACGATAGTTGTGAGCAGAGATTTCACGAATTGAAATAGAGACTTGTCACGACACCAGTGTTGATCATCATGTTAGACAATAAGAGTTATACTATCTACAATGATGCATCCTTGAAGGGACCTAGTTTTGTACTGATGCAACATGGTAGAGTGGTAGCGTATGCTTCATGGCAGTTGAAAGAATATAAAAGGAACAATATCCGATCATGATGGATCTGGAGAGACTCGGGATAAAGTTGGCAGAGAGTGATACTCCAGTATGTATTGCCAGTTTAGTGGTACAGCCTACTCTGTGGGAAAGAATTAAAGTTGCAGAGAAGGAAGATCCAAAATTAGAAGAGGTATTAGTCAAAGTGTAGAATGGTCAGGGGGAGGAATTATGTTTATCAAATGATGGAGCCTTGCAATTTCGTTCCAGATTATGTGTTCCTACTGATCTTGACATCAGAAAGAATATTTTTAGATGAGGCTCACAAATCTTTGTATACAGTTCATCTTGGCAGTACGAAGATGTACAGGGATATGCAAGAGTTTTACTAGTGGAGTGTTATGAAGAAGGAAATTACCGAGTATGTAGCGCAGTGTCTGATGTGTTAGAAGGTAAAAGCTGAGCACCAGAGGCCGGAGGGTCATTTGCAACCGCTATTTATCCTAGAGTGGAAGTGGGATCATATATCCATGGACTTTGTTTCAGGACTTTGTTTGAGTGATTGTAGATCGGTTGACTAAGACTACCCATTTCCTACCTTTCAAGATCAACTATTCCCTTAACCGTCTAGCGGAGATGTATGTTTAAGAGATAGTTCATTCTCATGGAGTGCATGCGTCCATAGTGTCACATCGAGACCCACGTTTCACGTCACGTCTCTAGAGGAGTTTGCTAGAGGCTCTAGGCTCTAGGCTCTCAGTTGTCTTTTAGCATGACATTCCATCCTTAGTTAGATGGACAGACCAAGAAGACGATACAGATATTAGAAGATATGCTTTGAGCATGTGTACTGGACTTTGGGGATAGTTGGACTCAGTTTATGCTGCTGGTAAAGTTTGCGTAAAATAATAGTTATCAGGCTAGTATTGGCATGACACTATTTGAGGCACTGTATGGTAGGAAATGTCATTCTCCGTTATATTGGGACGAGATGGGTGAGCGGCGAGTTTTGGGACTAGAGCTTGTGTAGCAGGCATACGATAAGGTTTGGCTTATCAGAGATAGAATCAGTGCATCTTAGAGCCAACAGACGAGTTATGCCGATAATCATTGTAGGAAATTAGAATTTGATATTGGTAATCATGTATTTTTAAAGATAGCTCCGTTAAAATGGGCTATGAGGTTTGGAAGGAAGGGTAAACTTAGCCCTAGGTTTATCGGTCAGTTTGAGATTCTAGAGAAAGTAGGGTTGGTCCTATAGGTTAGCTTTACCACATGCATTATCCAGGATGCACGACGTATTCCATGTTTCCATGTTGAAGAAATACGTCCCAGACCCTTCTTATATAATCAGTTATGATGAATTAAAGTTCAGTGATTCGCTAGTCTATGAGGAAGTACTTGTACAGATTTTGGAAAGAATAGAACATGAACTACGTAATAACAAGATTCCTCTGGTAAAGGTTCTATGGAGAACACATACAGTAGAAGAAGCTTCTTGGGAGCTCGAGGAACAGATAAAATAAAAATACCCGCAGTTGTTCCAAGAGGTTCAGTCTTGATCAAGGAAATATAAGTGATTGTATAATGTTTCTTTTGCAGGTACAAGTAATTATTTAGTTAGTACGTAATATTTTGGTTTTAGGGGAATTTTTATTTTATTTATGTAATCTCCTAGGACTTGGAATGTAACCACGATATTCTCCCGCCATAAGTGAGGGTAAGTAATAAAATAAGCTGATGGTTTTTCCTTTAAGGGATGCTGAGTTATATGAATAATAAATTTCAAGGACGAGATTTTATAAGGAGGGGAGAATGTGATGACCCAAATAATAATGGTATTTAAATAATAAAGAGAGAGAAAAATGGAAAGATAAAAGAGGGCGTCAGTAGACTTTGTCGATGAATGCTTCACGTTTGTCGATGGCGTGGCATTTTGGGCTCGTTGACGAGGGAACGCTTTATCGACGAGAAGATACCGAGAAGATGTTTTTGACAATTCTGAATTTCGTCAACGAGGGGAGAGTTCGTCAATGAATTACCTTCTTAAGCTCGTCGACGAAGGCTAGTGTATAAATAGTCCAAACTTAATTTTTTGGCTGAAACTTAACGCACTAAAGCCTCTCTCTCTCCTCCTTTTGTTCCCCCTCCCTTCTCTCTAAGTTTATGGGATGGATTTACGCTGATTCGACGATCTAAAGCCACCACATCACTCATAGGGAAGTTCTCTACATATCTGCTGGAGTGAATCATCAATAGGGATAATTTGAAATTCATCCCTGAATCAAGGTAAGGCTATTTATTCATAATTTGGTCTTCTCATAGTTATAGGAAATGTTAATCATAGAAAAATACTGAAGTTTAGTTCTGAGAGTTGTCGTTTTTAGGGTATTGATCAGGGAACCCTGCGGGGCCATGACCAGTGAATTTTAGGGGGGATTTCTTTTCAGTAAACAAGTAAGGGAATAAATTAAAGCAGTCATTTTCCATGCAATTATTATTATCATTTATCAGTAAAGTAATTTTCAGGAAGCATGTATTATATATACAAATAAGTGGATTTGTAAATATGCATATTTGGGAAAATACTGCTATTTTGTTGAAATGTATAAATATTATGAAATGCCAGGAAATATGATTTTAAAATAGAATGTATGGTTTTATTCAGCATTGTGTGGCATGAATATTATTTTACATGGAAAGTATTATGTTTTGGCAATTTTACAAATAAGACATGTTTTTAGAGATTATGAAATAATGCAGTATGTTATGATTTCAAAATACACGATAAATGAATTATTTATTCAGAATGATAAGTATGAATGTTTGGCCCAAGGTTGTGATTGATAGCCAACGCAAGGCTGTATATTATGTATGATTTCGGCGTAAGGCCGTATTTATGAATGTTCGGCGCAAGGCTGCAGATATGAAAGAATTTGGCGCAATGTCGTATGTATGTATGTATGATATTATAGAAAATGCTATCAATTAATTTATGTTAGAAAAGTATATTATCATGTATTATATGTTATCAGAACCCGGATGATAGTTCAGTTCAATTTTAAGAGCACGATACTGTGGCTATACAGATCAAATTATTATGTTTAGACTTGTGCTAACTGCCCCTGCTAGTAGAGGGAGTGGGATATGGATAGTTGATGTGGCTTTCAATGTAGAGTTGTAGACGTCAACCTAGCAGTCCGAACCCTGGTGTGGTGGGCCCATCGTACTTACAAACATTTTTGACTCGGCAGTGGTCGGCCAACCATTGTCGGGTCCTGCCTTTGGGCTGCACAACCCATCATGGGGGGTAATACATGATATCAGCTAGCTATACATCCTAAGTAAATTTTTAGTAATATTAGCTATACTAGATAGTTCATGAACAGTATGATTTATTAGAAATATGAAAGTATATGTTTATGCAGTTATTAAATGATTAATGTTTTCTAGTATGCAAAATGTACTATATATCTATATTAGCATTAAATATTCATGTTGTCACATAGCTGTATTTAGTTTATTTTCCCTTACCGAGGGGTGTCTCAACCCCAACATTAAGTAATTTTCAAGAAACCCAGAAAGACTGGTGGATCGGGGCTGCCGTTAAGATATTGTGATACTAGTTTTGATCTAGGAACTGGAGATTTATGTTATGGGTTCCTAGATATGTATATACTTTTTGTATTTTTGGAGATTGTATATAAACACAGTATTTTGTGAATCTAGTTGACTCTAGTATTATGCATTTTATGGTTATGAGAATAGGATTTATATTTACTACTGCTTAAGTTTCCGCTGTAAATGTCAAATGTATCTCTGTTACCCATGGGGTCGGGTTGACATTATTATTAAATACATTTTATTATATGATAAGATAAGCAGGTCATTACAGCTGAAGCCTTTTACTCTTGCTGAGATGCTGTGTGTCACCACTGCCAGCCCACGAACATGACAACCTGCTGTTGTGTTGGATCTACACCAACCTGACAGGACCCCTATGTGTCGTTGCTATTGCGGCTGCCATCCAAGCCAACACGAGAGCTTCCTCACACGGCTACACCTTCAGCAATCTCTCTACGGGCCAACCATCTTCTTTTCTCTATCTCTCTTTCTTTATCTTTTTATTCTTGCAATTAAATGGCATGTTGAATATTGTTATTTTTTTAGTTGAATTTGAGTTGAAGTTTTAAACTTTTGAATCTTGTTGGGTTACTATTGATTAAGTTTATTTATTTATTTTCCTCTTAATTAATATTAGTATTAGATTCAATTTTTGCTTGAGTTTATTTTTATTTTATTAAAGTTTGGTTTAATTTCTTGAAAGAAAAAAAAAAGAATAAAATACAAAAAGAAAAGAAAAAATATCTTCTCTAGGATTCAAATCTGTTATGTTCTTTAATAAATTAAATTTTGCTGAGTTCTATCTAATTTACGTTTAGTTAATTAAAGTTCAAATTTTTATCGTGTTTAGTTTATTTGTTTAGTTGTTAAAGCTTTAATTTTGATTCAAGTTCTTGTTTGCATTAAATTTTTAATTTTGGTTTAAGTTCTTGATTGCGTTAAAAATTTGGTTTTTGTTCGAGTTTGTGTTTGATTGAGTTTTTTTTAACTGCACACTTAAGTTACGTAGGGAAGTTATCGTCTTTAGGTTTTCCTTGTCTGAACTTCGACGTAGGATTTAATTCTTGCTTGGTTAATTAAATATAGGGTCGTTTCTCATTATAATTTAATTTAGTGTGTGTTAGGGCTCGTAGTTTAAATTGCATGCTCTTTTAATTCGTCAAAAAGAATCTCAACAAACTAGAAAACCCGAATCTGAATTGTGTTTAATGTCATTTTTTTTTTTTTTTCTGATTGGAATTACATAAAATTTGGAATTAAACTGCATTCCTTAAGGAGACGATCTCACTTTTGGGCTAAATATTACACGGTAGAACTCCTATATACTTAGGATAGCTTTCAAACTACTCATTTTTTGAGTGAGCCAAGTTTTTGACGCCTTTGTTGGGGAGTGCCAGTTTAAATTTCAATTTTTGTGTTTTTCCAATTATTTTTTATTTTTCATTAAAAATAAAAAAAATACAAAAAAATAAAAATAAAAAAAGAAAAATAAAATAAATTGAAAAATAAAATTGATTATGCTTATTTGCTGATGTGTTGATGAATTTCTAGTTTTTGCATTGATGTTTGATGCCTTGGGTCTGAGATATTTCAAGTAGACTGTCTAAAATTTCAAAGCAGAGAATCTAATTGTTCTCTTATTACTTTTACGAGTGATTTTAAAATTGATTTGAGCAATTTGTTTGAATAATTCTTTAAGGAAGTCATGGCTGCACCTGCACCACGTATACTTTAGGATTTTTTGCAGCCTACATGCACATCTACACCATCCTACATTGTGTTACCACAAGATGCACCAAACTTCACAATTAAACATGGCATATTATCTGTGATAACCCAGTTTCACGAGATGGATTCTAAGATTCCATACCAGCATTTGATAGATTTTGAGATGGTTTGTACCACTTACCACTTTCATTAATAGGGCTGGAACTGATGAGTATATCAAACTTCGTCTGTTTCCTTTTTCTTTGAAAGATAAGACAAAAATCTGGTTTAATTCTCTACGACCTAACTCTATTACTAGCTGGGCTGAAATGTAGCGTGAGTTCTTACATAAGTTCTTTCCTTTTCAGAGAACTCAGTACCTGCAGGAGCGAATCAGTCAGTTCAAGCAGAAAGGTGACGATACGTTCCAAGCTTGCTAGGAGAGATTCAAGGACCTGATAAATATATGTCCACATCACGGATTTGAATATTGGAGGTTAGTGCATTATTTTTATATTGCTTTAACCCTTCAATGTAAACAGTTTGTCCAGACTATGTGCAATGGGGAGTTCTTCAACAAGGAACCGGATGAGGCTCTATCATTCTTCCATTATTTAGCTGAGAATGCCCAACAATGGAACACACGTCATGAACGGGCACCAATGGCAGCACAACCTCTCAGAGCGATCAGTGGTGGAGGTAGATACGAGGTCAAAGAGGAAACTAGTCTATATGCTCTTGTTGCTGCGTTGTCTAACAAACTAGAGGTTATAAAATTAGAAAAAGTGAAAGCTGAGGATTGCTCTATTTGGTGAGACCTTGGACCACAAAATTCAGGATTGTCATTTACTACTAGCTTGGCAAGAGAGTAGATTTGATCGGGTACAATAAGCAAATTGGGTCAACAAATCCCAAAGTCAACCGTTCTCGAACACTTATAATCCGGGATGGAGGAATCACCTGAACCTCTCATGAAGCAATGATCAGTCTGGTCCATCTTCCTTACAGTATCAGCAAGTTCCTCAAATCTTATGCACCACCTCCGCAGCCGCTCTATCACCTAATTGCAGCTCCTCAATAGCAGTATAAGCCAGACGAGATTTCTCAGAGCTATGCACCTCCGAGATTTCAACCAAATTTAGCTCCTATTCCATCAAAGAAATCTTTCGATGACAACATGATATAGATGGCGAACATGTTTAAGCAATTTATGTAGATTCACGTCACAACCAACAATCAGAATAATCAAGCCATCGGTGAACTAAGAGACACCATAAATAAGATAAGCACGCAGCTTAATTCCTTAGAAAAAAGGAAATTTCCAGTACAACCTCAGCCTAATCCCCAGGCATATTGACAACAACAGCAACTAGTGCATACTATTTCAGGGGATTCTATTGAAACAGTGAAGGCGGTTATTACCTTGAGAAGTGGAAAAGAAGTTTCTGAAATGCCCATTGATCAACAAACAGTTGCTCCAACTCCTAAAAAGGCATCTGAGATAGGTAAGGGAAAAAAATCAGATAAAGCAAGCTTAAATTCAAAGAAGTCAGCTAATAAAGAGGATGAGACTGTTAAGGAGTGTCAACCTGTGGTACCCTATCCTCAGAAGTTGACATCTGGTCAAAAAAATAAGTATCACACTGAGATCCAAGAAATCTTCAAACAGGTAAAGATAAACATTCCACGTCTAGATGCCATACAGCAAGTCCCTGCATATGCAAAATTTCTAAAAGATCTGTGCACAGTGAAAAGGAAACTAAATGTGAAGAAAAGGTTTTCTTGACTGAGCAAATTAGTGCATTGATATTGAGTTAGACTCCTCAGAAACTCAAAGACCCTAGTTCTCCTACTATTTCCATCATGATTGGCAAATCTCGTATCGAGAAGAACTTTACTTGATTTCGGGAGTAGTGTGAACTTGCACCCATATTCGATATATGAGCAGCTAGGTTTAGATGAGCTGAAGAAAACTACTATGATGCTACAGTTGGCAGACATATCCGTAAAAGCTCCATAAGGCATTGTTGAGGATGTATTGGTTCAAGTTGAAAAATTTTAGTACCCCATGAACTTCATTGTTCTAGACATGCAGCAGCCTATCTCCACCATATATCAGGCCCCTTTTATTCTTGTGCAACCATTTGTTGCTACTTCTAATTCCTTGATTAATTTTCAAAGCGGAGTTCTTAAGCTCACGTTTGGGAACATGACATTAGAAATGAACGTGGTCAATGCTCACAAAATGTCACATGGGTGCGATGACGTAGAAACATATGCAGTTGATGTAATAGATGATTTGGATATTTCAGAGCTACTATTAGTACTTGATATTGATGGCGCATTTGAAAATGACTCTTCTGAACAGTTTGAGGTATTTGATGATAAATTTCTAGAATCAGAGGGGCAGTTTCCAGAGATAGATGGTTCCCTTCACTTCTTGGATGCAAGTTACATGAGTAGTTGGCATAAGCCAACGTTTGAGGCTATTGGCCTACCCGAAATTATGAATTCATTAGAAGAATAAATTCCAACACTTGAGCTAAAACCATTATCGGAAGAGCTGAAGTATGTTTTCCTAAGTCTAGAAAAAGGCACATTCACTGTGGTAATTTCTTCTTGTTGGCCTAATAAGACTTACAATTCTTATTTTGATGATAAAAAATCAATGATGTGTTTAATATGGTTCAAATGAAAGTTTTTCAGGAAAGTGACAAAGCTCAAGTGCATAAGTAAAGCCTATGGATTACAAAGAATTCTTGAAGAACATAGTAAAACTTATGGATTACAAAGAGCATGAGGAATAAAGTTATACTGGTGAAAAGCTCAAAGAAAATATTGAAACGACAAAGATGATGGAAGAACAAGATTGAAGATCAAAGAATTATATTTTTAAAGGAAGTTCTAAATATAAGTACTTCAAAGTTAATTTTAAGTATAAATTTGGTTTGAAGCTCTTAGAAATTCCAAAATATCTTTTTATATATATACCCTAATGAATATTTTTATAATCAATGAAAAGAAAAATTTTTGAAAAAGAAAAAATTTTCAAATATTGAAGTGCCAGGCAACTACCACATTAAGAAAGAGTTTTTTTTTTTTTTTCAAAAAGTCAGTAGCTAGACAGGCGACTGCCTAAACCTGTCAGGCGCCTGCGTGAACAAGCGAGGCGACTACCTTGGTTCTGGCAGGCGACTGCTAACATTCTGTGTTGAGAGTTTGCTCTGTGACAAGCGACTTCCAAGTTATGGCAGGCGACTACCACTCGAACATTGGCATTAAATCTCTTAACGGGAAGATTTTTTAAAGCACGTTTTTGGACATAATTAATTTAAAATAATTGGAAACGATTTTTGGGAATCTTTGGGAGTAATGATTGGCTTCTAAACATCTATAAATAGCTTAAATCTTCTAAGGTTTTTTTTTTTTTGAACGATTAAGCAATATTTAAAGGTTTTTGAAATGAAGCAATCTTCAAGGGTTTTTCAAATCCAGCATTCTTCAAAAGGTTTTTAGATCAAGAAACCTTCAAAGGTTTTTAGATCAAGCGATCTTCAAGCATTCAAAATTCTCAAAGGATCTAAAACTCTCGTGTTCAAATTACTGATTTTCTACTGATTTATACTTTGAGGCAAAGTTTTCAAAAGTTAGAATCTCTTATCTTTTGAAAATTATATTTGTGATTCATACTAAGTATTGAGCTTCAAATTATTTTATATTTGAATTACCTTGAAGTATCATTGTGCTGATTATTGTACTAATCTACTCTACTGTGAGAGTTTTTATTTTGTACACAAAATCTCTTTATCTTCATTCTTAGACGATTCAGAGCTGTTGAATCGTTGAACCAAACAAAGGATTGTTGTTTGGAGAGGCGGGCTCTAGGAGTGGTTATAAATAGGTGTTGTTCCACCAGGTAACGGAACTAATATAGTGGAACCCTTTGGTGTTTTTGCCAAGGGCGAGGACGTAGGCTGTGTTGAAATCGAACCTTGTAAAAATCTTGGGTCTTTCTCTCATGTTTTACTTTATATTCTTTACTTGCTATTGTTGTATGGTTTAAAAGTGCAGGTTGCAGGTTTTTAAGTGAGAAAGAAACAAAGATACTTGATATTTAGAAAGTACATTTGGATTAATCATTTGAGGAAACCCAAAAGGGAGTACGTTGGTTAATCTGCGGAAATCTTGATCAAAAGAAGTACATACTAAAAGCTTATAAGGAAATCAAGCTCTAATATTCTTGGTTGAGTGATTGAATTACTTTGATTTCATTAATTGACTTGTGAAATTAAATTTCAGTATTTTTTAAGTGTGATTATCATTTATATATTTTGTTTTTTGGATATTAATATCAATAGCTTAAAAATCATTAAAATCGAAAAGAATCCCATTCCCCCCCCCCCCTCTTGGGAAGCTATTCCTTATTTCAATTGGTATCAGAGCCTAGTTATAGAAATTCCTAACAAAAAACTATAAAAAGATCTAATGGCAAACATTGGAGTAGCTTTGGTGAAGGAGAATGCTCAACCTGTCCACCAATCTTTTATGGACACAATTATACTTTTTGGAAAAAGAGAAGGGAAATATATCTCCAACACATGGATTGGAAAGCTTGGAAACTTGTTATGGATGAAAATCTTATCCCCACTAAGTTAGTTGATGGAAAACATATTCCAAAAGAAAAGAAAGACATGATCGACTTAGATTATAAAATGCTTCAAATAAATGCAAGTGCTCTAAATGCATTATATTGTGCATTAGATGTTAATGAGTTTAATTGAGTCATGGCTTGCAAAACAACTAAGGAGATTTGGGATAAACTAGAAGTAACTTATGAAGGAACCATTGATGTTAGAGACAATAGGATAGACGTGCTAACAAGTGAATGTGAAGCATTCAAAATGAATTCTGATGAAACGATATCAAGCATGTACACCAGATTTACCCACATAATAAACTCTTTAAGTACCTTAGGAAAAACCTATACTACATATGAAATGATTAGAAAAATTCTAAGATGCCTACCCTCTATTTGGGAACCAAAGGCCACAGCTATCACGGAAGGTAGAAACCTTAAGACTACTTCTTTGGATGAACTTATAGGTTCACTTCTTACATATGAAATGGCATTGAAAGAAAGGAATCCTGAACCAAAGCATAAAAGATCCATAGCTCTAAAAGCATCTAGTCATAGCACTAGTGAAGAAGAAAGCAAAACAAGTGACTTAGATCAAGATGAATTTGCATTCATTACTAAGAGACTAGGAAAGTTCTATAGAAGAAATAAAAGGTTTCCTAGAAAGTTTAATAAAAAGAAAACTAAAAAGAATATACAAGTAGGAAAGAAAATAAAGGTAAGAATGAACAACTTATCTGTTATCATTGCAAAAAGCCAGGACATATTAAACTGGAGTGTCCATTATTCAAGAAAGACAAGAAGAAAAAGAAAGAAGCAATGAAAGCTACTTGGGACGACTCAAGCTCTAGCGAAATTGAAACCGAATGAAGTGAACAAGAGATGGCAAATATATGCTTCATGGCGAACGACGAAGAGGTAAATTCTTATTACTCTTCAACCGAATCTCAAAATGAGTCGTGTGATGAGTCATGTGATAGTTTGCCTTCTTATAAGGAATTAAAGAATTAATTATTTTCACTACATAAAAGATTTATAAGAGTGTCTAAAAGAAATATAACTTTGAAAGATCAAATCAAGAACTAGTAAAGCAACTTGAATCATTCAAAGTTTTTGAAAAAGAAAGAAATACTTATATTAAGAAGTTGGAAGAAGAAATAAACATAGCAGAACAAGAATTAGATAAAACTCATAAAAATGATTTGAATAAGAAAGATTTAGAAATAAATGAACTCAAAAAGACAGTTGAGGACAAAGAAAAGATTATCTATAATTTTACTAAAGAAAAGATGATTGGACAACAAAGGCACATGGAAACAAAGAAGGAATAGGCTACAACGGTAAAGCAAATAAAAGGAATAAAAAGATATACATGGGATATTTTGTTAAGGAAGCTAAGTTTTATGCTAGCACATCATCAAATAACAAGCATGAACACACCACTTGCTACATGTGCAAGACTAAAGGTCACGTGATGTTCAATTGCCCATTAAAAAAAAAAAATATGTTAAAAGTTCAAGGAGAATGGAAAGCAAATAGTGGAACCAACAACAAAACAAAGAAAGTCAAAAGAATTTGGGTTCCAAAAACTAACACACAGTGTCCCTCATTATAGGTTTGCCTTAGGACAACAACGACAACAAGCAAATGGTACTTGGACAGCGGATGCTCAAGGCATATGACCGGTGACAAGACCAAGTTCACTACCTTAAAACAAAAGGATGGGGGATACGCCACCTTTGGCGACAATGCCAAAGGTAAAATTGTTGGTATCGAAAAAATTGGTAAAGAATCCTCACTCACTATAGATAATGTGCTATTAGTGGAAGGACTAAAACATAATCTTTTAAGTATTAGTCAATTAAGTGATAAAGGGTTTGAAGTAATTTTCATGAAAGAAAAATGTGTTATCCAAAATCCCAAAAATAAAGAAACCTTGTTTATGGCTCATAGAATAAATAATGTTTACTGTATAAATCTTGAGAAAATAGCAAATCAAAACATAACTTGTCTAACAGCTATGAATGTAGGAAGTTTGTTATGGCATAGGAAATTAGGTCATGCTAGCATGGACCTACTATCTAAATTATCTAAGAAAAATCTTGTAAAAGGATTACCAAATATTAAGTACATAAAAAAAGATGTGTGATGCATGTTAAAAAGGAAAGCAAGTAAAAATAAGTTTTAAAAAGAAAAAATTCATATCCACCAAAAGACCCCTAGAACTCCTACACTTAAACTTATTTGGTCCAACTAGAACCTTAAGTTTAGGTGAAAAACAATATGCTTTTGTAATAGTAGATGATTTTTCAAGATTTACTTGGGTAATCTTTTTATATGATTCAAATGAAAGTTTTTAAGGAAAGCAGCAAAGCTCAAGTGCATAAGTAAAGCCTATGGATTACAAAGAATTCTTGAAGAACATAGTAAAACTTATGGATTACAAAGAGCATGAGGAATAAAGTTATACTGGTGAAAAGCTCAAAGAAAAGATTAAAACCACAAAGATGATGGAAGAACAAGATTGAAGATCAAAGAATTATATTTTTAAAGGATGTTCTAAATGTAAGTACTTCAAAGTTAATTTTAAGTATAAAATTGGTTTGAAGCTCTTCGAAATTCAAAAATATCTTTTTATATATATACCTTAAAGAATATTTTTATAATCAATGAAAAGAAAAGTTTTTGAAAAATAAAAAAATTTCAAATATTGAAGGGCCAGGCGACTGCCATGATATGGCAAGCGATTGCCACATTAAGAAAGAGTTCTTTTCTTTTTCAAAAAGTCAGTAGCTAGATAGGCGACTGCCTAAACCTTTCAGGCACCTACGTGAACAAGTCAAGCGACTGTCTTGGTTCTGGCAGGCGATTGCCAGTATTTTGCGTTGAGAGTTTGCTCTATGACAAGCGACTGCCAAGTTGTGGCAGGCGACTGCCACTCGAACGTTGGCATTAAATCTCTCAACAGGAAGATTTTTTAAACCACATTTTTGGACATAATTAATTTAAAATAATTGGAAATGACTTTTGGGAATCTTTGGGAGTAATGAATGGCTTCTAAACATCTATAAATAGCTCAAATCTTCAAAGGTTTTTTTTTAACGATTAAGTAATATTCAAAGGTTTTTGAAATTAAGCAATCTTTGAGGGTTTTTCAGATCTAGCAATCTTCAAAAGGTTTTTAGATCAAGCAACCTTCAAAGGTTTTTAGATCAAGCAATCTTCAAGCATTCAAAATTATCAAAGGATCTAAAACTCTCTTGTGTTCAAATTACTGATTTGCTACTGATTTATACTCTGAGGCAAAGTTTTCACAAGTTAGAATCTCTCATCTTTTGAAAATTATATTGGTGATTCATACTAAGTGTTGAGCTTCAAATTCTTTTATATTTGAATTACCTTGAAGTATCATTGTGTTGATTATTGTACTAATCTACTCTACTGTGAGAGTTTTTATTTTGTATAAAAAATCTCTTTATCTTCATTCTTAGACGATTCAGAGCTATTGAATCGTTGAACCAAACAAAGGATTGTTGTTTGGAGAGGTGGGCTCTAGCCTAATAGAAGGAGTGGTTGTAAACAGGTGTTGTTCTACCAGGTAATGAAACTGATATAGTGGAACCCTTTGGTGTTTTTGCCAAGGGCGAGGACGTAGGCTGTGTTGAAGCCGAACCTCATAAAAATCTTGTGTCTTTCTCTCTGTTTTACTTTATATTCTTTACTTGCTATTGTTGTATGGTTTAAAAGTGTAGGTTGCAGGTTTTTAAGTGAGAAAGAAACAAAGTTACTTGATATTTAGAAAGTACATTTTGATTAATCATTTGCGGAAACCCAAAAGGGGGTACGTTGATTAGTCTGCGGAAATCTTGATTAAGAGAAGTGCATACTAAAAGCTTACAGGGAAACCAAGCTCTAATATTCTTGGTTGAGTGATTGAATTACTTTGATTTCATTAATTGACTTGTGAATTTAAATTTCAGTATTTTTTGAGTGTGATTATCATTTCTATATTTTGTTTTCTGGATATTAAAATCGAAAGCTTAAAAATCATTAAAATCTAAAAGAATCCAATTCACCCCCTCCCCTCTTGGGAAGCTATTCCTTATTTCACTTCTCACCTTACTCTTAAATAAGAAACTGAGTATTGCAGGTACTAAGGAAACATCGAGGAGCGATAGGATGGACCATTGCAGACATCAAGGGTATCAACCCTTCGATTTGTACTCACAACATCTTCTTGGAAGGAGACGCTAAACCAGTTCATGATGCACAACGAAGGTTGAATCCAACCATAAAGGAGGTGGTAAAGAACGAAGTGCTAAAATTATTAGCTGCCGATATCATCTATCTGATCTCTGATAGCAAATGGGTAAGCCTAACACAGGTACTACCCAAAAAATCTGGTTTGACTGTCATTGAAAATGCTAATGGATAGTTGATCCCATCTAGGAAAGTAATGGGTTGGAGAATGCGCATTGATTATCATAAATTGAATTCGGTTAGCCAAAAAGATCACTTCCCATTACCTTTCCTAGATCAAATACTCGAAAAAGTAGCTGGTAATTCTTTTTACTATTTGTTGGATGGATTTTCTAGTTATTATCAAATTGCTGTAGCACTTGATGATCAAGAGAAGACTACCTTCACTTGTCCCTTCGATACTTTTGCCTTTCGTAGAATGTCATTTGGTTTATGCAATGCCCTTGCTACTTTCCAACGCTGCATGATGAGTATTTTCTCTAATATGTTAGATGATATGTGTGAAATTTTTATGGATGATTTTTCTATGTTTGGTAAGTCCTTTGATATTTGTTTGAAAATTTGACTGCTATTTTGAAAAGATATGAGGAAAAGAATTTTCTTTTGAATTTGGAAATATGTCAATTCATGAAAGTAGTGGTTTAGTACTTGGTCATTTGGTTTCTAGCATGGTATAGAGGTTGACAGAGCCAAGGTAGAGATGATTTCTTAATTACTTGTCCTTAGGACAATTAGGGATATCCGTTCTTTCCTTGGTCATGTTGGCGTCTATAGGCATTTCATTCAGGGCTATAGTAGTAATGCTAAACCATTATGTACCTTATTGCAAAATGAGACTGAATTCTTATGGATTGATGAATGCCAACAGGCTTTTGAAATGCTAAAGAAACATTTGAATATTGTTCCTATCATGCGACATCCTCGGTGGGACTTTCCATTTGAAATCATGACTGATGCTAGTGACTACGCCCTTGGTGCCATTCTGGGTCAAATAATTGATAAGAAGCCGTCTGTCATTTATTATGCGAGTCGAACTTTGAATGATGCTCAGAAAAATTATACCATCATTGAGAAGAAATTGTTAGTTGTTGTATTTGCCTTAAAAAAATTCCATTCTTATGTCATTGGATCGCCTGTCATTATTTTTACTAATCACTCTGCTTTGAAATATTTGTTAGAAAAGAAGGATGCTAAACCTCAGTTGATCAGATAGATTCTACTTCTTCAGGAATTTGACATCACCATTCGAGACAAAAAGGGCATGGAAAATGTTGTATCTTACCATCTCTCTCGTTTGCAGCTACCTGATGTATCTGTATCTCCCTCCCCTTTAAATGATGATTTTCCTGATGAGCATCTTTTTGTAGTGTCACGCGCTCCGTGGTTTGCCGATATTGTGAACTGCCTTGTTACTAACTGAATGACAGAACATTGGTTAACTCAGGATAAGTGTAAGTTCCTTGCGGAGGTACGACATTATTATTTTGACAATCCATACCTATTTAAATACTGCTTTGATCAGTTGGTTCGTAAATGTGTGCTTGATAATGAATTCACTTCAATGATGCATTTTTGTCATAGTGGAGCATGTGGAGGTCACTTTGCTGCAAAGAAAACCGTTTCAAAAATTTTGCAAACTAGACTCTACTGGCCCACTATGTTCAAAGATATTGAGAATTTTTGTAAAACATGCGAAGCTTGTCATAAATTAGGAAAAATCACTACAAAGAATGAAAGGCCCATGTCTCATATTTTGACCCTTGAAACTTTTGACTATTGGGGAATTGAATTTATGGGACCATTCCCAAACTCTTTTCGGCATTCTTACATTTTAGTTGCTGTGGACTATGTTTCAAAATGAGTGAAAGCTATACCTTGTAGAACAAATGACCACAGGGTTGTCATCCGTTTTCTCAAGGAGTTATTTGCACATTTTTACATGCCCACGAGAATCATTAGTGATGGAGGGTTGCATTTTTGTAACAAACTTTTTGAAAAACTCGTGCAAAAGTATGGAGTGACCCATAAGGTCTCTACTCTATACCACCCTCAGATTAATGGTCAAGTTGATTTGGTCAATAGAGAGATCAAAATCATACTTAAGAAAACCATGCATCCTAATCGAAAAGGCTGGTCAGAAAAACTTGTTGATGCACTCTGGGCCTACCAAACTGCTTTCAAGACAAACTTAGGGATGTCTCCCTATAAGTTAGTTTATAGTAAGGCATGTCATTTACATATTGAAATTCAGCATTATGCTTTATGGGCTATAAAATAGATTAACTTTTCACTTAACGATGCAAAAGGTTTAAGGAAATTGTAGGTATGTGAGCTTGAAAAGTCTAAGAGGGAAGCTTATGACAATGCTCGCTTAGCCAAGGAGTGGATGAAGTAGCTACATGATAGGAAAATCAAAGACAAACAACTTTTCCCTTCTCAACAAGTGCTTCTCTATGACTCCAGATTGCATATGTTTCCTAGGAAACTAAAGTCCCGATGGGGTAACCCCTACGTTATTAAAAAATTTCATTCTCATGGTGCGGTAGATATTGTAGATCCAAAGAGTGGCAACAGCTTCACGGTCAATGGATAGCATTTAAAGCCCTTCATGACTCCATTCGATCCACATGAAGAGGTTATGCTTTTGCAAAAACCTAGGAGAGTCCTCTGACCTTTCTATTTTATTGTTTTTCTTTTTTATTTCTTCTTTTCGTTTTATTTGTTCTTATTTGCATCTTTATTTTCATTTTCTGTCGCATTAGTTGGCATTGATTTTCTATTAGTTTGTTTACCCATGCACAATTTATCTATTTCCCATATACTTTCACATTGAGGACAATGCTCCACTTTAGTTTTGTGGGAGGCGGAGGTGAGAATTTGTATTAATTAAAAAAAATAAAAAGAAAAGAAAGAAAGAGTATTGAGGAATTACATTGACTTATACCCTTCACATACTTGCATATAACCTAAGAATTACACACTTGAGTCATTTATGGCTAGTTTCTCTTTATATGATCTTGTAACTCCATGAAGGTTGATTGGTAGTTCATTTGTGTTAATTCGGTTATATAAACTCTTGTATTTACATAGTATCTCATGAGGCTGAATAAAAACATTCACGTGATTCATTGCACTTAGGATTCCTTATGAGCACTAAGAGAACACCCATGGCGACTATGGCACCTTGTGAGGTATCCTTGAGCTATTTATCCTCCTTTTGAGTGTTAACATCGAATTAGAATTCACGAAACTTAGTTCTCTTTTTGTTCTATACGATTCTTTCTACACTAGTTTATGGTTTTGATTTGATAGCCTAGAGGTGGCATCTAGTGGGGAGATAGAAACCTAGGTCTTGTAGCCTACTCAAGATTTGAAGGCTGAACCACCCCTAGAAATAGACTTAGTTCATGGACTACTGTTTGAGCTTAATTCCCATTGGTGGTATGAAGATAATAAAAGAAGTTTAATGATTGTCCTAATCAACAATGAAAAGACAGAAATTGAAGAATGAGTGGAAGAAAGAATAAGAAAAAAAAATGCACATGAAATGAAAGGTTAATACCTGCTCCATATAAATACCACAAAGAGTCAGAGACACGGCACATGTTCTCCACGTATGAAGATTCTTCAACCACTTAATTCCCTTAGATGCATTCATGCCATGTGTGTGAATAAGTTGATCTAGGGTGGTCTTGGTTGGACATGGCGAGTAAGTGAAAAAATGCTTGGGTGAAGGACTTGACACCTCCCAGATAGGCTAGATCCTTTTCAGACCAGTCCACTCCATACATTTAGCATTTGTTCCTTACAATATGTGGGATGTTTGATCGTGACACTCCTCCTCACATATAATGAGTGAACCTATCCTTTTTGAGTATTTTTTAGGGTATTACCAGTTAGGCCTAGTCAAAACGGCCGTTCTATAGGTGTCCAATGGTATCTTGGGTGTGACAAATCATACACATTGCATATATCTTGAGATTTCACCTGTTTATACTCGGATTTATATGACTACTTTAACTTTGAATTGTACTGCTAGTTAACTTCATCTGAGTATACTGTTCTTAATGACCATATAACAATGAGACTCGCATGAATGACTTACTTCAGAGTTGTGTGCATTGTATATGATGAGCTTGTGTGAAATTTGGTTATATTCCTGTACATGAAATGGTATGGTTGTGTCACTTGTGCAGTCATTTCATGTTTATTGGAGTTAGTATTTGTGGGTACCGACCTAGAATTCATTCACGTTATTTGCTAGAGACTAGCAAAACGTTAGTTGGGGGTGTGATTACACACTTAAACTGCATAATTAGGTGTTTTAATTCATGTATTGAGGCTTATATTTTTAATTAAAATACCTAATTAATCTAAATATTTTAACATTGTGTCCTCTCTATAATATTTGGATTTTATTGAGTAAATTATGAATTTTTGGTATTTTTTATCGCAGGGCGATTATTAGAAGATAAAACCGATGTTACTTCGTAATTTTCTCTTTCGAGATCCGATCGAGACGATTCAAAATGGTGTGAAAATATGAGAAGATTATCTACAACTTTCATGCTTTAAGCTTTAAGAGATACAAGACTTAGGATGGTCAAAATCACCCTTGTTCGTTAAGAAACAAAAAAAAAAAAAAAGAAACAAGAAATAGAGAAAAGAAAAAAAAAATGTTGATTTGACCCCGCCATGTAGCCAGGTCCTTGACGGCGTGAGCTGGGTAGGCCTCGAGCGACTGAACTGTTGGGAAGTCAACAGTTTAACTTGGGTTTGGGCTACCGAACCAAGAAAGACTCTATCTCCCTTAAGCGACCAAACCCCTAAATGTGACCTTTTAACCAACTCGGGCATCCGAACCTACGAATAAAATGCTACTGACTTTTTGTTCAGGCTACCGTACCAAAACTTGGGCTGCCAAACTATTTTTAAGGGTTTTTAAAAATAAGTTTGGTCAGGTGACCGAACCTCGGTTCAGCCACCCGAACCTTCTCGGGTTATTTTATTTTAACTGAGGTAAATTAGGGTTAAACGGGTTTTATATTTCCTATGTATTTTAAAACTTTTCTAAGAATTCCCTATATGTCCTAAATGGTTATATTTTGGTCTTGGCCTATATATATGGGTTCATTTGTGTGGATCAGGTGGTGAATAGCAGAAAATCATTAACAAAAATCTTCTCTATATAAAAATCCTATTCTTGCCCAAATACTCTCATATCTTCATTCGTTTAAAACATTTTAGTATTGTGAGACTGTATTGGTTGTGCTAGTGTATATTAGGCATTGCTAATACTCCCATTGTCCTTGTTTGATTGATTGATTTTGGGGGAGTTTAGTTATGTTTATCCCACAGATAAATATTATAAATCTTGTGTTGGGATAAACTAACATAGTTAGGGATCTTTGCATTGTCATTGCAAGATTCTCTTAGCTTTGATTTTGTTGTGCAAAAATATTTTCTACAAGCTATAATATTTTTTAAACTACTCTTGTGCTCATTACATTGAAGGAAAATATTTTGAGTTAGTTTGAATATTTGATTAAGCATCTTTGAAACTCTGATTAAACATTGAGGTTTGATATTAACTTGTTTCAAAGATAGAGCTTGTTTAGAACACTCTTGAATATTATTGTGATCATATCTTGTTGAGTGTTATTTGCACATACATTCACATCACTAAGCTTCCATTACCTATACTGTTGATGTGCATGTGATTGCTTATATTGGGTACATATCTACTTTACATGATAGCATAATCACTGTACCACTCTTATTGTGAACATTCAGTTGTATTCCAAACGTGGGCCTAAATAGGGAGACTAGTCCTGTGGAATAGTCCCGGACTGGCTTAGACCTGGTTAGAAAACCTAGGTGCGCCATCTTGGTAAGGTGTGTCGGTTGAGGTCAGCCCCTTGAATTGACCTGATTGTAACCGATGCTGCTCCACCCATTAAGTGAGCATTAGTGGAATCCTCAGGCTTGCGAACTAGAGGTGGGGACATAGGCACAGTTGGTTGAACCCCAAAAGCATATCGTGCGTGTACTTTATATTCCCAACACTTTACATTTCTACACGTGTATGTTACAGTGCATGATTTATTTTCCGCACATTATTTGTGCATTTGGGTTTGTGTATATAGAAAGACCCTAGGTTGTGAAATACTGTTGTTGAATTAGCTAAACCTAGGAATAAATTTTAAATACCCAATTCACCCCCCTCTTGGGAATACACCAAAGCTAGCATCTCTCCTCTTTCTTCTTTCTTCTTCCTCTCGTCTCTCTCCTTATCCTTCTTCTTCCTCTCTCCCCCTTATTTTTCTCCTGTCCTACAGTGTTGCTGCAGCTGGAGGTCCAACTCGAGCCACCTTCTATTGCTGCAGCTGGCCTTCCCCTGCTGTTGTCCCATTGCCGAGAACCCCTGCTTGGTTGCTACTCCACTTTCTTCTCCCCGTGCTGCTATGTGAGGCTATTGCAACCAGCAACCTGAAGCTCCTCACCCCTACTTCTCCACGTTAGTCAATAGCTGCGGTTGCTGCTGTCAGCCCCGAGAGGTTTATATGTGTTGCTGCTGAAGCCCTTTATTGTTGCTGAGCTACCGTGTGTCACCACTGCTAGCCCACAGACACGACAACCTGTTGCTGTGTTAGATCTACACCAACTTGAGAGGACCCTTGTGTGCCGTTGCTACTACAGCTGCCATCCAAGCCAACCCGAGAGCTTCCTCACACGGCTGCACCTCCAGCAATCTCTCTACAAGCCAACCATCTTCTTTTCTCTATCTCTCTTGCTTTATCTTATTATTCTTGCAATTAAATGGCATGTTGAATATTGTTGTTTTTTAGTTGACTTTGAGTTGAAGTTTCAAACTTTTGAATCTTGTTAGGTTACTATTGATTAAGTTTAATCATTTTTTTTCCTCTTAATTAATATTAGTATTAGATTCAATTTTTTCTTGAGTTAATTTTTATTTGATTAAAGTTCAGTTTAATTTCTTCAAAAAAAAAAATACAAAAAAAAAAAATTCTTCTTTAGGATTCAAATCTATTATCTTCTTTAATAAATTAATTTTTTTTGAGTTCTATCTAATTTAAGTTTAGTTAATTAAAGTCCAAATTTTTATTGTGTTTAGTTTATTGTTTAGTTGTTAAAGCTTTAATTTTGGTTCAAGTTCTTGTTTGCATTAAAGTTTTAATTTTGGATTAAGTTCTTGATTGTGTTAAAAATTTGTTTTTTGTTCGAGTTTGTGTTTGATTGAGTTTTTTAATTGCATGCTTAAGCTACGTAGTGAAGTTCTTGTCTTTAGGTTTTCCTTGTCTAAAGTTTGACGTATGATTTAATTCTTACTTTGTTAATTAAATATAGGGTCGTTTCTCATTATAATTTAATTTAGTGCATGTTAGGGCTCATAGTTTAAATTGCATGCTCTTTTAATTCGTCAAAAAGATTCTTAACAAACCAGAAAACCCGAATCTAAACTGTGTTTTGTGCCTTCTTGGTTTTTTATTTTATGATTGGAATTACGTAAATTTGGAATCAAACTGCATTCCCTAAGGAAACGATTTGACCTTTGGGCTAAATATTACACGACAAAACTCTTATACTTGGGATAGCTTCCAAGCTACTCATTTTTCGAGTGAGACATGAGGGTAATACAGGATATTAACCAGCTATCCGTCCAAGGGAGAATTTCAATATTATAGAGATATAGCAAACAATTTATATGTATATTGAAATTTATTATGACACAATATGTTTATGTTGAAATATGATTTCTTCAGACTTATACAGAACATATTTACTTGATTTATCATATTCAGATAATTATGTACAATATATGTTTATAACACAATAAAACTATTAGTAGCCACATCGATGGGATCAGTAGCGATATGTAGAAGGGTGCTTAAAGACCGTCTAGTGGATATTCAGGGGAAAATGCAACCAACCAATCTTGTGGTATTTGACATGCATGGATTCAATATGATTGTGGGACTGGACCGACTAACTGCCAACAATGCTAGCGTCGACTGTCAAAAGAAAGAAGTGGTATTCAGACCTCCTGGGAGCAGGAGTATAGATTTTTGGGTTGGTGTGTGTGCTCCTCATCACAGTTATTAACAGCTATTCAAGCGAGGAAGCAGTACTTGATAGGTTCCAGGAGTATTTAGCTTTTCTAAAGGAAATGCCAGAGGGGGAATTAAAATTTTCAAATATTCTAGTAGTAAGGTAGTTCTTAGATGTCTTCCTAGAAGATTTACAGGAATTGCTTCCCAACCGTGAGATTGAATTTGCTGTTGACCTACTTCCAGGGACGGTGTCGATATCTAAAGTTCTTTATAGAATGACTCCAATAGAATTGAGAGAGTTAAAAGAACAATTGCATGATTATAGAGTATGAATGTCTAAATGATACAAAGTATGAAAGTTATAGGTATGGAAATTATAGTTTTACGTATATATACGTATTTTGGGAAAAGCATGGTGTTTGGGATTCAGATAAACCCTAGCGATGAGTATATTATTATTTTATAGCAGAAAATTATAGTTTATCCCATACAACAGGGAAATACAATTTTTTTCCATATAGATTATTATACTATGAATATCACTTAAATTGTGTGGCATAAGAAATGATAGTTTTAAATTTAGAGTTTATATATAGTATTTTGTAGAACCATGATATACATTTTTATACAGATTCATAGTATTACATATTTATGCAGAACCACGATATACAGTTGTATACAGACTCATAGTATTACATATTTATAAAAAACCATGATATGCAGTTTTATACAGATTCATAGTACTACAGAATTATATAGAACCATGATATTATAGATTTATACATAACCATGATATTACATATTTATACAGAATCATGGTATTACAGATTTATACAGAATCATGGTATTACAGTTTATATAGAATAATGGTATTACAGTTTCTATAGAATCATGGTAACATAGAAATTATTATAAATAGTATTATATAGTATAAGAACCTTGATGGACTAGAGATTTATAGAGAGTGTTGTACCGTTGCTATACAGTTATAGTAGTGCAACCACACTTTCAGATAAAGTGTTGGTAATCAGTCAATTGGGTCAGAGGAGAGTAGAGGATCCCTCTAGAGTCTGGACCAAGATGGGTAGGCCAATCATACTCATAGTTACAGTTACAAATACAGACACATTTTGACTTAGCCTGGTAGGCCAACCACGGTTAAGTCCAACCTAAAGTGCGCACAACCCGATTATGCGGGCTTTCATGATTATAGTTATCCATTTAGGGAAGTTTTGGTAGTTATATATAAACATAGATTTATGAAAGCAGAATTATTTATCATAATTAAAAGTATGTTCAAATAGAAAAAAGTGTATTTGAAATGACATAGGTGTGAGTTATGATATATCTATATATATATGTATAGAGATGCTTTTACAGTTACAGGTGAATTAATAGCTATGTTTTGGTTATGTAAAACTCATCTGCCACAAACTAATATTAACTTATTCCCACTTGCTGAGAGGTGTCTTACCCTAAAATTCAAACATTTCAGGAAACACAAACAAACGAGAGGAGCGAGCTTTGAGATAGACAAGGTTTAAGAACTACCCTAGCTGGAGGGTAAGTGTTCGAGTTAGAAGAGGGATTTTTTGTAAGTCCCTAGAATATTCTATGGAATTTTGGGGATTTATATGTATAATTATGAAGTTAGTAGGACTCCGGTATTGTGTATACGATTCAGGTGTATCATGTTTTCCGTTGCACAGTCGATATGTATTTATGAAAAGGTATATCCCTGGTACCCCACTTGGGTACGAGTTGACTTCGTTTACAATTTGTGGTATCAGATATTATTAAGTAAAATGGAAAATATATATATACAACAAATTTTTTGGGTCGTGACATTCAGGACCCAAATGGTTAATCATGCGATTTTAAATTCAATATCACATGCCATGATTAAAGTCCATGTAATTAGGAGAAATGCATGACTTTGGGGAAGTTTTTATCTATCACATGCTCAATGAATCTTTTGATTTGTGTCATTTTCATGATGAACCCCCACTACATAATTATTTCATGATTATTTGAGCATAGCTTTAATTAGCTATCGTATGCTAATTGAAATGCAATATGTCATATTTGCTGCATGTTGAAATCTTTTGAAGGATGAATAATGAATGCTTGAGCTGCTAAATAAACTTTATCCTTGAACCGAAAATGCAAATTGTTAGCCTAACTAGGCTTTTCAATCTTATTTTGATGACAACAAAATGAATGAAGCTTTAACATGTGGTGTTGAGTGATTTGATTTACGTAAAAGAACACTCGCGGTTGATATTGCGAAGCTTCAATGTCAATCTAGTGGAAGCTCCTCAGAATATTGAGGTCAATGAAGGATAAATGAAGAAGTTAAAGGCCAAACAATTCTTAAAGTCAAAAGTGAACCTCGAGAGGCTGAATGGATCCTGAAGAACTTAGTGTTTAAGGAAATTGTTCAATAATTTAGTGCTCCCTAATTTAACGAGAAAATTGTTCCTTGGAAAAATTTTGAATTTCAAAATTAATTCAATAATTTAACGTTACCTAATTAAATGAGGAAATGGAAAAATTTTGAATTTCAAAATTAATTCAATAATTTAATGCTACCTAATTAAATGAAGAAATTGTTCTTTGGAAAAATCTATAAATACCTCCTTTGGGCAATTAAAAAGTGAAATAGACAAGCAAGATAAACCTAAGAGATCAAATAGTCAATACACTGAAATTCTTCCTACGCTGATATTCTCCTTAAGTTCCTTTGCTCACGTCATTTTTCTTGATAAAAATCTACGTTTTTTGGTGGATTGAAAAATCAAAAGCTTGGTTCTGAGTTGCACTTAATTCTTTTTAAAGAACTATCAGTGACTTCTAAAACTTTAGAGCTTCTCATGTTCTATTTAGCTTTGGTGTTTTGAAGTACAATTTAGAACTCAATTTGTACAACCTGCTTTGAATTTTGAGAGTATTTTTTGTATGCAGATCTACTTGTATCTTCTTGTACTTTGAACGATTCAAAGGTTTGTTGGATTGTTGGACCAAGCACAAGTCGGTGCTTGGAAAGGTTTCTCTTCCTGAAAAAGCAGGTAAATTGTGTAAGGTTTTTGTTCCACCCGAAAGGAACAAGATATAGTAAATTTCTTGGGTGGTTGACCTAAGGCCAGGACGTAGGCTGGGTATAAGTCGAACCTCGTAAAAGTGGTGGTGTCACTCTCTTATCCTTACTCTCTTTTAATTTTAGCAATAATATACCCTGTGTGGATGTTTAATACTTTTAATTATAAAGCAAACACATATTAGAAATTAGGTAAACCCAAAAACTAATTTGTTCTTGGGCTTGCGGAAACCGAAAGGGAGTACGTTGGTTAATCGATCTTTTGCAGAAACCGAAAGGAAGTACATTGATTGGTTAACATCCAAAAACTTATTAGCTGAAGGTTTAATTAAGTTCTGATATTGAAAAAGTGTTTGAGTGTTGTTGTAATATTCAAATTCAAAAGACAACAACAAGAGTTGTATATTCATATAAAGGGACTCTAAAGATTCAAATTGATTTTTGTTGGGTAGTTGTTGTGTTTGAATAGTAAGTTAATTGATTGTATTAGTTGAGTGTGGATTAATTAGAAAATAGGAATTTGTGTGGATTGCCTCATTAACAAAAATACAAGTAATCCTTAAGAGATTGTGAAAAGGGACAAGTGTTCTAAAAAAGAATCAAAGAAATTTTAAATAACCCAAGTCACCCCCCCCCCCCCTCTCTTGGGACTACACCTTAGGTTTCATAAGTATGTGTGCATGAAAATATACATGGGAGCATAAGCCCCATCCTAAAGTCAAAAGGATTAAAGTCACCTGCCCTATGAACTCATGTACATCTTAACTTCATTGTTTTTTTTTTTGAGTCTAAAGAGTTTTTTTTTTAAGCCATGAACATCTTATCCTATTTTCCACATATCTATATATTGATATGGATTGTTCTCGGGTATATGAACACTTTTCATTATTGACTTTTTGAGTCCAATCCCTTTTTTGATACTGACAAAGTACAAGTATCTTATGTGTGTACTTAGTATGTGAACAGGTTCATAATTCAAATCACACATAAGAAAAAATGAAAAATGAAAAATGAAAGCCTGAAGGTCTTAAAGGTTATACATTTCGGCATATTCCATGAAGAATCAGAAGAGTAAATTAGAAGAAGACATATATATATATATATATATATTATTTGATTTGTATATGCATTTAGATTTGTCTGTAATAATTGTATGTCTTACATGATATGAATTCTAAGCTCAAAGAAGACCATAGACTGACCTTAGGGTAGCTAACCTTTTATCAAAAACCTTTTTTCATAAAAGTTAAAGTCATACAAAAGGTTTTGGAATAGTTTTAGGGTCAAAATCAGGGCAAAACTTAAGATTCTCAATGACCTCGGTTGATTGACAATTTTAACTCACAAAAACCTCAGTCGACTAGCCAAATTGTACTAAAAACGCTCAGGCGACCAAACCTACGAAGGATTGGAAATTGCCTTTGGCCAATCGAACGACTCTTTCCCTAGTCGAACAAACCCCTAAGAAATTTGAATTTTGGCTTGGCTCGGTCAACCGGCGATGCCTTTAGTCAACCAAGCCTCTCGGGTTGCAAAGTTTTTTAAGCGCCTAACGCACTACAAAAAATAATGTTATTAGTGATGGTTCAAAACCATCACTAATAACAAAAAAAAATCACTAATAGTATTAGTGACGGTTTGAAATTAGTTGCCATATCTGCGGTTACTAATACTTATCAGTGATGAATATATAAATCGTCACTAAAGGTCCAGTATTAGTGACGGTTCTCTACCATCACTAAAAGACAAACACCGTCAATATAGAATCAACATTTTCTCAGATCGAAATCGTTACTAAAGCCCAGGTATTAGTGATGATTCTATAACCATCACTACTATTACACTATTAGTGACGGTCCAAAAAACTGTCACTAATGTTACTCTTTTAGTGACGGCCATCAAAACCGTCACTAATATTTGGTCTTTAGTGACGAATTTGAGTTGAGAAAAATGTTAGCTCTACAATGACGGTGTTAGTCTTTTAGTAATGGTTTAAAAATCATCGCTAATACTTCTCCGGCAATTTGTAGTGACAGTATTTCAAACTGTCACTTATACTTCAAAATTATTAATTTTCTTTTTGAAAATATCTATAAAAACCTGTAATTACATTTTAGCATATATAAAATTAAACCAAAATTGCTAAAACATTCATAAATTATTCAAAATTCAAATAAAAATTATTCAAAATTAAAATAGATATATAAAAATACAAATTCAAATTAAAAAATAAAAAATAAAAAATAATTCTGTTCAAATAACAAGGATTACAGGAAAAGTCAAAAGTTGCACGCATTCGACTCAACTGCAGTCCCTGTCATCGTTGTAGTGTTGTGCCAGCTGAAAATCATACAAAATAATAATTATACAAGAAATTATTATACAATGTTTGAACATATATGTGTATACTATAATTAAAAATGATTTGATAGCAACATGATTGGACATTCGGACATAGTGTAAAAAATGATACAACTATAAATAACTTAGTTTGATCAGTCGAAATTCACCTCACTCGGTTTGGACCTCGTATGCCCAAATTGTAAGCTAAGTAGTAAAATGAACTAAGTTTAATTACTAAGTTTTTTGTATTCTGACTTTACTTCTAAGTGGGGAAAAAGCCCTTGGGGAGGAGTTTTTAAGCATCATCAGCTCCGACATGTCTAGGCCAATGTGATGGATATGTTGAGAATGACCGCATTCAGTTTGGACCTTGTATGCTTGAATTGGACTCCTATGTGCAAAATCGTGAAGTAAGGTTACTATGTATTCTAACTTTAGTTCTAAGTGGGGAAAAAGCTCACTGCGGGGAGGAGTTTTTGGGCACCATCAGATCTGACACGTTGGATGTGTCGGGACTGACAACTCTCAATTTGGACCTCGTATGCCCGAATTAGACACTTGGGTACAAAAATGTCAACTAAGGTTACTATATTTGCATTCTAACTTCGCTTATAAGTGTTGAAAAAGCTCCCGGGGAGGAGTTTTTGGGCACTGTCATATCCAAAATGTCTAAGTCAATGTGATGGATGTGTCTGGACAAACCACACTTTGTTTGGACCTCGTATGCCCGACTTGGAGACCTACGTGCTTAAAATGAACTAAGTTTTAAGTTTGTTTGTATTCTAACCTTACTTCTAAAGGGGAAAAAGCTCTCGGGGAGGAGTTTTTTTAGCACCGTTAGATCTAGCATGTCCAGTTCGATGTGACGGATGTGTTGGGACTGACCAAACATGGTTTGGACCTCATATGCCCGAATTGCACACCTGGGTGCTTAAACTGAATTGAGTTTAATTACTAAGTTTTTTTTTTTTTTTTTTTTTTTCTAACTTTACTCTTAAATTGGAGAAAAGCTCCCGCGGAGGAGTTTTTAGGCAATGTCAGTTTTGTCATGTCTAGGTCAATGTGATGGACATGTTGGGACCGACTGGTAGGATCGCCAAGGCTTGGATCCTTAACAACCAAAAAAAATATTTATAAAACCTTACTTAATCCCAAGTTCAGTAGAAAGTGGGGGATGTCAAGTATCGATCCATGAGAATTAGAGTGCAGTTATCAACCACTTCTAAAATAGTTTATAAAAGTTTCGTATAAAAAGAAGTGAAAAGGTGGGATTTTTGTGGTGCAAAGGTGGGGTTTTTCTAACAGTCCAAATGAAAGCATGTAAAATCTAAGTTAACCCTACTCCTACAAAGCAGTACTCAATCATGAGTTTGACCTAGGATGTCATGTGCCTAATCTAAGTTTGGTCACTTTACCATATTAAGCTAAGCAAGAATCGGCTAAACGGTCCAAGGAGCCATTTGATGGCATAAGGTAGTAAGGGTGCACCAACTGTCCAGAGCACGGTCGGGAGCCAGAGTATATTCTATCACAACATCAGAAGAACCTATATGGGTGACCGTAGCCTAATATGTCTACCTGACTAAAGCTGTAGAAGTGTTATCCTATCTCTTAGGACACAATCACAATCGAGCAATAAATGAAAGTAGAAAAATGAAAGCAGTAAAGTTAAAGTAGTAAATTGAAAGCATGTAAAAATCGATCCTTTGTATTCGAGTCGTCTGTCACTAACGCCTGTCCCTACAATGGATGATCACCTAATCTAACAAAGCATGTAAAAATCAATCCTTGGTCTTCAAGTTGTCTCTCATAAACGACTATCCCTGCAACGGAATGATTAACTAATCTACAAGTTGGCTCTCAATGGTTTTCTAGGTCTTTTGCTAACCTAAAATCGGCCAAAGAGGAACCCAAAGCACATTTTTAAAGCTATTATTTATACCCATTAGGGTTTACAAGGTTTGAAATTCAAATAAGGAAACTTTGCAGTAAATCTCGTGCAGAAGATCGTCGCTGTCGACCAAGTCGCACCCATGCTTCCCCTGATTGCGCCCTGGTCGAGACTCGTACGAAATCAAGATTTCAAATATGTTGGCCTTAAAAGGTTTAGAATCTTTCTTTGATGATAAAAAATTAGAGGAACTTAACATATTTGGTTAAGTGATGATGTGACAAAACTCAAGAAAGAGAATACAAGGTCAAGTGCCCACAAAGATCAATAAAAGCTAATACTCCAAACAAAGATGATCTAATAAAGCTTAAAGATCATGAGAGCATGGACGTTAAGGAGGACTTGCTGAAAGCTTAAAGTATGTTGATGCTGGAAGACAAGATGGAGCTAAAGAAAGACAAGCATGAAGACTTAAGTGCTTAGAGTGTCAAAAGTCCTAAGAAGTCTTTATGTAAGTACCTCATATTTTAAATATCTTATGAAATATGTTGAAAGCACTTCCAGGGTTATTGATTGATTTAGAGACCTTATTTAAAACCCCGGAAAATGTTTTATAAGAAATCAATGCAAGAGAGAAAAAAGCATTTTTGAAATCTAAAATGAAAAATCTGAACTTGGTCTCCCCAGATGACTGAGGTGCTTCCTTAGAAGACTAAAGAGGTACTTCAGAAGACTGAAGATTTCATTTAGTCTACTGAAGAATTTCTTCAGAATACTGAATAATTAGTTCAGGCTACTGAAGATTTTTATGAAGGAATGCAGAAGAGGCACTACACGCGCAAATGACTGAACCCTTAGTTCAGTCATTTGATTTGGGACTTCAGAAGGCTAAATCCTCAGTTCAGTTGTTTGACCCTGTGTTCGGTTCAAATTTTTCGGTGTGTTAAGGAACATCAGAAGACTGAACCTGATACTTCAGTCATATGAACACTGTTAATGGTTAGAAATTTAAATGTTTTAAATTTCAAATAATGGTTTCTTGTGCCCCAAATTTCTTAAAAACTTGGAAGAAACTCCAAGTAATCTTGGGCAACACAAAATTACTTTTTTAAGCCTATAAATATATGGTTTTGCAAATCAAATTAATATAGAACAACCAAGAAAGAAAAAAATATGTTCATAAGCTGAAAGCACACTTGCTCTTTCAAAGCTCTCTCTTGCCCAACACTTTGCACAACTAATTTGCTGAGAAAATTTGAAGTGCTGATCATCCTACCTCTGGGTTCTGAGTTTGTAATTCTCATCTAGAAAGATCTTGGTGAATTCATACTTGAGCTTCATTGTATTTCAATTTGATATTTGAATATTGAAGTATCTAGGGTTTAAATTTGTACTAATCTGCTCTTGCGAGAGTATTATTGTACATAGATATTGTTTCTTGTTTCTTTGACAATTTCAGGTTGTTGGATCATTGACCGAGCGTAGCGTATTGCTTGGGGATGCACTGCTCTAGCCTTCTTTTTCTTTTTACTTTCTTCTGCTCATTCTTTTATCATTTATTTTCTTTCTAGTCATCCAGAACAATTTTCACAACTTTGTGTGGTCTTCATACTCCTGAATGGAAATTAAGCTCGCAATGGAGTCTATGAAACAAGTCCAAATCTAGGGGTGGCTCAATCTTCACATCTTGAGTAGACTACAAGACCTAGGTTTATATCTCCCCACTAGACATCACCTCTAGACTAGCAAATACAAAAACTGAGACTAGTAGGCAAAGAAAATCCATAAAAAGGAAATTGAGTTCCATAAACTCACAGTTGACGTCAAACACTCCAGAAACAGACGAAAGGCTCAACAGTACCTCATAAGGTGTCATAGTTGTCACGGTTGTTCTCTTTGTACTCTTAAGGAACCTTTTATTGATACAAGTTGTGTGTAAGTGCGTTCAAGTCTTATGAAGTACCATGTGAATATAGGAGTTTCCATAACTATATTAACACAAACAAATCACTAGTCTTTCCTCATAAGGTGAGAAAAGAATTGTATCAGCTATACTAGTTAAAACTAGTATACATGACTCTACTTTTTTAGTGAGCATAACATGGTCATAAAATTGATAAGCCTAAGCATGTAGTATGAAAGTGATATACAAGTATGGGAATAGTATAACTAGTGCTAACATGTCATGAAACAATCAAATATGCACTGAAAAATTTAAATTCTTGTCATTTCTGTGCTAAAAGTATGCCATGTAGTATTTACCTACCCCCTACCTCAACTTAAAACTTCAGTGTCCTCACTGAAGTATGGAAGAGAAAGAACTTGGAGGACAGTGAGGGAAATACTGCATGGTTCAATAAAACAACTAGTGTTCCTGTATACGTTTGAAGCATATATAATCCATAAAAGCATGCATGCAAGATACACTAAGACACAAAAGACAGCATAGCTAAAAGCACCAGGTGAATTTTCATTCATAATCGAAGGAGTTGTACACTGGATATGAGCTCATTACACGCACAGGTATTGCCTTGCAAAAACATGGTGGGAAATAGAAAATAAAATACAACGTAAAAGAAAAGAAAAGAAAAGAAAAATAGAAGGGTGCCGCAGTAGCATGACATAGCTACATGACTTGAGAGTAAGAAAAATGATCTTAGATACCAAACCATATCCTAATCCACTGCGGGATATTTGCTGTAGTCATTGTTGGTGCCACCACCCCCTATATCATTGGATGCATCAGATGGAGTACTCGCCTCGGATTGGCAGGCCTCGTTAGAATGGGCATGCCTAGGTGGCACCCAAAGAGGAGCCCAGAGGACCGGCGTAGGTGCTAGAAGGAAGACTGTGGCTACATCTAGACATATGTGATGAAGCATCTTGAAGATCGCTTGAAGACCCTGCAAGGTTTCTGCTTGCATAACTGCTATGTCATGAAGTACCGTGGAGCGAAATAGCTCAAACGCATGGCGCAAGTGGCCCACATCATCCTCTGCTTAAGGCATAAAAGGGGGTGCGGGCAGGGGTAGATCTGCTAAAGCAGATGACTCGATTATTATAGAAGAGATGGAGGGTTGGTGGAGTAAAGAGGAAAATATGCTTGATAGAGAAGCGGCAACAGTTTGACCAATAAGTAACAAAGGCGGGAGTTAAGGAATCACAGGTGAAAAGAGGGATTTTAAATGACTTTTGATCTTCCCGACCAAGTCATACCTATGCATCTGCTAGTCGCACTTGGCTGGACCATTGGATTTTAAATAAAGGAGTATTAACTCTTGACCAGGTAGCACGCCAACTCATTGTTGGTTGCGACCATGGTCAAACCTCTCGGTATTTTCAAATTTTAGAACAGATTGTAGACCGGATCAGGTCACCCTTTGGGTGTTGGTCGCCATTTTAGGTGCATCCCCCGATTATCCTAAAAATTTCATTCAAGACTTCGAACCCTAATTATCCTACTATATACATCCTATGGACTGAAGAATAAAAGAATAAAAAATGCTTGAGTTGCCTCCCGAAAGTGCTAAGTTTACCGTCTTCAACCAGACGCACTACAGCTCATATTGAGCTTAGCCACGTTCAAAGCTAAAATTTTCCTCCCTCATTTCCTTGTTAGCCCCCATTTTGCATACCCCCAACATTAACTCTAAATCGAAGGTCGCATTATGGATTGCAAGAATTTGCTCATTTGGATCTTCTAGGGCAAATGTAGAGGGGCTCTCTGCCTAAAGTGTACTCTTTAAGGGGTCCCTCCATAAAATTGAGAGATTAGCTTCCTCAATGTATTTTGTTAAAATTGGTGTATTCCTAGGAGGGGGGTGAATTAGGTATTTTAAAAGTTCTTCCTAGGTTTAATCAAAACCACAATCACTATTTCGTAACCCAGGGTCTGTGAAAGCAAATACCAATTACCCAACAATATAAAACTGGGCAGATAAATAAAATAGATACAGCATGCTCAGTAATTCCCAATTATTCACAGTATTTGAAATGTGCACACATTCATAACAAATTTAATTATAGGCATACATGTGTAGGAATTTAAGTGTGAAAAATTAAAGTGCAAGGAAAGAGAGAACGACACATGATATGATATCGGGGTTTGGCCAACATTGCCTACATCCCCACCTCAAGCTCACAAGCAAGAGGATTCTACTAATTGCTTGCTTACGGGTGGAGTGACACCGATTACAATACCCTCTCTTTACTGGACAAGGGAATACCCCAGGTCAGATTACAGGGCTCACCCCAATCTTTACAATCACACCTTAAAAAGGTGCTCTTGGTTTTCCTAACTGGGTCTAAACCATCTAGTGCTTTCTTAACTAGGTCTAACCAATACGGTGCACATTATAGGCCAGTGCAATCTTCTTCAGACCAAATGTTAGGAATACAACAGATATAATATTTTTGTATAACCAAAGTGCTTCTCAAACAAGCAGATGTGTACAGCAATAAAGCTCTATATGCACTCACGTATGATATGAATTTAAAGCTATGTGAGTATGTGATTTTGTCAAAATAACTTATGCAATCCTTGATTTAGATGTATACAATAAAGCACTTCAAAGATGCAAACCCAAAAAAAAGTTTCTCCCAAAAATATTTTTCAAATGAAGTGTAGGAAAATATAGTATTTTGCACTCAAATCAATTTATGCCCAAATAATAATAAATGATCTTTGATAAAAAAAAATATAGAAAGTACACTTCAAAGATCTTCAAATCCTCAAAAGAAACCTCCAAAATATTTTTCAAAATGAAGTATAGGAGATTTTAGAGTTACGTCCAAAAACGGATTCTTGCAACAAAGGCAAGATGAGCTTTATGAATCTGACAATAGAAATGCTAAAGATTCACAAGCAAGAATAAGATTTACAAGCAAGAATAAGATTTATACCAATATATTTATCAGCAAAATACGTGGAGAAACTCAAACTATACTCTCAAGGAATGATTTTGAAAAAAAAAGAGTAATGGAGAGTAAATGATAATTGTTGTGAAAAGTAAATGCCCAAATAAATATACTCTTGAAAAGACTTTCAATGTAATAAGTATAAGAGAGTATAAAAGAATGAAAAAATCAAAAATATTTTCAAAGGATTTTCAATTTAATCTCATGTTTAAAAAATGAGTAATGAAGGGGTATATATAGAGTCTTGGAGAATTTTGACTGTTAGGGACATGACGGGTATTTTTAAAATTATTTAATTAAGTTTTAACCCGGATTAGCACAGTAAAAAATTGAGAACCCGAGAGATTTGGTCGACCGGACCAAGGCGTCGGTTGGCTGTCCTGTCACATCACATTTTTGAATTTCAAAAGGGTTCGGTCTGCGAAGCAAGGGGTCGGTTGGCTGACCTTGGCGATTTTCCTTTCCTTCGTTATTTCGGTCGTCTAGCCTAAGGTTCGGTCTACTAGTATTTAGAGGCTAGTCGGCTGAGGCAAATTTGAACTAAAAACTTGGTTGCTTGGGGACGATAGAGAAGCCAAGTTTGAAGGTCGGTCGATGGTGGAAGCTATGTTCATTTTCTAGTCAGTCGACTAAGGCATGGTCAACTATTTGCTTCTAGCCTTAACTGTGTTCGGTAGACCAAGGTGATTTAAATAGGAAGGGTTTGGTTGGCCGAGGCTTTTTAGTTAAGCCTAAAAAATGTCGATCGAAGTCTTTGTAAGTATCATTTTGGCCTTATTTTTTATCGTAAATAATATCCCTAAAAATTTGTTGGTCCTCTATGGTCATTCTGAACTTTCAATCACATCATGCATGTCATACATTATTACAAACCAAATTATAAAAACAAAAATGCATTTGCAACTTCAAAAACATGTTTTCTTCTTCTTCTTTGCTCCTCACTTCATGGAATACGCCAAGTGAATGTGTTCTTTGAGTTCATTCTGGCTTCCATGACACTCTTCCATGTGTGTGCTCTGAATTATAACCTATTGAAGTACTAGGCACACACATTAGTTCCATGTTCTTTGTCAGCATCAAAATAGGGATCGGACTCAAAAAGTCAACATATTTAATGTTCATGTCATCATTCACAGTTAGGATGGATTGAGGTAGACATTGGTATGCATGGAATACGTTCAGCTGGAGTTCTATATGGCTGAAGGAAATATGCATAACCCTTGTCCTACATTGAATGTAGACATTAGTCGTGGCTAAGAATGGTCATCCTAAGAGGATAGGGATCGGATTCTTGGAAGATTCCATATCCAAGATAATAAAATCAACAGGATAATAGAACTCTTCCTCCTTGACTAGTATGTCCCCAACCACACCCCGTGGTCCTTTTATTGATCGATTTGCAAAACACAAGGTGACTGGGGTGACCTTCAGCTCTCCTATGTTAAATTGTTGGTATACCAAGTACGTGAAAATGTTCACGCTCGATCCTAAATCTAGAAAAGGCCCATTAATGGTGTAATTTCCAATTACACATGAAATGGTTAGTGTTCAGGGGTCTTTTAACTTAGGAGGTAGGTGACCTAAAACCATTGAGCTCATGTGCTCGGTCAGCCTCTCCTGTTCATTCGTAGACGCTCTCAACTCTTGTTGTAGCCTGTATAAGTCTTTTAGGACTTTAGCATACATAGGTGTTTTCTTAATGTTATCTAAAATGGGCTTGTTTGCTTGAATTCATCTAAATACGTCCAAGATGGACTCATTTGTGATCGCCTTCTTAGATGAAGAGGGCATAGGAAGAGTTGCAGGGCATGGTACTGGGGAGACATGAAATGCCCTATGAGGGGCTTAATTAGGTTTCATTCCTTCAGCAACGAGTATGGAGATAGAAGGTTTATTCATCGAACTAGAGGAGGAAGCTTCAACATTGGATTCTACCTTCTTGCCATCATCATTCTTCTCCTTGCTCAACTGCTCCTCAACCTTTTCGTGTACCACCCTACCACTTGGAATAGTGGTCACCACCTGAGCCTGCTCATTATATGACAAGGGATCAGTGTTTAGTTCACATTCTACCCCGTATTGGCCTTTAGGGTTCACTAAAGGCTGATTCAGTAACTTTCTCTCATCTCTCTGACTCAAAGAAGTAGCTAGTTACCCCATTGTGGTTCCAACTTAGCTATGGATTTGGAGTAGGAATGAAGGAGTTACGGATATACTTGGCGATCAGCCTCAATGTCCTTGACAGCTTTTAGCACCATCTCCTGAAATGTATCATATTTAGGTTGAAAACGAGGTGGTTGTTGAAAGGGTGAAGTTCAAAGGGCAGAAGTAGGATTAGTTTGAAAGTTATGATATGGGCAAGGAGGTGGAGCATTAGGATCTTGTTGAGTTCTTTGGGCTTGAAAACCTGGAGCTTGTGGCCTTTAAGAGACGTTAGGGTACTGTCTCCACCCAGGATTGTATGTGTTAGAATAGGGGTCATTTGACAGCCCATCATACCAATTTTGGGTGGCCTTTACTTCTTCATGCATAAGCTTGGGTAGGGGTAGTGCATAGGGGCAATTGTAACTAATATGGGAAGGGTTAGAGTAGATTGCACACACTTCTGTACAAACCTTTGGCTGCAGTTGCTATCTTAAGGACATAAACTGATCTAGCTTTTGGGATATGGTATACAAGGTGGGTGCTAGGTCATGGCCTGTGGCCAACTCATAAACTTCTCTAGGTTTGGAAGTGGAAGGTTTAGAGGGTCTATGAGCAGTAAGAGTATGCTACTGAGAATTTTTAGCGAGGTTCTCAAAGAGAACCTATACCTCATTTTCATGTTTAGTGAGGAAAATACCTCCACACGATCCATCTACCATTGATCTATCTCTCTCGGACAATCCTTTGTAGAAAGTTTGTACTAATTGTCATTTAGGGACCTGAAGATGTGGGCATTTACGTAGTAGGTCCCTAAAACATTACCAGATCTTGAAGAATAGTTCCCCACTTGACTAAGAGAAACTAGTGATTGCCCTTCACAGCTGGTTAGTCTTCCCAATTGGAAAGTACTTCTTTAAGAACTCATGTTGCATGGTGGCCTAGGTGGTCACCGAGTTTGGCTCTAAGGACGTTAGCCAATATTTGGCCTTATCCTTCAGAGAAAATGGGAAAAACCTTAGGCGAAAGGCATCATCATCAAAATTATTGATGTTGATGGTGGAACATATCTTGAAAAATTCATCGAGATGTTCATAAGGATTTTCCATGGGTTTCTTATAAAAAGTGGGCTGCATCAAGATGATGGAAATTTTGATCTTGAATTGTTCTGCTTGAACATCTGGGAGCCAGATATGGGACGATGAAGTGTACACATTAGGTACAAAGTAGTCCCTAAGAGGCTGAAGGGGTTGCTCTCCCACTACAAGTAGGTGGGGAGCTTAGGGTTCCGGGATTTGGTCTGTGGGCAATGGTGGGTGTTCGGCCATTACCTTGGGTTTGGATGACTCTGTTGACTTGGGATTCGAAGCAGGTTTCCTAAAAGACCTATGGGAGCTTTCAATCTCGGGATCGATTGGAACTAACTTGGGCTCCAGGGAATGAAAACCTAGCATACACAAATATAGAAATTGGCTAATAGTCATGACTTAATCCCCGACAATGGCGCCAAAACTTGGTAGGCTCGCCAAGGCCTAGGTCCTTAACTACCAAAAATAATATTTATAAAACCTAACATAATCACAAGTTTAGTAGAAAGTGGGGGAAGTCAGGTATTGATCCACGGGGATTAGAGTTCAATTATCAACCACTTCCAAAATAGTTTATTAAAGCTTTGTATAAAAAAAAGTGAAAAGGTGGGATTTTTTTGGTGTAAAGGTGGGGTTTTTCTAATAGTCTTAATAAAAGCATGTAAAATCTAAGTTAACCCTACTCCTACAAAGTAGTGTTCAATCATGAGTCTGACCTAGGTTGTCATGTGTGCAATCTAAGTTAAGTCAGTTTACCATATTTAGCTAATCGAGAATCGGCTAAACGGTCCAAGGAGCCATTCGATGGGGTAGGGTATCAAGGGTGCACCAATCATCCGGAGCATGGTTAGGAACGAGAGTATACTTTATCACAATGATCATGAGAACCTCTATGGGATACCATAGCCTAATACGTGTACTTGACTGAAGTTGTAGAAGCGCTATCCTATCTCTTAAGATAATCACAATCGAGCAGTAAATGAAAGCAGATAAATGAAAGCAGTAAAGTAAAAGCAGTAAATATAGAACATGTAAAAATTGATCCTTTGTATTGGAGTCATCTGTCACTAACACATGTCCCTACAATGGATGATCACCTAATCTAACAAAGAATGGAAAAATCAATCCTTGGTATTCGAGTCTTCTCTAAAAAACGACTGTCCCTGCAGCGGAATGATTAACTAGTCTACAAGTTGGCTCTCAATGGTGTTCTAAGTCAGTCACAAACCTAAAATCGGCCAAAGAGGAACCTAGAGCACATTTTTGAAGCTATTATTTATATTCATTAGGGTTTACAAGGTTTGAAATTCAAATAAGGAAACTTTGCAGCAAATATCACACAGAAGATTGTCACTGTCGACCAAGTTGCACCCATGCTTCCCTTGATCACACCGTGGTTGAGACTCATGAGAAATTAGGAATTTGGATCTTCAGTGTCTTCGACTAAGTCACACTTTAAGGACTTTCTGGTTGAGTTGATTGTCGAGACTTGTAGGATCTTGATCTTTAGGAAATCTCAGGAACTCGACATAGTTGCCCCTCAAAGTCTTTTGGTTGACCACTTGGTTGATGCCCTTGGTATTTGTTAGCTCAGGAGACTTCAACATCTTGCCTTAGTCGCTCTTGAGGGTCAGATGGTCGAACACTTAGTCGAGCTTTGCAGCATTTTTATCTTAGTATGAACCTTTGAATCTGCAGGGGATGACTAGGTTGCCCTTTGGGTTGCTAGTTGCACCACTTGGTCGAGCAAAGACTTTTTTTCCTCTAATGATCCGAGGATTTGGAAGCTTGGTTTAACATCTAACTTTGAGCTTTGTGTATTCCAAATACTCCTTTAGCCTCTCATATGCCTAATTCCTTGGTTTGAACCTGTATTTCCTGAAACACAAACAAACCTTGCAAAACTCTGAACAATGTTAACAAAGGGTTACATACAACACAAATGACGATAAAAAAAGTTAAATGGTGGCCTAAAATAGTTTATTTTAGGAACAAATCACTGACCGTATTCAGTTTGGACCTCGTGTTCCCAAATTGGACACCCGGGTGCAAAATCATGAACTAAGGTTACTATGTTTTTATTCTAACTTCAATTCTAAGTGAGGAAAAAGCTCCTATAGAGGAGTTTTTTGGCATGGTCAGATCCAACACATCCAATTCAACGTGATGGACATGTCGGGACTTACCCAACTCAGTTTAGACCTCGTATGCCTGAATTGGACACTTGGGGGGTTAAATTCAAATGAATGTACTAAGTTTGCCTCTAAGTGCATAAACTTCAATTAGCATGGAATTTTTAGGAACCATTAACTCCAGCACATTGAGCTCAATATCACGTACATGTCGGAACTGACCACACTTCATTTGGACCTTATATTCCTGACTTGGACACCTGAGTGCTTAAAATGAACTAAGTTTACTAAGTTTGTTTGTATTCTAACTTTACTTATAAGTGGAGGAAAAACTCCTGGGGAGGAGTTTTTAGGCACCATCAACTCTGGCACATCCAATTCGCTATGATGGACTTGTCGAAGCTAACCCAACTCAGTTTGGACCTCGTATGCCCATTTTGGACTTCTTTTGTAGGTCATACCGTTCAAACATGGGAACCGATAGCTCATTTTATGTTGGTTTAGTTATCGTTGGTCATTTTACTTACTAGTATCGTGATGGTAGTTGGTTTGTGGCAAAAACAAGTGTATTTTACATTTTTGGAACCTTGAATTCCATTTTTGATTTGTTTTGTAGGTCATATGGTTCAAATTTGGGAACCGTTGCCTCAATTGATGCAGGTTTAGTTCCCATGGGTCTTTTTTCTTATGAGTATGGTGGTGGTAGTTGGTTTGTGTAAAAAATAGGCATATTTCACATGTGGGCACCTTGAAGCCCATCTTTTATTTGTTTTGTAGGCCATACATTTGAAACCTAGGAATGGTCAGCTAAGTTGACACAAATTTAGTTCCCACGGCTCATTTTACTTACGAGCATGGAGGTGGTAATCGGTTTGTGACAAAAACATGCATATTCCATGTTTTGGGCACCTTGAATCCCGAGTTTCACTTTTTTTGTATTTTATGTATGGTACAAGCAAGGGAACCGTTGGCTCTTTTGATGCAGGACTACTTTCCACAAGTCATTTTACTTACGAGCACCACGTGTAGTTGGTTTATGACAGGAACAAACATATTCCACATTTTGGGCACCGTGAACCCCTGTTTGGACTTGTTTTGTAGGTAATACTATTCAAACTTAGGAACCATCGGCTTATTTGATGTTGGTTTAGTTCCCGCAGGTAAGTTTACTTAAAATTATGGGGGCAGTAGTTGGTTTGTGACAAAAACAAGTGTCTTTTATGTTTTGGTTTCCTTAAACCCCATTTTGACTTGTTTTGTAGGTCATACAATACAAAAATGGGAATCGGTGGCAAATTGATGCAAGTTTAATTCCTATGGGTCGAGAGAGCTTTTGAAGAGTATGATAATTAAAGACTTTGAATGCTTGATCATAAGCAATTGTGGTAAAAATCCTTTGGTTTTCCATTTATTTACAAAGTTCTAAAAGTAATTTCGTGTTGCCCAAGTTTACTTGTTGTATTTCCTAAGTTTATACAAAGTTTGGAGCCCAAGCAAATATTTTTGGAAATTTTCCCATACTGTTTTAATTTAAAAATTACAAAGGCCAGTTGCTTGACAAAAAGATTTCAGTTGCCTCTCACTTTATAAATCAACGTATTTCAAAAGTTAGTGCTTTGTCAAACACCTGAGAGTGTTCAGTCAATCGCCTGACTTAACCTCAAAAGCCTGTCAGTCACCTGATATCAATCTGTAAGGCGTCTGTCATGGTTCAATTTGCATTTCCTAAAAGCATATAAACTGTCAGTTGCCTAATAAAGCTTAGTTAGGCACCTTAGAGTACAATTTCACTGTTTCTAAGATTTTGTTTCTGAAAACTCTTTTAGCTTTTAGTCTTGGAATCTTTGACTTGAAACTTGAAAAATATATTTTCCAAGGTTGTAAAAATGGGTCTCTAAGTCTATAATCATTCCTAAAGAGCTTCAAAGCATCCATATTGACTTTAAATGAAGTACTTACAAAAGATTTTATTAAGACTTAAACATTCTAAGTGTGAAGTCTTCATCTATGTTTTCTTTTGAGTCCATCTTGACTTTAAGCTTTAACATTCTTTAAGCTTTCATAAGATTTGTATCTCTTTAATCTTTTGAGCTTTCTTTTGATCACTTGTTTGGAATGTAGGCTTTAAATATCACTTGCATTTTCTTGATTTTGAACTCTAATGCTTGATTCCTAAAGCATCATCACTTTAACCAAAACACGTTAAATTCCCTTGATTTTTTATCATCAAAATAAGATTCGTAAGCCTTGTTAGGAAAACAATCTCCACCTTTTTTATGATGACAAATAAGGAGCAAAAGTGAGTGAACCTTGATAAGGCTCTCCCTTACAATAAGCACGCTTTTAACAATGTTTAAAAAAAAAACAATTCATTCATATGATCAAATAGTTCCAGATTCAATTTTAGATTCCATGTAAGTTAATCTATATATCAATCAAGTATTAGTGCATCATAGTTCATATCATCATATTATCATACCATTATTAGCAATATCTCATATTCTACATTGCTTAAACTTTCTCATCTTTGCATTTTACATCCTCAATTTTGTTCTCATTAATTTAGCCCTCATTTTTACTTAAACTTTCTCCCCCTTTTGACATCAATCAAAAAGAGAAAAGTAACACAACAAAGGCAAATGTACCACACAAAATATATTCATATTCATCTAGAGGTGTACATAGTATCAAAAACATATGGAGATACAACCCAAAGTAGAAAATTGAAATTCAAAGAAAATACAAATAGATAACTGGGTTACATAAAACAAAAAAAACAAAAAAAACAAAAAAAACAAAGATATCAAGCATCATTAGTTGCATCATCATCCTCAGTATTTTCATCATCTTCGTCATCTTCCTCAGATTCTTCATCAAATGCATCGTCATTGGGAGGTGCAGAGTTGATGTCCATAGTATCTCTAGTGTGTCAGGAACTAGGCAGATGTTGTTCAATACGTCCAATTCTCCAATCAAGTGAGGAATAGTTGATCTGTAGTGATGCAACGTTTACTTGAAGAGAGTTGAGTATAGTCCTCATGCCACTACTAAAGGTAGAGAATTTATGATGAAAATGGAGGAACCATGAAGGGCTATCTTCTGCCTGAGGAGCAAAGTGCTGCTCTGGATGCTGAACAGGTGGTTAGGGAGCAAAAGTTGGATAGCGTTGTTTTCCTCCTTTGGAAAACCACCCTTGTTCAAGTCTTTCATATCCCATCATCTTAAGGGTAGTGGTAGAAAAGATGACATAGTGAGTTAACAAACAGGGAGGATGGTGTGGTGAGATGAAAGTGCGCAAATATCAAATTCAGAATCCCACCATATGGAAAAACAATACGACGAGCTTCTTCCATCTTAATCATCCACTTAAGAATGAGGATTAGCATATCCAACTTCTTCCCTTTAAGAAGACACCACATTACAAAACAATTCATAAATGTAACATGGTCATGTGATTCAGCTCATGGTAAAATATTATAGGTGACCAGTTTTTGAAGGACTAGAGCTTGGAGGTTTAGTTGTTTGTAGAGGGGGGGATTATCAAAATAAACATGTTCTTCTTTCATAACCAACAGCAGAAATGCTTCTGGAGTGAGGTCTTGAGCCATTTTCCATGTTTTCTCGGTTTGAAAACTTTCAAAATCTCCTTGCTTGATATGGAAAATTTTGGCTAAGGATTGTGGGGTGAGTGTAATTGAATTCCCCATCACCCCGGTGGATAGTCACAAATCTTGTATGACCAAATTGGCATAAAATATTTTTATCAAAGTTGGATAATATCCAGTGGCTTGATACTTGATAAACTTCTTCCATCTTAATCTTTTAAACATAGGCAATATTTCAGGAAAATCAGTTTCAAGGAAGGATGTATCAAGAACTTTACCGAATATAGGATCCGTGGAACGAAGATGATTCCTATATAGTTGCTTCGCATGTGGAGAGGTTAGTCATTTTTCAACTTCATCACTTTCCATAAGCTTGGAGGATGGAGCTTTGTTCCAAGCTGTCTTCGTACATGGCACGATGGTTTGGTGGAAACCTTAGGTATGAGATAGGAGTATGTGATTCAAGGGAGAAATAAAGGAGTTTGAGAAGTGAGAGGCTGGTAAGTGAAGGAAAGGGAGTTTTGGACGAGTGAAGAAATAGAGTCAAGCGGCGGAGGGTTTCAAAAATGAGGGTTTTTCATATGTAAGTGCATACCCCGCCGTGTGTCAGTTGCCTAACAATCGAGGAGTCAGGTGCCTGATGAATTTTAATTCGTTAGGCAGTGGCGAGTCAGTGACTCACTCGAAAAATGAGCAGTTCGAAAGCTATCCCAAGTATAGGAGTTCTGTCGTGTAATATAAAGCCCAAGGGCTAGATCGTCTCCTCACGGAATGCGTTTAATCTCAGATTTTACATTCTTTCAATCAAAATTAAATTGCACTGAACTCGGTTCAAATTCGGGTTTTCAAGATGGTTCAATTTCACTTTTGATGAATTAAATGACACGTAATTTAAAACTCTAAACTAACAGTCACTAAATAAAAGAAAACAAGAATAGAAACCCTACGTCTACTTAAAGAAACATTGGGACACGCGTTAATAAAAACTGGAAACCTAAAACATGGAACTAAAACATGCAAGAATGGAAACTCTAATCTACCTAAGGAAACATCGAAACACGCACTAATTAAAAATGGTAACATTAATCATGGAATTAAAGCACATAATGGAAACTCAATCACACACACACACATTAAAAATCGAAACTTTAACAAAAATCAAGAACTCGAACCAAAATAAAAAAACACAAACAAAAATTTAAACAATAAAAATGCAAACTTTGATAAATCTAACCCTAATTAAGCTGAGCTTCAAAAAGAACCAAAAATTAAAAACATTCGCAATTCAAAATTTCAAATAACCCAAAGAAAATTAATGCTTAACAATTATCCGACTAACACAATATTCAAATTCAAAACTTTAAATAATCTTCAAAAGATAACATTTAACACTTGTTCAACTAACCAAAAATTATATAAAAAGAAAGAAAAGATGAGAGAAAGAGAAAAAGAAAAGCCATGAAAGCTTTAGACCGTGGCAGCAGGGTGCTGTGCTATGGACTGTGCAGTAGCTCGTGGAAGCTCACGGGTGGTTTGTTGATTCACGTACAGCAGAGAGGCTGGAGGTTGGGCAAGAGAAAGCAAAGAAATTGGAGAGAAGAGAAGAGGGAGAGCAGGGAAGAATAAGAGAGAAGAGACAAAGAGCAAAGCAGAATTGAAAAGAACAAATAAAACAAACTAAAGAAGAAGAAGAAAAAGAAGAAGAAGGAGAAGAGGAGAATGGGGAGCCATGGGGGCTGCCTATGCAGGAAGAGAAAGAGAAGGGTTAAATAGGATAAGGGGGGAAAGCCCTAGACCCAAATAGGAAACCCGAATTGCTATATTTTTTCATTTTTTTCATCCTCTGTTCATCGCAAATCGGACTCTTTTGGAGCTTGTATCTTATAAAACTCAAAACATGAAAGTTGTAGATGATCGTTTCCTCTTTCTCCAGAAATTTGAATCGTCTCAATTGGAGCTCGGACGGAAAAGTTATGTATAAAATACGAACAGGTGTTGGTTTTGATTCCCGGGAATTTTCCTGCGACAAAAAATTACCAAAACTTCATAAATAGTATAATAAAGTTCAAGAATGATGATTTTGGCATTTTATTAAAATATTGGACAATTTTAGACATTTAATTAAAAATATAAACCATAAAGCCCGAGTTAAGCGTTCAATTACGCAGTTTCGGCGCATAATCAGTCAGTCGTCTGACCTTCAAATTTCCTATTTTCTTCTTTAAACTACTTCTTTAATATGTAACAGTCATAGTTCACGTCTAATAGAGATAAATCGATCCCTTGAAGGTGGTTTTGTAAAGTTGTGTGCCCATTGATCATTTTTATTCAAAAATTCAAGAATTATATCTTCTTTTTGTACATGATATTCTAAGAAATGATGACAAATATTTGAATGCTTGGTTCTTGAGTGTGAAATTGGATTTTTGGAAATATTTATAGCACTTGTATTATAACACTTAATAGGCATAGCTGAGTATTCTAAGTTAAAGTCTTTTAATTGTTACTTCATATAAAGTGTTTGAGCACAACAGCTACCTACTCAACTTCAGCAGTAGATAAGGTTACGGAATTTTGTTTCATGGAACACGAAAAAACAAGAGATTGTCCTAAAAACTGACAAGTTCCACTTGTGCTTTTTCTATCAAGTTTACATCCTGCATAATCTGCATCGGAATAACTAATCATCTCAAATCTAGTGTCCTTTGGATATCATAAACCTAAGTCAATGGTGCCTATTAAATATCTTAAGATTCTTTTTACTTCTATTTGGTGAGATTCCTTAGGGGCTGATTGAAACCGGGTGCACATGCATACACTAAACATTATATATGGTCTACTAGCTGTCAAGTATAGTTGGCTACCTATCATACCTCGATTGTATTTCATGTCAACTGATTTTCCTTTTTCATCCTTATCAAGGCTTATGGAAGTGCTCATTGGTGTTCCTATAGGCTTGCTACCTTCCATGTCAAACTTCTTAAGCATGTTCTTTATATATTTTGATTGATTTATAAATTTACCATTTTTAGCTTGCCCAATTTGTAATCCTAGGAAGTAATTTAACTCCCCCATCATACTCTTTTCAAACTCATTTTGCATACATTTTGCAATTTGCAAATTCCTTACATAAATTATCGTTTGTAGCACTAAATATGATATCATCAATATAAATTTGTATGAGAAGTATATCTTTATTCTTAGATTTAAAACAAAGTGATGTCAGCCTTTCCTCTTGAAAAATCATTTTCTAGTAGGAATCCACTCAACCTCTCATACCAAGCTCTAGGAGCTTGTTTTAACCCATATAATGCTTTTGTTAATTTTAATACATGATCAAGGTTATTTATATCCTATAAACTAGGAGCTTGTGCTACATAGAATTCTTCATTTATAAATCAATTTAAAAATGCACTTTTTATATCAATTTCATAAAGTTTAAATTCTTTGTGAAATGCATAGGCTAATAACATTCTTATGGCTTCAATTCTTGCTACGGGAGCAAAAGTCTCATTGTAGTCTATTCCTTCTTCTTAATTATATCCTTCAGCTACGAGTCTTGCATTATTTCTTACTACAATACCATTTTCATCCTTTTTATTCCTAAATACCCATATGGTTCTAATTATTGAATGATCACCGGGTCTAGGAACTAATTTCCATACTCTGTTTCTTTCAAATTGATTTAATTCTTCTTGCATTGCTATTATCCATGAATCATCACTGTACGCTTCTTCAATGTTCTTAGGTTCTTCTTGAGATAGAAATGCATAATGATTACATAGGTTTTTCAATGAAGATCTAGTTGATACTCCTCGTGATGGTTCTCCTATGATTTCATCTACTAGATGATTTCTTACAAATTTCCATTCTTTAGGTAATTTAGAATTTTTAGTAGAATCATTATTTGGAGTTTCTTCATTTTTCTCTTCTTTCACCTCCATGATTTCTAAGTCATCTAGTTTTTGTGTAGCATTAGTTTTAACTTCTTCAATATCAATTGCTTGTGTAAATGGATTTACTTCATCAAAGGTTACATGAATTGACTCTATAATTGTGAGTGTTCTTTTATAGATTCTAAATGCTTTGCTATTCAATGCGTACCCTAAAAAGATTTCTTCATCAGATTTTGCATAAAATTTCCTTTATCTTTTAGTACAAATCACTTGCATCCAAATACATAAAAGTAAGCTATGTTATGCCTTCTTCCTTTACATAGTTCATAGGGAGCTTTATTTAAGGTTGATCTTATGGAAACTCTATTCATTACATAACATGCGGTATTAACTACTTTAGCCCAAGAGTACTTAGGTAATTTGTGTTCATTTAACATGGTCCTAGCCCTTTCTTGAAGGGATCTATTCTTTCTTTCAACAACTCCATTTTGTTGTGGAGTTCTAGGTGCTAAAAAATTGTGTTTTATTCCATGTTCACCGCAAAATTTATCAACATATTTATTATTGAATTCTCTTCCTTGATCACCCCTAATATTTAGAACACCATATCCTTTTTTCATTTTGAAGTCCTTTACACAAGTTTATCAACATATTGCAAGCTTCATCTTTGGAGGCTAAGAAGAGTACCTAGGTAAACTTGGAGTAGTCATCAACAATGATGAAAGCATATTGCTTTCCTCCTAGACTTTGTGTTCTAGTAGGGCCAAATAAATCTAAGTGGATAAGCTCTAAGGGCCTACTAGTGGAAATATGTTTCTTCTTCTTAAAGCTAGACTTAGTTTGCTTTCCTAGTTGAAAAGCATCGCATATTTTATCCTTTACAAACTTAGTGCTTGGTAGTCCTCTAACTAAGTTCTTTTTAACTAATTTTGATAGTAAATCCATACTAGCATGTCCTAGTCTTCTATGTCATAGCCAACTTGCTTCATTCATGGCTGCTAAGCATGTGATATCTTGAGATTTTAGATCCTCAAAATTTATGCAATACATGTTATAAATTCTTTTAACGGCGAATAGAACATTTTGTTTTTCTATATTTTTAATAGTGCATTTATCTTGTTTGAAAATTATGTCAAATCCTTTATCACTTAATTGGCTTATACTGAAGAGATTATGTTTTAATCCATCTACCAATAAAACATGATCAATGGTCAAAGAAGGTTCTTTACCTATTTTTCCTATTCCAATAATTTTACCTATAGCATTATCGCCAAATGTGATGTATCCACCATTTTTTTGCATTAGTGTGGTAAATTTGAATTTATCTCTGGTCATGCGCCTTGAACACCTGCTGTCCAAGTACCATTTGTCTTTTGATGGGGTTGTCCTAAAGAAAAAAAATGAGAAGGGTTCACTGTGTTCTTATTAAGTACCCAAACCTTTTTAGGTCTTTTTATTTCAAATTTATTTTCTTTGACTTTCCATACTTTCTTGACTTTAATATTTTTTCTTTTAAATGGCAATTCAAATTTGACATGTCCCTTTTTCTTATACAAGAAGCACGTAGTGTGTTCATAGATAATTGTGGAAGATGTGCTTGCATAATACTTTGATTCCTTTACAGAGTATCCCATATATAAATATTTTTTCTTTTTGTTCTCAATTCCATTATATCCAATTCCTTCTTTGTCTAATGACATTGTTTGGGTTCCAATCAACTTTTCAAAGTTTTCTTTTCCTTTTGTAAAATTGTAGATGATTTTATCCTTATCCTCAATTTTACTTTTAAGGTCTTTTATTTCTAACTCTTTCTTGCTTTCACCATTTACTTGAAGTTTTACCAAGTCTTGAGACATCTTGTTGATTTTCTTCATAAGTTCATCCATGTATGATTCCTTTTCTTTTTCAACTGATTTTGAAGTTTCTAGTTGATTTTTGAGTGTTTCATTTTGTTCTCTTAAAGCTGTTTTTCTTTTTGTTACTTTTATAAACCTATTATGTAATGCAAACAATTCAACCTGAATTTCTTTATATGATGGCATACTTTCACATGAGTCACTACGTAATTCATCACTTGATTCTTTGGATGAGCTAGAATAGTAATTTACCTCAGCATTTTTTTTGCCATGAAGCAGATGTTCGCTACTTCTTGTTCACTTGATTCGTTCTCTGATTCACTTGAGCTTGTGTCATCCCATGTAGTAGCTTCCATAGCCCTCTTCTCCTTCTTTTTGTTTTTCTCGTGCTGTGGACAAGCAGGTTTAATATGTCCAACCTTTTTACAATTGTAACATGTAGGAGGTTCATTTTTAGTTTTCTTTTTTCTTGTTGCTCCTTTTTTAGATTTTGCACTTCTAAAATTTTTAGAAAATTTCTTATTTTTCTTCAAAACTTTTCTGACTCTCCTTGTGAGCAAAACTATTTCATCATCATCTAATTCCTTATCATCTTATTCTTCACTAGAACTTTCTTTTGCAACTTTAAGGACTATTGATTTCTTTTGTTTGTTATTTTCAGAATCCCTTTCATTCATAGTCATCTCATAGGTGAGAAGCGATTCAATTAATTCATCTAGGGAGATATTTTTGAGATTTCTTCCTTCCGTAATTGTTGTGGATTTAGGTTCCCAAATTTGTGGAAGTCCTCTAAGGATTTTTCGGATCATCTCATATGTAGAAGAGTTTTTCCCTAAGACATTGAGGGAGTTTATTATATGGGTGAACCTAGTGTGCATATTAGTGATAGTTTCATCAGGGTTCATCTTAAAAGCTTTATATTCGCTAGTGAGCATATCAATTCTATTATCTCTCACATCAACCATTCCTTCATGGGTTACTTCTAATTTATCCCATATTTCTTTGGCTGATTATATGACATGATCCTATTAAATTCATTTATATACATGGCACAATATAATGCATTTATGGCACTTGAATTAACTTGTAACATCTTATGATCATTGTCGGTCATCTTTTTTTCTTCTTGAGGTATTTCTTTACCATCTACGATTTTAGTGGGGATAAGGTCATCATGTGTGACAACTTTTCATGCTTTCCAATCCATAGTTTGTAAATAAATTTTCATTGTTTGTTACCAAAAGGTGTAGTTTACACCACAAAAGATAGGAGGTCTAGTTGAGGATTGACCCTCGGCAAAGGGAGATACGCCTAGGTGTGCCATAGAGATCTTTATATAGCTTCTAATTTAAGATTTTCTATAACCCCTCTCTGATATCAATTGTAAAGTAAGGTGTACTCCCAAGAGGGGGGTGAATTGAGATTTAAAAATTTCTTTTAAACTCCTTTTATAAATTCTTTCTCAACTAATTTTTGAATTCAACAAACACACATGTATGGTTTGATTTTCAATCACAAATTCACCCAAGAAACAATTTAAACCAAAAACCAGTAGAATAATTCAATCAATCAAGATAATGCTACATAATGTGAATTGCTATAACAATTTTAGCAAGTTTCCAAGATTCGATCTTTTGATGTTGAACTATAGCTAATGAATGATCTGTTTAATAAACGTACGCCTTTAAAAGGTTTTTGCAAGATTCAATTAACGTACTCCCCTTTTGAGGTTTCCGCAATTCCCAATCACAAAATTATTTCTAACAATTTAAATAAACATCCTCGCAGCATATATGTGCTAAATTTAAAGAAAATAGGGAAGAGAGTGGAACCGGGATTTTTACGAGGTTCGACTATACCTGCCTACGTCCTCGCTTTAGGAATCCAATCCAAGGATTGCACTATACCACTCCTTCAACCAGGCAGAGCAAACTGTTTACAAAGTCCTTTAAATAGGATAGAGTCCTCCTCTCCAAGCGATACCCCGTGCTTGGTAATCCAATGATTCAACAACCTGAACAGTAAAAAGCATCAAAAAACAAAAACAAATTCTTGTGTAGAAAGACACTCTCACAATAGAGCCGATTAGTACAAGTTAGAGCAATAACATACTTCAAATTACATATCAATAAAAATGAATTTGAAGCTCAAGAAATTTATCACCTAGTTCTTCTTTAGATTGAAGGAAATTCAGTAAGAGCACAAGAACCGAGTGGTTGTATCAGTAAAAAATCACTATTACTTCAGCAAGGATGTGTGAGCAAGAGAGCTTTTGAAGAGTATGAGAATTAGAGACTTTGAATGCTTGATTGTAAGTAATTGATGTAAAAATCCTTTGGTTTTCCTTGTATTTATAGAGTTATAAAAGTAATTTCGTGTTGCTTAAGTTTACTTGGAGTATTTCCCAAGTTTATACAAAGTTTGGAGCCCAAGCAAACATTTTTGGAAAGTTTCCCATGCTGTTTTAATTTAAAAATTATGAAGGTCACTTGAAAAAAAATGTCAGTCGCATGTCACTTTAAAAATCAGCGTATCTCAAAAGTCAGTGCTCTGTCAAACATCTAAGAGTGTTCAATCGGTCATCTGAGTCAACCTTAGAAACTAGTCAGTCACCTAATATGGATCTGTGAGGCGCCTGTCGCGGTTCTGTTTCAATCTCTTAAAGACATATAAACTGTTAGTTGCCTGATAAAGCTCAGTTAGGCGCCTGAGAGTGCAATTTCACTATTTTTAAGATTTTGTTTCTAAAAACTCTTTTAGCTTTTAGTCTTGGAGTCTTTGACTTGAAATTTGAAAAATAAATTTTCCAAGGTTGTAAAAATGGGTCTTTATGTCCATAATCATTCCTAAAGAGCTTCAAAACATCCATATTGACTTTAAATGAAGTACTTACACAAGACTTTCTTAATACTTAAACATTCTAAGTGTGAAGTCTTCATGTATGTCTTCCTTTGAGTCCATTTTGACTTTCAGCTTCAACATTCTTTAAGCTTTCATAAGATTTGCCTTTCTTTGATCTTTTAAGCTTTCTTTTGATCACTTGTTTGGATTGTAGGCTTTCAATATCACTTATGATCTCTTGATTTTAAACTCTAATGCTCGATTACTGAAATATCATCACTTTACCAAAACATGTTATCATCAAAATAAGATTCGTAAGCCTTGTTAGGCCAACACCTTGCATTGCTCTCAAAAGTAATTGGTTTGTAACATGAACAAGCATATTCCATTTTTGAATGAAAAATTCAAAGTGAACATCAAACAAAACATTTCTTAAGAGTCCTACATCTGAAAGGTATAATATAATAGAATTAAAATTTACAAGCAAATATATAAAATAGTATCAACGATCGTCTTACAATCACCTAGGGTTTGAATTTGGTTTAATAAGGGGAGGAGCCACTGGCATCATCTGGATGAGATTGGCACATCACTTGTTCCATCCGTGCTTTCCAAGTCATCACTAGTTCCATCTATGCTTCAAAATCGGACGCCCTCTCTTTTAGCTGCTAGTTCTCCATTTCCATCACCTACATCAGGGGAACCATCTTTTCCCTTTGAGACTCGGCCACTCGATTCACTCGGTCAAACTCATCATGAGATGTCACACTTGAAGAAGATCACAATGTCAGGGTGATGTATCCACTCCTAAGACAATTCTACCAGCCCCCTATGCATTTCTTAAGCACCCGAGTGTAGTTCTCGTCATCTGTCATTGGCTGACTCCCCTCTGGAACCAATGTTGTTGTTAGCTCAACAATCCTTGCTTATTTTCAGTCATGACAATAGTAGAAAATGAATAAATTAGAACACAACTTTGACGTTTTGAATAAAATAATGAACTAAGTACTATATTTGACTTATGTGTTTGTGTCGAGCACTCTGGCACCACTTCCCAGATGGCCTCTGATGTGCTCTCTGATAAAGATTCAACCTCGGCTCCAGCTCGTCAATGAGGGGATTAGGCTACATTATCATATAAAATGTCATTAATATGAATGTAAACAAATGTAAACATAAATAATAGTTTTCATGTAATGCCCATATAGTTTTATAGCAATTACACCTTTCGATGGCATACGAATAATTTCAACCCACCACAATGCGTTGAATCAAGCATGCTGTGGTTCACAAAATTTTTCTCACAAATAGCAAAAAAAAATAGATGCAATGAGTTTTCATTAACCACATCAATATGAATAAAGTAGTTGTTATAATACGAATACATCACCTGATAGGTAGGATCGCAAAAATGACAACACACCACCACCTAATCCTTCAGGGAGATCCTATCACATAAGTGTGCTTCAACCTGATCTCCCATATTCCTAAAAATGAGAGCGCATTTTGGTGTGATAGGTCTTAAATTTGTTTCAGAGCTACATGTCCACCGCCTTTTTTACATGGCCTGCAGTGAGAATGTCCATATCAAACTCCTCTTGCATATGAAATACAATTAGAATGTTAGACAATTATTTGGCTAGTAGATTAAAAGTTTTAAAACATAGTTTGGGATTACTTACCAAGATGTGTCTATAAAGAATCATGCACTAAGCCTCAGTCACCTATGGTTGTGTAGCCTAAAGGGATGTCGATCCGGATCCGTTGCCCGGTCCTCTTTAGGTGCCTTCTGGGAGATGTGTTCTTCACAACACCACGGGCCTTGTTGCCTGTATCGTAGAGGTCAATGCTGAAAGAAGAGTTAAAAAATAATACAATGATCATACACGTGTTCAAATATGAATATATTATTCAAAATCAAATACTCATAACCTTACCAACGCTGCTCATTATTGTGGGCAACTCACCCTGGGTCTGATCCCCAATTGATGGATCCATGTCGGGCCGAAGTCTTGAGGGCTGAGACGGTGCCACATCAGGACCAACATCCTTTGTCGGTCTTGAGGATGTCAGATCATCCTCGGGGGATGATGTTGTGGAGAGCCTAGATTGAACTAGGCAATAACGACCTTCTGGTGCCATGTCTGCAAAATAATACACAAGTAAATATAAGAAGATTGGATATTTGATGGATGCATAGTAAATATGTAACAACCCAAAAATTCATATCATTTTTTTTTACATATATATATACATATATATATAAGTTGTAAAACTATGTTATTCTAATACCCTTGATAAAATATACTATAACAACCCAAACCCAAAGTTGCACCGAGGAATTCCTGTTCATAAGATTAGACACCTATGCAGCGGAAAACATAAAATCATATAACCATAATTATAATACCCGGATTCAGTATTTTCCCTAACATATATATACATTTCTCCAATATTCTCAACTAGATCGTCTAGTAACTATACAAAAATACATCTCCCAGCATACACTTATCCCATCGACAGGGCAGTACAAGATCTCCCCTATCTCCGAGCTTGATTTGCTTGCCTAACTGGTTCACCTGAAATGTTTGAGACAACTCTCAATGAGATGAAATATGCTATTACCAGTGTGTGGCAACTGAGTTTACATGAACAATATAATTTTAATCAACTGAAACTGAGATAACATGAAACATAATATATAATAAAACCCACACCTATGTAGCTTAAAATTCAACTATTACTGAACTTTCCATATAAACATACTTTTAGTATCTATAGGTATATTTGTTGTCTTCTGTAAATCTATATATATACATAATTGTTAAAACTTCCCTTGATGGTTAACTATAAGTCATGATTTAACCCCTCATAACAGGGTTGTGCGGCCCATAGACGGGACTTAACACTGGTTGGCCTACAAGGATAAGTCAACTAAAATCTCCCTGGTCAGATTGGCAGCCTGGACTACCTGGGAGTCTACAATACCTCCCTAGGCACAATCAACTGCTGCTAAAATCCACACACTATATTAGATATGTGGTTGCACTCTGAACTAAAATAGCTACGGTACTGTGCTCTGATATCTGATCTGATTCCTTAGGCTTTGATACTATATATAATACTATTATATATATATATATATATATATATATATATATATATATTACTATTTTACCACGATTCTTTTTCAACTGTAATAACTGAAAAAGCTAATCTTAATGACTGTAGTATCTGATTTGAATAAACTGTAATATCTTAATATCATAGTATTCTGTAAATTATGATTCCTTGAAAATAGTGTAAATTCTATATTGAACAAATATTTACTCATGCCACATAATGAAATAAATAAAACTCATATACTGTAACTTGTATATTTTTTATAATAAAGATAATTTATAATCTGTAGAATTTTCCTGAAAACACATAATTTCATATCATAAAACATCCAAAATTCATATCCCAAAATACTTATATTTTACTAATAAAAATTCCTAAAATTACTAGCAAAGCATATTTCCCTTACGTAGCCAACTAAACTCGTTTATCGATGCCTAACTCACGCCCACAACGTTCATAATTCCAAACCTTGAAATTATGCACATATATCTTCTAAACAATAAACCGAATATCCAGAATAATTATCATACTCACATTTTTTAAGCTATAAAATATTTGTTATTTTACTTGGGTTCCTGATAAATTACCCACTAGGGTCTTTAGCTTGCCTGCGGTATACGTACCAAACCCTCTATTTTACAAATTTCTAATTCCTCATTTCAATTCCCAGAATAACATTCTCACACACAATCTTAAACCTATACCTTTAATAAATTAAATAAACTAACCAGAAACACCCAAATAATACCCTTACCTCAGTTTTGGGTTGGTGCTCCAGAACCCCAAACTCAAATTCCACTCTGCCTAAATTGTAGAGAATCTTGCCAGGAACCTCGTGGTTGTTCCTCGTTGTCTATTTGGGCTTAAAACGTAGTAGAATTTTAGAGAAAAGGGGAAAAGGATTCATGCGTTTTAAAAGAGAAAGAGAGATAAAGAAAGAAGTAAATTTTGTAAATTAAAATGAGCTTGCAGGATTTTATACTTTCAACACTACTAGAGAAAACCTTCGCCAATTTTCTATACTTCTCAGAAAACCATCGCCGATTTTCTATTTAACTGAACCAGAAATTACCATTTACACTTTACCCAGCCGAGGTAATTTACCAAAACCGTCGCGTGGTTTTCTCTTGCCTTAGCCAAAAATCCATTTTTCCTTATTTTCTTTAATTATTATATTTTTGGATCGCTACATTCTCCCTTCCTTATAAAATTTTGTCCTCGAGATTTGCTATCTGTGCTATCCTCTGAGAAAAATTTACTACTTATTTTATTAATTACCCTCACTTATGGCAAAGGAATACCGTGGTTACAATTACTGTTCTGGGAGTTTACAAGTATATACATAAAAGAAAATTCTCCCAAAACCCATAAACACTATCTATACTATATCCTAAAATACAACTCATTCATACATTATCCTGCTCTGTATATAATAAAACAAAACTATATTTACTTTACCTGCATTATTACTATTCCTTTTCTGTCTATTACTAGTCCCCACTGAACAGATGTAGGTATTTTTATCGTATCTCCTCCTCTAGTTCCCACGAGGCTTCCTCCACTGTATAATTCTTCCATAGGACTTTTACTAGTGAAATTTTCTTGGTGCACAACTCCTATTCTTTCCTATCTAAAATCTACACACATGTTTCCTCATACTCTAAAGTATTTCTAAGATCTATCTCTTTGTAACTAATCATGTGGGAGGGATCTAATACATATTTTCTCAGCATGGAAACATGAAATAAGTCATGAATACTAGATAAAGCTAGTGGTAAAGTGAGTCTATAAGTGACTAGACCCACTCTCTCGAGTATCTCAAATGGGCCAATAAACCTAGGGCTCAGCTTACCCTTCATTCCAAACCTTATAGCTCCTCTTAGAAGTGCTACTCTCAAAAATACCTGATCTCCCACATCAAATTCTAACTTCCGGCAGCAAGTATTTGCGTAGCTTTTCTATCGACATCTGAGCTGCACTAATTCTATCTTTGATAAGTTGGACTTTATCATAGGCTTGCTGCACCAAATTTGGTCTCAAAACTCACCTCTTACCCATTTCATCTCAAGATATTGGAGAATGACACCTATACCATATAATGCCTCATATGGTGTCATCCTAGTGCTAACCTAGTAATTGTTATTATTCGCAAACTCTACTAGTGGCATATACTGCGTTCAACTGTCCCCAAAATCCAGTACACATGCTCGCAGCATATCCTCAAGTATCTGGATCATCCCCTCTGTCTGCCCATCAGTCTGAGGATGAAAAGTTGTGTTGAATGATAACTAAGAGCCCAAAGCTTCCTGCAAACTCCTTCAAAATCATGATGTGAAACGTGGGTCTCAGTATGAAACTATAAATACTGGCACTCCATGGGGTCGAACTATTTCTGAATATATAACTCTGCCAGTATGTTCATAGAGTAGTTGATCTTAATAAGGAGAAAATGAGCGATCTTCGTCAATCGATCAATGACCACCCAAATAGCATTCTGTCCATGCAACACCAGTAGTAACCCTGTAATGAAATCAATGGATATATGATCCCACTTCCACTGAGGGATGTGGAGTGGCTACAACTGTCCCGCCAATCTTTAGTGCTCAGCCTTTACCTGCTGGAACATCAAACACTGCTCCACAAACTCAACTATCTCCCTCTTCACGTCATTCCACCAGAATGACTCTCGAAGGTCTAGATATATTTTAGTGCCTCCAAGATGCACAATGTAAAGGGATTTGTGTGCCTCCTCTAGGATAGCCCTCCTAATCTCAACATTTGCAGGTACGCACAGCCTAGTACGAAACCTCAGAGCTCCATCATTTGAAATACTAAACTCCTTCCCCTGTCTATCCTGCACTTTATCTATCAGCTCTACCAATTATGCGTCATTCCGTTGAATAGCTTTGATCCTTTCTTGCAAAGTAGGCTGTAACACTAGGTTGGTAATAAATGTCTGGTGATCATTCTCTACTAACTAAACACCAAGCCTCTCCCAGTGCATCTGAATCGAATGCTGAATCTCTACTACTGATAACATTGATCCCACTAATTTTCAGCTCAAAACATTAGCCACCACATTTTCTTTCCATGGGTGGTAGCTGATAGTGAGATCATAATTTTTAATAAGATCTAGCCATCTTCTTTGCCTCATATTCAGTTTTTTATAGGTGAAGAAATATTTCAAACTTTTATGGTTAGTGAAGATCTCACATCTCCCACCATAAAGATAGTGTCTCTGGATCTTTAGAGCATATACCACTGTAGCTAACTCTAAATCATGTACTGGGTAGTTCTTTTTATACTCCTTAAGCTAATGAGAAGCGTAAGCAATAACCCTCCCATGCTACATCAACACGCAACCGAGTTCCTTCGGAAGTGCGTCATTGTATATAACAAATCCATCCTCTCCTATGGAATAGATAATATCGGTGTAGTGACCAGCTGCTGTTTCAACTCCTAGAAGCTCTACTCAGAATCATCATTCCACTTAAACCTAACATTCTTCCTAGTTAGTTTTGTTAGAGGCCCTGACAACCAAGAAAATCCTTCTACAAACTGACAGTAATTTCCTTCCAGTGCCAAGAAACTTCTGATCTCTTGTACATTCTTCAATCTAGCCCGATTTACTACTACTCCTACTTGCTAGAATCCACTGAGATTCCATCCCCGGTTATGACATGCCCAAGGAATGCCACTTTCTTTAACCAGAACTCACACTTCTTAAATTTGGCATATTACTCCCTCTCTCTAAGTGTCTGAAGTACCCCGCTTTAAGTTTGTCTCCTATTCCTCGAAATAACTCGAATAAACCAGTATATCATCAATGAAAACCACTACAAACTCGTCCAAATACTGATGAAAAGCTCCATTCATCAAATCCATGATTATAGCAAGAGCATTGATCAGTCTGAATAGCATGACCAAAAACTCATAGTGGCCATACCGGGTTCAGAACGCTATCTTAAAGATATCATTTGCCTTGATCTTCACCTAATGGTACTCAGAGTGTAAATCAATCTTTGAATATACTTGTGTGCCTTGAAACTAATCAAACAAGTCATCTGTACAGGGAAGAGGATACTTATTCTTAACAGTTACTTTATTTATTTCTCTATAGTCTATACACATCCTCATCATCCCGTCTTCCTTCTTTACAAACAAAAATGGCACCCCTTAAGGTGATACACTGGGTTTGATAAAACCTTTATCTAATAAGCCCTGCAACTGATCCTCTAATTCTCTTAATTTTACTGGGGCCATTCTTTAGGGGCTTTAGAAATTGGTGCCATCTCTGGGAGTAAATTAATGGCAAAATCAACCTTACGGGTCAGGAGGCAATCTTGATAGCTCCTCTCGAAAGACATCTAGAAATTCTATCTCTACTGAAATTTTTATAAACTTCAATTCTTTCTCTGACACTTCCTTTACACAAACTACATAACCCTGACATTTGTCTAGAAGTAGCCTCCTTACTTGAATGGCTAACACTAACTATGGTAAAGAATGCACACGTGACCTCACAAATCTAAATTCTTGCTTCCCAGAAGGTCTGAATATCACTCATTTTAAATGAAAATTAATGCTGACATAATTAATAGCTAACCAGTCCATCCTTAATATCATTTCAAAACCACGCATATCCTGCACTATTAAGTCGGCTGGTAATACTCTCCCTTGAATATCCACTTGACAGCCTTGGAGCACCCTTCTACACCTCACTACTCATTCAGTCGGCGTGGCACCTGAGTCAAATAAAACAATAGCTTAATATGGTAAAAAAATAAGAATACTTCTCACAACGTCTATGGCAGCCTCAGCATCTCCCAGCATCAGTGCGTAAACCCACGCCTGCATAATATTTCCCTGCTGGCCTCCTCGAACACCTAGATATTACCCCAGAATGGTCTGGGAGTAGGAGTTGAACTATACTGCATGCGACAGTCTTGTGATACATAACCCGATCTACCACATCAGTAGCAAACATTCCTTCCAACTCGGCATTCTCCCGAATGTCTCTGGTAAAACCTTGGATAAGGAGAATATAATGAATTACCTTGCTCAGCCTGATCTCCTATTCCCTGTCTCTAACTTCCACTACCCTCATGCCTTCTTTAAGGCCCCTGACTGGTACCTGTCTGGAATCCATGAGGCATAGGCCTCTTCCTCTAGTTCAAGTTCATAAACTCCTCTACTTGGGCATCTCTTGTGGGAGAGTGAATATATCGATCATAGAAAATTTCTTTAAAAACGTTCCATGGTAGGGTTATTGAATCTGGCCTTTGTTCTTCGAGTAGCTTCATCGACATGCACCAGTGCTTGGCTTCCCCAGTTATTTTAAAAACAACATACAAAACTTTCTGCTCGTCTGCACAATGGAGGCTAACCAATATACCTTCCATCTCTTGGATCCATTCCTTGACAACGATTGCATCGGCTCCTCTTATAAAAGTTGGCGGATTTAAACAGGTAAATCACTCGAAAGAGTAGCCCAAGTCAGCTAGTGAGCAGTTCTATCCCCTAAAGTTCCACACAAAACTTGCCATGACTTATTGGCCTGCACTACGCAGCATCTGTTCAAAGTCACTGACACCCATGTTGAAAGCCCCTATGTTGCCACTATTTCCAACATTCATGTTGTTGTTCCTAGGGTACATTCTGAAAAGAATATAAACATAGTCTAAGGACCCTATCTTCATATTATAACTAATACATTTATCTAAGATATCCTCACACCACCTATTACTAATTTAAGGCCTAGTCCCACCATATGAAAATAGAAATTGATGATAGTTTACTACGGTTTTCCTGAAATTGTCACCCCAAAAAAAAACTCAGAAACCACCCAAAGTTCCCACTTCTAGACTGTAGGACAGAACCCTAAATTCTCATCCTAATTTTGCAACATTAACTCATTGAAATTATGTTCTATCCCAATTCCTATCCTTCCAAAAACTCCATCCTATATTCTGGTATTGTTTTCCATTGTACACTAAAGTCTACAGAACCTGGCAACCTAGGCGCTGATACCAAACTATAACGATCCAAAAATTCATATAATTTTTTTTACATATATATATATATATATAAGCTGTAAAACTATGTTACTCTAATGCCCTTGATAAATTATACTATAACATCCCGATCCCAAAGGGGCACCAAGGAATTCATATTTATAAGATTAGACACCTAAGCAATGGAAAGCATAAAATCATATAACCAGAATTACCATGCCAGAATTCAGTATCTTCGCAAACATATATACACATCTCTCCAGTATTCTCCACTAGATCATATAGTAACTATACAAAAATACATCTCCCAACATACACTGACCCTACAAACAGGGTAGCACAAAATCTCCCCTAGCTTCGAGCTTGATCTGCTTGCCTAACTGGTTCACCTAAAATATTTAAATTTACTAGGATGAGACAACTCTCGGTAACACGAAATATGCTATTACCATTGTGCGGCAACTGAGTTTACATGAAAAATATATTTTTAATCAACCGAAACTAAGATAACATAAAACATAATATTTAATAAAACTCAAACCTACGTAGCTTAAAATGCAACTGTTACTGAACTTTCCATATAAACATACATTTAGTATCTGTATGTGTATTTGTTGTTTTATGTAAATCTATATATATACATAACTATGAAAACTTCCCTATATGGTTTACTGTAAGTCATGATTTGACCCCTCATAACAGGGTTGTGCGGCCCATAGGCAAGACTTAACACTGGCTAGCCTATCAGGATAAGTCAACTGAAATCTCTCTGGTTAGATCGGCCGCCTCAACCTGGACTACTAGGGAGTTTGCAATATCTCCTTGGGCATGATCGACTACTAATAAAATTCACACATTATCTAAGATATATGGTTGCACTCTGAACTGAAATAGCTACGGTACAATGCTCTCAAATCTAATTTGATCCATCAGGGTCTGATACTATATATATATATATAACTGTTTTACCATGATTCTGTTTCAACTGAATAACTGAAGAAGCTAATCTGAATAACTGTAATATCTTATTAAATAAACACTAATGTTTGAATATCATGGTATTTTGTAAATTATAATTCCTTGAAAACTGTGTAAATTTTGTACTAAACTGATATTTACTCATGCCACACAATTAAATAAATAAAACCCATATACTCTAACCTATATTTAAATCCATGTACTGTATCCTGTATATTTTTTATAATAAAGATAATTTATAATCTGTAGAATTTTCATGAAAACACATAATTTCATATCATAAAATATCCAGAATTCATATCCCAAAATACTTATATTTTACAGATAAAAATTCCTAAAATTACTAGCATAGCATATTTCCCTTACCTGACTAACTGAACTCGTCTATCGATCCCTAACTCATGTCCACAACGTTCATAATTCCAAACCCTGAATTTATGCACATATATCTCCCAATCAATCAACTGAATATCCAAAATTATTATCATACTCACATTTTCTAAACTATAAAATTTTTATCATTTTACCTGAGTTCCTGATAAAATGCTCACTAGGGTACTTAGCCTGCCTACGATATACGCACCAAATCCTGTATTTCACAAATTCCTAATTCCTCAGTTCAATCCCCAAAATCATGTTCTCATACACAATCTTAAACCAATACCTTTAATAAATTAAATAAACTAACCAAACACACCCAAATAATACTCTTACCTTAGTTTTGGGTTGGTACTCCGGAACCCCAAAGTGAAATTCCACTCCGCCTAGGTTGTAGAGAATCTTGCCAGGAACCTTGTGGTGGCTCCTAATCATCGATTTGGGTTTAAAACGGAGTAGAATTTTAAAGAGAAGGGGAAGAGGGTTCTTGGGTTTTAAAAGAGAGAGAGAGAGAGAAAGATGTAAATTTTGTAAAATAAAATGAGTTTGCAGGATTTTATACTTTCAGCACTGCCAATTAAAACCGTCGCCCGTTTTCTTCCCCCTTTAGAAAATTGTCATTGGTTTTCTCTTGCCTCAGCCAAAAATCCACTTTATTTTCTTTTATTATTATATTTCTGGGTCACCAGAAAATATACTTTCAATTATTTACACATGTCAGATACATGGTGACAACGTCTAATCTTACCCCCTATAGATCCTCAATATTGGTATCATCCTCACTTTCTAGGATGTCTTCCACCTCACTTCAATACTCGACCATAGTGTCATCTTGCCCATCAGTTTCATTATTGTTGATGAATTTAACGTGGACAGCAGGTTCAATTCCAAAGACAATAATCCCTACATGTTCTTCCATGGCACCAACCCTATTCAACGGTATAAGATTGGCTCCTTCCTAAACAATATTGAAAGCAGATTGCACTGTTGCACTGACTGATGGCTCATCTTCTTGGAATGTGTTGAATTTGGTGCAATCTCGAGAGAGGGAGTGAATTAGAAATTTAAAAATTTCCTCCTAGGTTCAACTAACCTAGCAACAGTATTATGCAACCTAGGGGCAGTCTAAGTATATACAAAATTGCAGATACGAAATATTAATCACATTTTAGTACATATAAAAAAATTCAAGTATTTGTCAATTAAATGCAATACCGTGCAAAACAAATATTCAGTATATTCATAAATGAAATTAAATCAAGCACAAAGCAGAATATAATGCAAGAAATGTAAAAGTGACACCAAATATGATGTCGAGGTTTGGCCAATCCTGCCTACGTCTCCGCCTTGGCTCATAAGTACAAGGATTTCACTAAGGGCTCACTTTATGGGTAGAGTGACACCAAATACAGCACCTTTTCAGGATGGTGCACCTCACTTTCCTAACCAGGTCAAAGCCAATCCGAGACTTTTCACAGGGCAAGTCTCCCTCTTCCGAACACATATCGGGTATACAACAGATAATCAAATAAATTTTTTTGTATAAACAAATGTGCTTCTACACAAGCAGATATATACTAAAATATAGTCTAGATAAATATGCACACACAAATGATAGTAAACATGCTCAGTGCCAATAATGTGTGCTAAACACTCAATCTGATGCTAATGTGTAATCAAGTCTTAGAGTGTATTTCCGAACAATCTTTGAAACAAAATATCAAAGTAAATCAATCACAACAAGTTTCAAAGAGTTCCAACAAGTGTATTCAAAATATCTCAGAAATGATTTTCTCAACATTATAGCTCAATAGATATTTTAAAATAAGTAAGCATGTAAAAAATATTTTGCACAATCAAAAACCACAAACTTGATGAGTCTTGCAACAATAATGCAAAGACTCACTAGCTACAAAGGTTTTCCCACACAAATATTTATTAGTTAAATAGGGGGAAATGCCCTAGCTAAAAATCTCAATAAAAAACAATAAATCAATCTACAACTAGGAGAGTTTAAGCACTAGAATTACTCAAGAACACTCTTTGGAAACTTGATATTTCAAAGGAATGACAAACAAAGAGTGTATGTGCTTGGTATATGAAAAATATTCTCTTGAAAATTCAGAGGATTTTTGGCTTAATAATATTGCCAATCTACCCTTAATTATGCAAATGAACCCATATATATAGAGAAGGCCAAAATTATGACCATTGGGGACACTCGGGGAATTATTAAAAATGTTTTTAAAGAGTTTAAGAAAATTAACCCTCTTTAACCCTAATTAATTGCGGTAAAATTTAGGCCAACCCGAGAGTTTCAGTTGATCGAGCCATCTGTTCCGTCGCCCGAATAGTCACAACGGAAAAAATAAATTTTGAACTTTGGGTGCCTGAACAATGGTTCGGTTTGCTGACGAACAGGATTTTCCAATCTATTCGAGGTTCGTTCACCTGGTCCCAAGTTCGGTCTGTCGAACTTGAACATTCAGTCGCTTGGGGGTATTTTGAATGTGAATTTCAGGCGCTTGAGTAGGTGAAAAAAGTAACGGCTTGAGTTTGGTCGACCGTGGACGCTACGGTCATTTGAGTTCGGTCACCTGAAGTCAAGTCAACTATTTGACCAGTCCATGGTTTGATTGACCGAAGCAATTTGACTTGCCTAGTTCGGTCATCTGAAACCCTTATGAAGAATATACAAATACAAATACAAATTAAGCATAATATTCTTCAATCTTCCTTGAGGTCATCATACGCCATCATGATATAGAAAGCTTTTCAACTCCATTCGTAGAGTGAACCTGCATGCAAGCTCAGTGCAAACATTAGTACCAAGGTATTTGTCATTTTCAAAATGGGATATGACCAATCAAGTCAACAATATCCCCCTTTTTTATGATGACAAATACTTAATGCAAAGGTGGGTACAACCAATAAAGGCTTCCCCGACAATTGACTCACTCGAAAAATGAGCAGCTCGGAAGCTATCCCAAGTATAGGAGTTCTGTCATGTAATATTAAGCCCAAGGGCTAGATCGTCTCCTCAGGGAATGCGTTTAATCTCAGACTTTACGTTCTTCGAATCGAAACTAAAAATGCACTGAACTCGGTTCAGATTCGGGTTTTTCAAGAGTTGTTCAATTTTACTTTTGCCGAATTAGATGACACGTAATTTAAAAACCCTAAAACTAACATGTATTAAATAAAAGAAACATGAATAGAAATCCTAGTTTACTTAAAGAAACATTGGGACACGCGTTAATAAAAATGGGAAACCTAAAACATGGAACTAAAACATGCAAGAATGGAAACTATATTTGATTGGCACGATATTGCATTTGATTGGGAAATAATGGAATTGCGTTGTATATACTGAAAGGTGATTAATATATCATATCTGCAATTTCGTATATACTTAGACTACCCCTAGGTTGCGTAATATTGTTTCCAGAATAGTTGAACCTAGGAGGAAATTTTTAAATCTCCAATTCACCCCCCTTCTTAGGATCGCACCAAAGTCAACAATTGGTATCAGAGACTTGTTACCTAGACTTAATCGTTACTTTGTAAAAAGATCTTGATGGCTCAGTTGGTGCATCCCCTTCGTGTGAGGGAAAGTTAGTCTTGAACCTTCTAGTATTTTGCGGTGAAAATTTTGCTATATGGAAATTTAGAATGACCATATTTTTTAAAGCTTTAAATTGGAGGTTTTGGAAAGTTATTGATCAAGGAGACAATATACCAATAAAATTCATTATTTGTGTTGATGTTCCTCAGTGTGAAATTGAGCTGAATGATAATGACAAGAACTTAATGCAGATAAATTTTGATGCTATGAACACCTTGCTGCATGCTTTAGATTCTAGAATTCTCTATGAGGTTATGGCATGTAACAGTGCTAAGGAGATTTGGGAGGAACTTGAAAAAAGATATAGGGCAATTATGCAAGAAAAGGCAATCACTCCTATTGACTCAAGCTATTTGGATCTTGAAGGATAAAAGTGGTGCTTTATAGCTTTAATTGACGATAAGGTAAATTTGTCTCCTTCTTCTTTAGAAGATAATCGAGGTAATGATTTATGTGATATGTCTAATGATGCATCTGATACTAAATCATGTGACAGTTCTGGTATTGAAAGCATGCCTACTTATGAAGAATTGCAAATTGAATATGTTAGGATTCATAAGTCACTTGTTAAAGCTAACAAAAGATATATTGCATTGAAAAATAAGTATAAGGCATCTTTGAAAGAATGTGAGTCAAAAGTTCTTGTTGAAAGGGAAAATGGTTTAAAAATCAAACAACTAGTAAACAAGAATGAAAAGTTGGAAAAAGAATTGAATGTAGTAAGATCTCAAACTTCAAGTGATAATAATAAAGATCTTCTCATTGTAGAGCTTGAATGTAAAGCAAACAACATGACTAAATAATTTGTGAGATTACAAGATGTTTGCAAAGGTCTAATAGCTTAAAAATGCAAGATCTGGAAAAGAAAGTAGAAGAACAAGCTAAGATCATCTATACGTTCACTAGAGGCAAGGACAACTTTAACAAGATGTTAGGTTCACAAAATATAACCTTAGTTAAGGAAGGTATAGGATATAATGGAGTTAGAAATAGAAAGAGGAAGAATCTATACATGGGGTACTTTGTGAGAGAGTCTAATCATTATGCTAGTACCTCCTCCAATCCTTACACCCATACCTATTGTGCATTATGAAAAAAAAAAAAAAAGGGCACGCTAAGTTTGATTGGCCATTCAAACGGAAAGGGGTCAAAATGAAGCAAGTGTGGAGATTCAAAGCAAAACCAAATTCCATTTCTCCTTGACCCAATCCATCTCTCCTTGACCCTAAAAATGATCCGAGTGTCAATAGGTTAGAATAGGGGGACTCCATAATCCTTAAGTCACGTATCTGAATCGTAGGGGGTCATGTTATATAAGAAAATGTCAAAAGGAGAAAAGTTGACTAGGTTCGATCGGCTGAACATTTTTAGTTTAGACCATTTGGTCAACCGAACATAAAAGTTGACCAGCCCATTGACCACTTTTAAGCACCTAAACTTTTCAGTTAAAAATTAGTTTAGGCCACTGAACATGGTTTGGAAAACCAAACGGATCTTTGGGCAACCGAATCCTAGTTCAGCCAACCGAATTGAAATGAACTAATTTCATTCGGGCTACCAAGGGTTGGAATGTGAAAATACATATGAAATTAGGCCAACTAACCCTGCATTTAGCCAATCGAATAGACTCAGCATATGGAGTAATTATTATGGTTCAGGCGACTGAATGTTGGATCGGGCAACCAAATTACGGTCCATATATATTTCTGCCCGCGAAAACCATTTCATTTTCTCCATTTTCTTGAGAGCTTTTTAGGTTTTTTCTCTTCCTGCTACTTCTACACCTATTCCAAGCCTAGTTTTCCTTAGAAAACCACTTCTAGAGGGATCGAGTACGAGCTGAATCTGACATTGCTCTCGAGCAATGGTTTATCTCGCCGAAAAAGAGGATTAAATAAGAGAAGGTCTTCAGGCTCAAGGAGCCTATCCTAGGTAAAGTTCGTGACATAGAATTCATGCAATCACATTTTAATAATATGCTAGACATGCTTCGGTATCAAGGATGGTATGCGTTCATTAGCTTTCATCCCAGAGGGATGTATCCCATCCTTGTCAGATTGTTTTATGCCAACTTAGAGTAAGATAACCGGGGTTGCTGCACCCAAGTCTTTGAGACTGACATATGGTTTGATGACGAGTATCTAGCCAATGCCCTTAATATCTAGAGAGGAGATTTCGACTGCCGTGACTTAGTCTTGACTTGGATTAACGAGTAGGAATTCACTATGAGTACGTTTGTTAATCTTTTGATGACTAACCCTATGGTTGATTTTAGTCACAACCTCAGCTATAGGTCGCTGACTCTGGAAGCTAAAGTTGTGCACCACTTGATCTCTTACAATATCTTGTTGAAGTCTGGGTCTAGTGATCATGTTTCATACCTCAACTGCTTCATGATGTGGTGCCTCTTTACGAGGAAGAAGCTGGACCTGCCGAGACTTATCCTGAAGTAGATGTTCATGACAATGGTGGGCAAGAGGATCATTCTACCATACAAGGGCATCCTGTCTAGGGTTTTTGTTAGAGAGAGTGTGACGAGGACCCCGTATGCAGTGCTGAAGAAGATAAAGAGCACAAAAACCTTCTCCTCCACTACCTTAAAATTGATGGGTTATGAGCTGATTGGCTTGCCAACCATACCTAAGAGAGGACCAACGCCACAGGAGGTTCTTTAGGAGTAGCCCTGCGTACCATCTAATGCTGAGATTATGACTTCCATCACTGGTCTGTTTGCATCCTTTGATGACTTTAAGATGTCCATCTAGAGTGAGATCAAGAAGTAGGCTTCCTCACCTCAGGCAAGGCATACTAAGTTTTACGCTGAGTTCTCAGAGTTACAGTCGTGAAGGTGAACATCCACATCCTCGATGAGTACCAGAGGGAGATGAATAAGGAGGATGATGGTGAGGAGTAGATGGATATGAGCGACGATGAGGAAAGGCCTAATGATGGAGAGGCTTAGAGGAGATTTTGAGGATTAACTCTTATCCATCCTATCTATCTTATCTTTTACATACATATATCTAGGTCTGTAATAACTATACAGTTTTTATTTTTTATTTTTTTCTTTACATTCTCACCACACTCACACACAGATACATATATTTTCTGTTTTGTGGTGATTGGTTTCAGTCTATATATGATGGATTGCATACATGTTTTTTTTTTAAATGTCTTTTATTATTATGTTTGCCTGATTAATGCCTTTTACATGGTAGATTCAGTTGATGTGTATTGCCTGCTGGTAGATATGTTAGGTTCTCGCATGCTCAAAACTGGATGATATACTATTACCTTGAATCCTTTTTATGTAGGTTTATATAGGAAATATCGTGTTTACAGACGGCATGCTGCCGGATTTTCGTTTGACATTTTCCCAAAATATTTAAAACTTTTGCTAAAATATTGATGGATGTGCATGCAAAATCTGTTTCAAATTTTAAATTTCTTGCACTTAATTCAATTTAATTTGAAACATTTGAAGCTTGTGCATGTACTTAAATGTTTTGTAATAGGTAGGTATTCATGGGAAAAGCAGTATTTTTAGACAAAATTCTACAAAAATTTTCCCAAATTCACTGCACACGTCCTATGTTTTTATAAAAACTAAACATTTTAAACTTAGGTTGTGTTTCTAGAACATCATCTTTTATGTATCATGAATATTTTCAGAATGATCTGTTCTAACTTACTTCAATATTTTTGCTGGACATAAATTCAATATTTTGTGCAAATTGTATCCTCAAAACACTTGTTGACTATTTCAAAAGGGGGATTTCTTTTAAAGATAAATTTCCATGAAATAATTTTAAAAGATAATCTTTTGTCATGCTGCGTATTTATAAATTTCTAAAACACTTGTGTCATATGCCCAAGTTGTAAGAATAAAGAGAATGCACAATATGAGGGGGAGCCACTTCATTTAGAAATACACAGCTCTGAAATATTAAATGTTATCTCTCAAATATCACTAATATACTCTATATCTTGTTAGAATGTGTTACAGTCATTGTGTGCTGCATGATTATATTATTTGCATTGATCAATACTAGACTCTTTGAGCTGTTGGATGTAAATTGTTGTATATTATTTGTTGAACTCAAACTGGTCACTTAGGTACATATTTATTTTGGGAAATGCTTCATTTTCAAATAGCATGCTACCGATATTTCCAAAAATATTCCCAATTTTTATCTTGTATCTAAATGATTACTACTCATTGTTTGCCTACATGCTATAATTTTTTTATGTTAGCCCTTTTTGCTATTGCCAAAAGGGGGAGAAGTTAATTGAGCTTTCAATTCGCTTTATGCATATTGTTGATTACGCACCGAAACTGTGTAATTGGACATTTAACCCGAGTTTTACGGTTTATATTTTTAATTAAATGTCCAAAATTGACCAATATTTTAATAAAATTCCAAAATCGTCATTCTTGAACTTTATTGCACTATTTATGAGAATTTGGTAATTTTTTGTCGCAGGAAAATACTCGGGAATCAAAACCGACACCTATTCGTATTTTGTACATAAATTTTCCTTCCGAGCTCCGATTGAGAAGATTCAAATTTTTGGAGAAAGAGGAAAGGATCATCTACAACTTTTGTGTTTTGAGTTTTGTGAGATACGGGCTCCAGAAGAGCAGAATTTGCAACGATCAGAGAATTAAAAAAAATTAAAAAATCAAGTTGCCGGGTCAATCCGTTGCAAACGGGTCGGGTTGGGTAATCCGGGTCATAGGGCTTTTCCCATCCCCTTTAAATCTTCTCTTTCTCCTTCTTCTTTTGGCAGCAGCCCATGGGGCGACGCTCCTCTGTTCTTCTTCTTCTTCTTCTTTGTTTTATTTTATTTCAATTTCTGCTTTGCTCTTTTCTTCCCTACTTTTCCCTTCTCTTCTTCCCCTTTCTCTTCTTGTTTTTACTTGGTTCTGTCTTTGTGTTCTCTTACTATTCTTCCCTATTCTCTTCCCCAATCTATCCCTACTTTTCTTCCTTAAATCCCACTGCAACCTGCCTCTGTTCCAGCAGCTCCTGCACGACACCAACAGCAACTCTCTGCTGCAACAGCTACATCAGACCCGAACACAGCAGGCCTCTCGGCCAACACCAGCCAGCAACAGCCCCGTAGCATACCAGCAGACCCGAGGAGATACTCCGGAGCACACAACACAGCCTCCCTGCTGCCTGCAAGTCCACCAGAGCACACAGCTCATACGAAAATAGCAGAGGACAGCAGCAACTGAGCAGAGGGCAGCAGCAACTAAGCAGGAACAGCAGGCCCCGAGCACACCAGCTGCTGCAACCAGCTTCCCCGGCAACAGCGCCAAAAACTTGACTCACTCGAAAAATGAGCAGCTCGGAAGCTATCCCAAGTATAGGAGTTCTGTCGTGTAATATTTCCTATATAAACCTACATAAAAAGGATTCAAGGTAATAGTATATCATCCAGTTTTGAGCATGCGAGAACCTAACATATCTACCAGCAGGCAATACACATCAACTGAATCTACCATGTAAAAGGCATTAATCAGGCAAACATAATAATAAAAGACATTTAAAAAAAAAAACATGTATGCAATCCATCATATATAGACTGAAACCAATCACCACAAAACAGAAAATATACGTATCTGTGTGTGAGTGTGGTGAGAATGTAAAGAAAAAAATAAAAAATAAAAACTGTATAGTTATTACAGACCTAGATATATGTATGTAAAAGATAAGATAGATAGGATGGATAAGAGTTAATCCTCAAAATCTCCTCTAAGCCTCTCCATCATTAGGCCTTTCCTCATCGTTGCTCACGTCCATCTACTCCTCACCATCATCCTCCTTATCCATCTCCCTCTGGTACTCATCGAGGATGTGGATGTTCACCTTCACGACTGTAACTCTGAGAACTCAGCGTAAAACTCAGTATGCCTTGCCTGAGATGAGGAAGTCTACTTCTTGATCTCACTCTAGATGGACATCTTAAAGTCATCAAAGGATGCAAAGAGACCAATGATGGAAGTCATAATCTCAGCATTAGATGGTACGCAGGGCTACTCCTAAAGAACCTCCTGTGGCGTTGGTCCTCTCTCGGGTATGATTGGCAAGCCGGTCAGCTCATAACCCATCAATTTTAAGGTAGTGGAGGAGAAGGTTTTTGTGCTCTTTATCTTCTTCAGCACTGCATACGGGGTCCTGGTCACTCTCTCTCTAACAAAAACCCTAGACAGGATGCCCTCGTATGGTAGAATGATCCTCTTGCCCACCATTGTCATGAACATCTACCTCAGGATAAGTCTCGGCAGGTCCAGCTTCTTCCTCGTAAAGAGGCACCACATCATGAAGCAGTTGAGGTATGAAACATGATCACTAGACCCAGACTTCAACAAGATATTGTAAGAGATCAAGTGGTGCACAACTTTAGCTTCTAGAGTCAGCGACCTATAGCTGAGGTTGTAACTAAAATCAACCATAGGGTTAGTCATCAAAAGATTAACAAATGTACTCACAGTGAATTCCTACTCGTTAATCCAAGTCAAGACCAAGTCACAGAAGTTGAAATCTCCTCTCTAGATATTAAAGGCATTGGCTAGATACTCGTCATCAAACCATATGTCAGTCTCAAAGACTTGGGTGCTGCAACCCCGGTTATCTTGCTCTAAATTGGCATAAAACAATCTGACAAGGATGGGATACATCCCTCTGGGATGAAAGCTAATGAACGCATACCATCCTTGATACCGAAGCATGTCTAGCATATTATTAAAATGTGATTGCATGAATTCTATGTCACGAACTTTACCTAGGATAGGCTCCTTGAGCCTGAAGACCTTCTCTTATTTAATCCTCTTTTTCGGCGAGATAAACCATTGCTTGAGAGCAATGTCAGATTCAGCTCGTACTCGATCCCTCTAGAAGTGGTTTTCTAAGGAAAACTAGGCTTGGAATAGGTGTAGAAGTAGCAGGAAGAGAAAAAACCTGAAAAGCTCTCAAGAAAATGGAGAAAATGAAATGGTTTTCGCGAGCAAAAATATATATGGACCGTAATTTGGTTGCCCGATCCAACATCCAGTCGCCTGAACCATAATAATTACTCCATATGCTGAGTCTGTTCGATTGGCTAAATGCAAGGTTAGTTGGCTTAATTTCATATGTATTTTCACATTCCAACCCTCGGTAGCCCGAATGAAATTAGTTCATTTCAATTCGGTTTGCTAAACTAGGATTCAGTTGCTCAAAGATCCGTTTGGTTTTCCAAACCATGTTCAGTGGCCTAAACTAATTTTTAACTGAAAAGTTTAGGTGCTTAAAAGTGGTCAATGGGCTGGTCAACTTTTATGTTCGGTTGACCAAATGGTCTAAACTGAAAATGTTCAGCCGACCGAACCTAGTCAACTTTTCTCCTTTTGACATTTTCTTCTATAACATGACCCCCTACGATTCAGATTCGTGACTTAAGGATTATGGAGTCCCCCTATTCTAACCTATTGACACTCGGATCATTTTTAGGGTCAAGGAGAGATGGATTTGGTCAAGGAGAGATGGAATTTGGTTTTGCTTTGAATCTCCACACTTGCTTCATTTTGACCCCTTTCCGTTTGAATGGCCAATCAAACTTAGTGTGCCCTTCTTTTTTTTTTCATAATGCACAATAGGTATGGGTGTAAGGATTGGAGGAGGTACTAGCATAATGATTAGACTCTCTCACAAAGTACCCCATGTATAGATTCTTCCTCTTTCTATTTCTAACTCCATTATATCCTATACCTTCCTTAACTAAGGTCATATTTTGTGAACCTAACATCTTGTTAAAGTTGTCCTTGCCTCTAGTGAACGTATAGATGATCTTAACTTGTTCTTCTACTTTCTTTTCCAGATCTTGCATTTTTAAGCTATTAGACCTTTGCAAACATCTTGTAATCTCACAAATTATTTAGTCATGTTGTTTGCTTTACATTCAAGCTCTACAATGAGAAGATCTTTATTATTATCACTTGAAGTTTGAGATCTTACTACATTCAATTCTTTTTCCAACTTTTCATTCTTGTTTACTAGTTGTTTGATTTTTAAACCATTTTCTCTTTCAACAAGAACTTTTGACTCACATTCTTTCAAAGATGCCTTATACTTATTTTTCAATGCAATATATCTTTTGTTAGCTTTAACAAGTGACTTATGAATCCTAACATATTCAATTTGCAATTCTTCATAAGTAGGCATGCTTTCAATACCAGAACTGTCACATGATTTAGTATCAGATGCATCATTAGACATATCACATAAATCATTACCTGGATTATCTTCTAAAGAAGAAGGAGACAAATTTACCTTATCGTCAGTTAAAGCTATAAAGCACCACTTTTATCCTTCAAGATCCAAATAGCTTGAGTCAATAGGAGTGATTGCCTTTTCTTGCATAGTTGCCCTATATCTTTTTTCAAGTTCCTCCCAAATCTCCTTAGCACTGTTACATGCCATAACCTCATAGAGAATTCTAGAATCTAAAGCATGCAGCAAGGTGTTCATGGCATCAAAATTTATCTGCATTAAGTTCTTGTCATTATCATTCAGCTCAATATCACACTGAGGAACATCAACACAAATAATGAATTTTATTGGTATATTGTCTCCTTGATCAATAACTTTCCAAAACCTCCAATTTAAAGCTTTAAAAAATATGGTCATCCTAAATTTCCATATAGCGAAATTTTCACCGCAAAATACTAGAAGGTTCAAGACTAACCTTCCCTCACACGAAGGGGATGCACCAACTGAGCCATCAAGATCTTTTTACAAAGTAACGATTAAGTCTAGGTAACAAGTCTCTGATACCAATTGTTGACTTTGGTGCGATCCTAAGAAGGGGGGTGAATTGGAGATTTAAAAATTTCCTCCTAGGTTCAACTATTCTGGCAACAATATTACGCAACCTAGGGGCAGTCTAAGTATATACGAAATTGCAGATATGATATATTAATCACCTTTCAGTATATACAACGCAATTCCATTATTTCCCAATCAAATGCAATACCGTGCCAATCAAATATGTAGTATATTCAGCAAGGAAATTAAAATCAAGCGCAAAGCAGAATATAATGCAAGAAATGTAAAAGCGACACCAAATATGATATCGAGGTTTTTGTATTTAAAAATGTTTTAAAAGAGTTTAATAAAATTAACTTTGTTTAACCCTAATTAACCATGGTAAAATTTAGGCCAACCCGAGAGTTTCGGTCAACCGAGCCATAGGTTCGGTCATCCGAATAGAAACAACTAAAAAAGTAAATTTTGAACTTCGGGTGCCTGAATAAGGGTTTGATTTACTAAGCAAGGCGATTTTCTAATCTATTTGAGGTTTGGTCGCCTGGTCTCAAGTTCAGTATGCCAAACTTGACCATTTGGTCATAGGAGGGTATTTTGAATGTGAAGTTCGAGTGCCCTAGTAGGTGAAAAAAGCAAGGGCTTGAGTTCAGTCAACTATGGACACTACAGTCATTTGAGTTCGGTCGCTCGAAGTCAAATCAACTATTTGACCAGTCAATAGTTCGGTCGACCGAGGCAATTTGACTTTCCTGGTTTGATCGCCCAAAGCCCTCATGATTTTTGCCTAAGGTTCATTACTTGATTTTAATTTTACCCCCGATGACATGTGAACTATAGTGAGGTTTTGTGCACTATGTGTTGGAACCTAAGGTCAATCTAAGGCAACGTGAGCATACAGTCCTATCATGCATGATGCAGTTATTAAAAACCATTTTGAATTACAGCCCAGAAAGAAGAATATAAAAATAAAAATACGAATTAAGCATAATATTCTTCAATCTTCCTTGAGGTCACCATATGCCATCATGATATAGAAAGCTTTCCAACTCCATGCGTAGTGTGAACCTGCATGCAAGCTCAGTGCAAACATTAGTACCAAGGTATTTGTCATTATCAAAATAGGATATGACCAATCAGGTCAACAGAATGCATTCTCACTTACACTTTTCTCTCCTTATACAACTTCTGTAATAATATCAAACAAACTTTGGGGAAGAATTTTTTTGGCCACATGCCATTCACCCTTCAATTTTGTGTCCTTAAGGTAGAACACTTGTTTTTCCTGCGTTGCTAGCACAAAGGGACCATTTTGATACCATGTCTTGCTAAAATTGACACTGGTAAAGTAGGAATCCATGTTTGTCCCACTCTTTTTATTGCTAATGTCCCACCAAGTACACTTAAATAGGTGGACGAGTCTATTGGCTCAATAGCTAAGCTCTACAATGTCATCCGAGACACCAATGTAGTCAATTTCCTCATCTCCTTCTATGCCTAGCACCGCAACCCCACAATTTTGGGTTCTTCTATGCAGTTCAATAGACTTTGTATAAAATCGCAAGCCATTGATGATGCAACTGCTGTAGCGGTTAACTCATTGATCGAGGTCACATGCCAATACGTACAAAGCTTTACGTGCCGTTGGTTGTTTATTATAATACAAGACTTTCATCCATTACTTAAAAAGGGGTTTAGATGAGTAAACTGTAAATAATGAAAATGTACATTGATCCGAACTCACATAAAAATTGTTACTTACACGACTCTCAAACCAATTGACAAATTCCTTCTTATGTCTTTTGCCAACATTCCTTTCATTTTGGGCCAAAAGTTCAGTTTTTTGTTCACTATATACAATAATAGTACATGTTAATGTCAAATAGGTATATATACATACATATATTGAAATTAGGAATAGCTTCCTAAGAGCAGGGTGAATTGGGTTCTTTAAAAATTTTATTCCCTTTTTAATACTTACTTGTATTAGTATGACAACAAGAAAACAAAGTAATCAACTAATAAACACACTACAAGATACTGATATTTAAATAAACAATCCAACCAATTAAAGTAAACAATTTAAATAAACATGCAAGAGTTTTAGAACTTTTATTAGTAGCCCTATAGAAGTTTGCAACCTTCTTTGAATGAAATCTTTTTTTGCACTTCTCTTGATCAAGATTTCCGCAGATTAACCAACGTACTCCCTTTTGGGTTTCCACAAACGATTAATCAAAATGTACTTTCTAAATATCAAGAGTCTTCCTTTGATTTTAATTTCAAGCCTTGCTAGTTGCACTTTTGTACACACAAAAATAGATTGTACGGAAAGTAATAAGTAAAGAAGAAAGAAAGACACAAAGATTTTACGAGGTTCGGCTTCAACACAGCCTACATCCTCGCCCTTGACAAAATATCGAAGGGTTCCACTATAGCAGTTCCTTTACCGGGTGAAACAACACCGATTACAAACACTCCTTTGTTAAGGCCAGAGTCTTCCTTCTCCAAAAAATATCCCCTTGTTTGGTCCAACGATTTAGCACTCAAACCTTCAATTAACTTGTTACAAAGATATAAAACAAGGCGTACAAGAACTTGCTCCTCAAGGAGCTAATTAGTACAAATTGAAACACTATGTACTTGAGTAAATTCAGAACATGAATTTCAGAATGAAGCTGTTAGAAACTTATCACCATAGGTTTCTTTCAATGGATGAAAGAATCAATAACTTGATGCACAAACTCAGTGAGAAACTCAGTAAAGCTTCTAGAGAGTTTCATGAGTCATGAGAGCAATAGCACACTTTTAAAATTTCAGTAGGCTTTGAGAGAGAATGAAAGCTAAATTGATTTCTTGGTGTTTCAAAACAATGATCCTTGAGGATATTGATAGAGGTAGAAAACCTGCTTGCTTGTTCCCCAAGAATACTTAGAGTTGTTTCCAAATAATAAAATTATTTAAGCTTCCAATAATTTTAATTTCAAAAATTATATCCGTTTGAAAATTGAGTTGGAAAATTTAAAAATGTCGTGAGCCATACGACTTGGCAGTCGTCTGTCTACATGATATAACTATAAAACTCATAGGCAGAGAGGTGACACTCGTCCGTCCCTTGATTGGCAATCATCTATCACCAGAATAATATGGTTTTAATTACAACTCAATAGGGTGGCAGTCATCTGTCCATATGGTGACTGTCGTCTGTCCATGCACAAATTAAATTTTCAATATACACAGAGGGTTGACAATCGTCTGGAATAATACTCGGAGACTTCTCACTTGGCACTGGCAGTCATCTGTCAAAATCTTGACAGTTGTCTATCAGGTTTCTGTCTTCAGTTATACTACTCTAAATTGGCCAGGACAAACAGTTGTCTATCAATTGACATTTGTTCATTTCAACATATTTTTAAATTCTCTCTTCTTTGCTCAATTAATCTTGAAATATGAACTTGTTTGACTTTGAAAATTTGTTCCAAGTTTTATATTAAGGTCTCTAAGTCTCTTTACCTAATGAGCTTCAAAATGAAAACTTCATATTTGAATAGACTTATAAGTACTTACAAAGACTTTGACCTAATATGTTTTGACATTTTCTTGGCTTTAAGTCCTTTCAATGCTGCTCTTCAATCTATTAGACTTCTTTTTGAGCTTTCATTTTTAAATCTTTGGTATTCACATGAACCTCTCCTTGTTCCTTGATCCTTGTAAGCCTTCATGTTAGGGTATATGTATTTTGAGCAAATCATCTTTACCTGTAATCATATCACTTGAAAATATATTAAATAACTTTTACTTTGTTATCATCAAATCCAAGAGTTTGTAAGCCTGACTAGGCCAACAATCTCCCCCTTTTGATGATGACAAAGAACAAGCAAAGATATAAAAATTAAACTTAATGCTCCCCTTGTCAGTAAGCATAGGTTTAAAATAATCTCATAAAACAATCTCACTGAGACACATTAAGACATAAGTTTGGAAGATAAGTTTCAGGATTAAGGCTATATAATTCCCTTCAAAGATCTCGAAGTACAAACACACGTTCAAATTTCAAAATAGAAAATACATAAGCCTAACAGGGAATACATAAGCAAATACATACATTACACTAAGCACATAGACTTTGCTCACACACCATACTCCCCCTTTTGACATCAACAAAAAGGTAAACTACAACCAGAAACAAAGTATATGGAGCATACAAAAACTACATCAAAAGTCTATGTTTCAGAATCAGTATCCCTATCTGCAACAATGCCTTCGCCTTTGGATTGCCATGAGCCTTCTTCTTCTTCTTCTTCTTCTTCTTCTTTGTTTTCAGCTGCTTCTTCTTCTTCTTCTTCTTCTTCTTCTTCTTCTTCTTCTTCCCCTTCTTCATTTTCAGCTTCTTCCTCATTAGTATTTTTATTACCCTTGTTGTCTGAGTTAGTATAATTTTTAGTGACATGATGCTCTATTTTAGCAATGCAATTATCTAACAAGGTATATTTGTCATCAATGGTTGAGATCTTATCCTAAAGAGAAGCAACATTTTCCCGCATTTCAGAACTAAAACTGGTATAATTCTGATAAAATGGAACAAACCAAGGTGGCATATCAGCTTCTTTAGGAGCTTGATTCCTTTCTTCTTATACAGGACTTTCCAGTCTATTTCCCTAAACATCCATCCCTCGGTATACTTTTTGTAACCCATTCATTTCAGTGTAGTAGATGAGAAGACATGGTAATGGGTTTTCTTCACTATTTTTGAAGATGGAGAGAGGACTTGGAAATGAGCAAAGATCAAGGAAAGAATGCGGTCATACGAAAGCCCTATTCTAGGAGATTCGAGCTTCATAACCATCCATTTCAGGATGAGGCTGGCTAAGTCTAATTTCCTCCCTTTCAGTAACCACCACATTATGAAACAATCAAAGAATGACACATGATCAAAGGATCCAGACCTTGGAATTATATTGTACGCAATGATCTTATGCAGGATTTGTGCTTGAATATTGAGCTATATATATGGTGGAGGATGTCCAAAATAAACAAGTGCATCGTTCATCACAAGAGGCAGAAATTCTTGTGGTAAAAAACCTTGTTCCATAGTCTATTGTTTTTTAACTGGAGTACACTCAAAATTGCCATGCTTGATGCGAAGGATTTTTTTGTAAAGAGTGTGGGGTAAGAGTTATCTTTTGGCCATAAATTTTAGTAGCAATTCCAACTTATTTCTTTACCAAGTTTGAATAAAAAGTCCTAATCTGATCTGGGCAATACCCCTTCACTTGGTGAAGAATGAACTTATCTCATCCTATTTTTTTGAACATTTCAAGAATTTCAGGAAAATTTTCTTCAAAGAAAGTGACATTTAATACCTTGCAGAACATTGGATTGATTGCTGAAATGTGATTTTGATATAATGCTTTCGCATGCGAAGAAACCAGCCATTTCTCTATGTTGTCGTTGTTTCTAGGCTTTGAAGAGGATGAGGAAGCTTTGTCCTTTTTCCCCATTGTTTTGGTACAAACCATCCTGACGATGCTGAATTTTAAGAAACCCTAGGTGTGAATGGATTAGGGTTATGATGGATGGTTGTTGGGAGGAGTTTAGGAGAGAAGGAATTTTGAAGAGAAGGAAGGGGAGTTGATTTAGAGACGAGTAGATGAATGGATAGATGTCTGGGGGGGTTTTAAAATAGTGTTTATATGTGAAATAAACATGACCCGCCATGAGATAGTTGTCTGTCACTAAGTTGATAGTTGTCTGTCCACTGTCTCTTACACAAACAGTAGCCTGCCAGTCGCCTGCCTACTCTTTGACAGTCGTCTGCCCTGACCAACTGTTCTTATTCTCTTTTAGTTAACTTCTCTTATTTGTAACATGCCTAATTCCCATCGTATAAATACAAATTGATCCTTAGCTAATGGTTTGGTAAATATATCAGCTAATTGATCATGAGTATTTACAAATTTACGTACTATTTCTTTCTTGTTTACATTATCTCTTAAGAAATGATGACGCATATCAATAAATTTAGTTCTTGAATATGATACCGTATTCTTTGAAATATTTATCGTGCTTGTATTGTCAAACTTTATGGGAATTGTTTGGTATTGAATTTTGAAGTCCCTTAATTGTTGTTTCATGTATAAAGTTTGAGCACAACAGCTCCCAGCTGCTATGTATTCTGCTTCAGCTGTAGATAATGCTATGAAATTTTGTTTCTTTGAAAACCAAGAAACAAGTGAGTGTCCTAGGAAGTGACAAGTCCCACTAGTGCTTTTTCTATCTATTTTGCATCCCGCATAATCTACATCTGAATAACTTATCATTTCGAAATCAGTTCTTTTTGGATACCATAATCCTAAACCTAGTGTGCCTAGCAAATATCTAAGGATTCATTTCACTACTATTTGATGTGATTCCTTAGGGGCCAATTGGAACCTAGCACACAAACACACACTGAACATGATATCTGGTCTACTTGATGTTAAGTAAAGTAAGCTTCCTATCATGCCTCGGTAATGCTTGGTATCTACTTGTTTCCCTTTTTCATCCTTGTCAAGACTAGTTGAGGTGCTCATGGGAGTTCCTATAGGTTTACATTATTCCATATCAAACTTCTTTAACATGTCTTTAATATACTTAGTTTGATTTATGAAAGTTCCATTTTTAGCTTGTTTAATTTGTAATCCTAGAAAGTAATTAAACTCTCCCATCATGCTCATTTCAAACTCTCTTTACATAGTTGTAGCAAATTCATTACACAAGTCTCCATAAGTTGATCCAAATATAATATCATCAACATAAATTTATACTATAAGCATATCATTATTTTGTTTTTTATAAAATAAATTGTTATCTATCTTTCCTCTTGAAAAATTATTTTGGAGTAAGAATTTTCTTAGCCTATCATACCAAGCTCTAGGAGCTTGTTTCAATCCATATAAGGCTTTAGTTAGCTTGAATACATGATTTGGATTTTTATAATCTTCAAAACCTGGAGGTTGTTTAACGTAAACTTCTTCATTAATATAGTCATTTAGGAATGCACTTTTTACATCCATTTGGTATAATTTGAAGTCTTTATAGGCTGCATAGGCAAGAAGCATTCTTATTGCTTCCATCCTTGCTACATGAGTAAAGGTTTCTTCATAATCAAAGCCTTCTTCTTGATTGTAACCTTGTGCTACAAGTCTAGCTTTATTTCTTACAACTACCCCATTTTCATCCTTTTTATTTCTAAACACCCATTTAGTTCCTATGATTGACTTATCTTTGGGTTTAGGTATAAGTTCCCATACTTGACTTCTTTCAAATTGATTTAGTTCCTCCTGCATGACTATAATCCAAGAATCATCTTTTAAGGCTTCTTCTATATTCTTGGGTTCTTCTTGAGACAAAAAAGCATAATGATTACAAATATTTTTTAATTAGGCTCTAGTGGTTATTCCTTTTGTTTATTCTCCAAGAATTTGGTCTTTTGGGTGACTTTTAGCATATCTCCACTCTTTAGGTAGTTCTAGATTTTCAATGGTGATTTCTTTTGAAGCTTCATTATTATTTTCTTCTTTTATTTCAACATCTTCTTCTTTTTTTGAAATATCTTCTTTTTCATCAATCTTAATTTTCTTGACATGATCATTTGGTTCATCAAACGTTATGTGTATTGATTCAATAATTGTAAGAGTTCTTTTATTGTAAACCCTATAAGTTTTACTATTTGCTGAGTAACCTAGGAAAGTTCCTTCATCAGATTTTGCATCGAATTTTCCTAGATCATCTTTAGTATTAAGGATAAAGCATTTGCATATGAATACATGAAAGTAGGAAATGTTGGGTTTTCTTCCTTTCCATAATTCATATGGTATTTTGTCTATACTAGATCTTATGGATACTCTATTTATGATGTAACAAAATGTATTCATAGCTTCTGCCCAAAAATATTTAGGTAGACTGTTTTCATTTAACATAGTTCTTGCCATTTCTTGTAAGGTTTTATTTTTTCTTTCTACAACTCTATTTTGTTGTGGAGTTCTAGGTGTTGAAAAATTATGGTTTATTCCATATTCATTACAGAATTTTTCAACATTTTTGTTTTTAAACTCCCTACCTTGATCAATTCTAAAGTTTGTTATATTATAGCTCTTCTCATTTTGTAATTTCTTACATAAAGTGATTAGCATGTCATAGGCTTCATCATTGTTTGCAAAAAATAATGCCCAAGTGAATCTTGAATAATCATCCACTATTACAAAATTATATTGTTTACCTCCTAGGCTTAAGATTCTAGTTGGGCCAAATAAGTCTAGGTGTAGTAGTTCTAGGGGTCTTTTAGTAGATATGTATTTTTTCTTTTTGAAACTTGTTTTAACTTGCTTTTCCTTTTGGCATGTGTTGACCTTATTGGTCACGCCCGATTTTGATTATGACAAATACTCAGTGTAACTAATGGGTGTTTGAGTTTTTGTGAGGAACTAAGAGTGTTAAGATCAAGATGTGCACAAAGTCAGTAAAGCCTGAAGACCAATTATCAATCTTAATTGTAATATAATTCATTTCTGAAAATCGGTCTGTAATAGTAAGTAGGACTCTGGTTTGTAATAAGCTCACACACGTCACATGTATGATTTATTTTCTAAGCTCAAACCAGATGTGAACTAAAAGTGACCTTAGAAAGACCTTAGGGTTTTCCCTTCGGTCGACCGACACCGGATTTTTTCAGTGTCTTCAAATTGGACCTCAAGTGACCCTAGGACACACACATTTACACATATGTTTGTTAGGCACTTCATTAGGGTTTGTATGCTTCAAGATTGGACCGAAATGCACACATGGTGCACTTTCGGTCGACCAGCACTGTCAGTTCATTTTGGCCTAGTCGACCGAAACCTCCCTGGGTCAACTAATTGACCAAGGCCCTGGTCGACCGAACCAGAATAGTTCAAAAAGCCCTGATAGACCGAAACCCTCTATGGTCAACATTTTGACCACCTGGTCGACCGAACCAGGAAGTTCAAAAAGCCCTGGTCGACCGAAACCTCCCTAGGTCAAAAGTTTGACCATCTGGTCGACTGATCCTTTTTGTACTCCAACTACCTGGTCGACCAAGGGTCCTTGAGAGAAATCCCAGTGGTTTGGTCGACCGAACCTTGGAAAAATGAGAAATCTCCCTCTCCTGGTCGACCGAGCCCTTAGTTCAATATTTCCCTGGTCGACCGAACCATATAAGACTTGGTTAACCGAACCTATTCTGGTCGACTAGACCTCTCAGGTTGCCCTGATTTTTATCGTAGTTAAATATTTTTTAAACGGGGTTAAAATGTTTTAAACATTATTAAAATTTCCTAATAATACCCAATAGGTCCCCAATGGTCATATTCTCTCACATGCCTATATATATGAGATCATTTGTGAAAATAGTAGAGGGATTAGCCACTTTGATTAGGAAAAATTCTTTAAAATTTCCAAATCTTATAATACTCATATTTGAGCCTCCTACACTCATACTTACCTTCTCATACTGATTAAACCTTTTGTAAGTTGATTGAGTGTTAGTCTAAATAGGTTTGCTCTCCCACTCTTGATTGATTGATTTGATTTTTACGAGAGCTAAACCTAAGTGTTCTTAGGGGGCTTTTGCTAGTAAGCCTATCCTAAGATGACTTGCTTAAGCTTCTGAGTATTGCATTTGTGTTGCAATATCTTAGGAAGCTTGTATTTGTCTTTGGGTTGCAAAATCATTTTCAAAACATACTTAAATATCTTGTGTGATTTATATTTCACTCACTCATACATTATTTGCGGAATACAAAGATTGCACATCTTTTGCAAACCAAGCATATACATCATTTGATACTTACATGCTTGAGATATCCTGCTGATTGAAATACTTAAGACTTGACATCTTTGTGTGAACTTATTTGCTGAATATCTTGTGATACAAAGATTACTTGGTTGTCACTCTCACGTATGCATTACACATATAGAAAATACTTTTGAGAGTTGAACCAGCAAGACCACATTGAGCTTACATATTGAATCATATTGTGGTGTATGTTGTTGCGCGAATTTGGGTACACATTTTCTTTACTTGAAAGCATATTCATTGTACCATTTGATTGTAATACACATATTTTGTATTTTCAGGCACAGGCCTAAAGAGGAAGACTAGCCCTGGAATAGTCCCGGATTGGCTTAGACCCGATTAGGAAAGCTAGGTGCGTCGTCCTATTAAGGCGTGTAGGTTGAGGTCAGCCCTGCTAATCGACCTGGTTAAGGTTGAGGTTAGCCCTGTGTTAATTTGACCTGGTTGTAAACGGTGCCGCTCCACCCTTAAGTGAGCTATTAGTGGAATCCTCGGGCTTGCGAGCTAGAGGCGGGGACGTAGGCACAGTTAGCCGAACCCCGATAACATATCGTATGTTTGTGTATATTGTCGCACTTTATATTTACCGCATGTGTATGTTATTATGTGAATGATGCGCTTGATTTAAATTTCCACATATTATATTTGTCAGCGTATTTGGAACTGGATAGAAAGACCCTAGGTTGTAATACTCAGCTGACATCTAGCTCAACCTAGGAGAAAAGTTTAAAATTCCAATTCACCCCCCCTCTTGGGAATACACCAATTCTAACAGAAAGCATCACACATCTTGTATTTTATGAATTTAGTATTTGGTAATCCTTTTAAAAGATTTTTCTTAGATAATTTAGATAAAAGGTCCATGCTAGCATGTCCTAATTTTTTATGTCATAGCCAACTTATTTCATTTATTGCTGCCAAACAAGTTACGTTTTGATTCACTAGATTCTCAAGGTTTATACAATAAACATTGTTTATCCTATGAGCTATAAACAAAGTTTTATTTTTCTTAGGATTTTGGATAACACATTTTTCTTTCTTAAAAGTTATTTTGAACCCTTTGTCGCTTAATTGGATTATGCTTAAAAGGTTGTGTTTTAATCCTTCTACTACACATTATCAATGGTAAGAGAAGGTTCTTTACCAATTTTCCTGATGCCAATAATTTTACCTTTGGGATTGTCGCCAAAGGTGACATATCCCCCATCCTTGTGTTTCAAAGTAGTGAACTTGGTTCTATCACCGGTCATGTGCCTTGAACACCCGCTATCTAAGTAGCATTTATCCGTTGACGATGTAGTCCTAAAGCATACCTATAATGAGGGATTCATTGTGTTAGTCTTTGGAATTCAAATTCTTTTAACTTTCTTTGTTTTTTTTTTAGTTCCATTATTGACTTTCCATTCTCCTTGAACTTTAACATACTTTCTTTTTTAGAGGGCAGTTGAACATTACATGACCTTTAGCCTTGCACATGTAGCAAGTGGTGTGTTCATGTTTGTTGTTTGAAGAAGTACTAGCATAGTACTTGGCTTCTTTGACAAAGTATCCCATGTATAATCTTTTACTTCTTTTGTTTGTTTTTCCATTATAACTTATCCCTTCTTTATTTCCATGTAGTTTTCGTTGTCCAATCATTTTTTCAAAATTATCTTTTCCTTTGGTGAAGTAATATATAATTTCTCCTTATCCTCTGCTGATTTCTTAAGTTCATTTATCTCTAAATTCTTTTTATTCAAATCATCTACATGAGTTTTTCCTAACTCTTGAGTTATTTCTTTTACTTCCTCTTCTAACTTTTTAATACAAGAGTCCTTTTCCTCTTCAATAAATTTGAAGGATTCAAGTTGCTTCATTAATTCTTTATTTTGATCTTTCAGAGTTATATTTCTCTTAGAAATTTTTATGAATCTCTTATGTAAAGAAAATAACTCAGCTTGCAATTCCTTATAGGAAGGCATGCTGTCACATGACTCATCACACGACTCATTGTAAGATTTTGTAGAGGAATAGTAAGAGTTTACCTCTTTGTCATTAGCCATGAAATATATTTTTGACATCTCTTGTCCGCTTGATTCATTTTCTATCTCACTGGAGCTTGAATCATCCCTCGTAGCTTTCATAGCTTCCTTCTTTTTCTTCTTGTCTTTCTTGAGCAATGGGTAGTCCGACTTGATATGCCCTAGTTTCTTGCAGTTATAGCATATAGGAAATTCATTCTTACTTTTATTTTCTTTTCTACTTATCTCTCCTTTTTTCAAATTTCTTTTTGTAAAATTTTCTAGGAAACCTCTTATTTTTCCTATAGAACTTGCCTAGTCTCTTAGTTATTGTAGACACCCCATTTTTACCCAGGCCCGATATGATGATTATTATTATTATTATTATTATTATTATTATTATTATTATTATTATTTACATTGTTATTATTACTTCATTTTTATTTTTATTTTTATTTTTTGCTATAATTATTATTATTATTATTTTATTATTGTCATTTTTACTATTACTATTAGTATTATTATTATTGCTAGTCTTATTATTATTATTTTATTGATAGTATCTTTATTATTTTTACTTTTACTACAATTATTTATTATTATTATTATTATTACCTTATTGATTTTATTATTATTATTATAATAATTATTATTACTATTACTATTTTCATTATTACCATAATAGTAAAAGCAAAAAAAGGAAAAGAAAAAGAAAAAGAAAATCAAAAAGGAAGTTTTTTTTAGGGTTTACAGAATTTTTTTTTATAAAAGGGGGGCATAGCCAAGCCAAAGGGGAGGAGGCACAGACCAAAGAAAGAAAAACCTTACCTTGCAGTCTCGTGCGGCGGCAATGGAGTCGTTGGCATTTGCGCAGTCAACTAGATGAAACCAATCGAGCAACAATTTCTTATCCGATTAATGCAAAACTTTATGAGCTCTTTCCTAACCCTTTCATCTTACTTTTCACCGTTCAGATTCGTCTTTTGAGTTTTCTCCCTTTGTGTTAATTTCTTGCAAAGTCGTATCACCGCCGCAGCAGTGGAGTTATCGGCGTCTGCGCATTCAACTAGACGAAGGCAATCGAGTGGCGATTTCTTATCCGATCAATGCAAAATTTTATCAAGTTGTTTCTGACCCTTTTATATTAATTCTCACCATTCAGATTATTATTTTGAGTTTTACAATTTCATTTTAATTTATTACACAGCTGTCTCACCGCCGCAGCAGTGGAATCGTCGGTGTATGCGCATTCAACTAGATGAAGCCAATCGAGCGGCGATTTCTTATTTGATCAATCTGAAACCTTACTCGGTTGTTTCTAACTCTCCCTTGTTAATATTTACTGATTTTATTAATTTCTTTGAGTTTCATCTCTTGGACAACTTGTCCACACACACACAAACACACACATGCACGAGTGATGTTTTTGTAATTTGTTTATATATATTTTTTTTTCTTCTTAATGTTATTTTGTATATATATTGTATTATTATTGTTTTATTTGTTCTAATATCTAATGTTTGGGGTTCTTTTTCTTTTTCTTTTTGTTTTGTAATCATTGTAATATACTTATTTTTATTGTTACATATTATTTAGGATGTTTTATCGTGTAGACATTATTTAGGCTTTTTGATGTATTTAGGATATTTGTCATATTTATTGTTCATACGGTATTTAGGGATTTTGTTTATTATTTATGATTGTAATATTTATGCACATCTAGGATTCTTGATTATTTACATTATTTTCATAATACGACCATTTAGGGTTTTGGGTTATTGTTTTATTTTAGGGTTTTGGCTATTTCACGTTATTAGGGTTTTGAGTAGTGTTTTATTTAATTTACTTTATATTGCTATTGCGTATATATTGATGTTCATTATTGTTTATTATTTATTTATTTCTTGTATACGATTGTATTATCATTTTGTCATGTTCATAACATTGTTGTGGAATTTTTAATGCTATAATATTTATTTGAATAAATGATATTTATATTTAGCAACTTAGAATTGTAAGTAGCATTATACATTTAATTTAGTATTTTAGGTGACCGTGTACATTTAGTAATATAGCATTTTAGGTAATATTATATATTATTATTATATTTTTAGTATGTTAATATACAAGGTATTAATTATTATGGTAAGTTTAATATTTTAGGTAATATTTTTGGTGTTTTGGTATCATGCTATTATATGGTATGTTTAGTATATATAGTATTATAGTAATCTATTACGTATTATATTATTTGTGGATATTTATTATTATTATCGTAATTATGTGTATTATGGTATGTTTAAGTATTTTTGTTTATAACGCACATGTAGTATTTTAATATTTGCTCATTATCTTAGTCTATATTATTGTTTATATTCTACTATTATTGGTATGTTAGATATTTTAACTTCTATTATATATGTTGATTAGTACGTATTTTGGTATCCTAATATTCTAGTTTATTACTATTTTTTATTTATTTATTTATTATGTTTAAATTATTATATCTATTATTAAAACCTCCCATACTAATATTTTCCTATACAACTTTTACTTACAATTTTCAAATGTGGGAGCGTATTTTCTTAAATAATTTTGATTTTATAATCCCTATGATTTTATTGCGGGGGTATGAGCCTTCGGGCTTCACGTATCCTAAGCTCTGAGGGATTATATATGTATATATTATCTTTATTTATTTATTTATTTTTCACATTTATTTATAAATTCATAAAATAGGAGTAATTTGAAGAATTATTAGATTAACTTAGGAATAATTTCAAATTAATTAGGTACCGTTCGTAAGAACGGGCGCGTAGGGGGTGCTAGTACCTTCCCCTCGCGTAACCGAACTCCCGACCCCAACTCTGGTAATGTAGACTGATTCTACCCCTAATGGGGTAGTAATCATGTGTTCTAACCGCACTAAAGGTTAGTGGCGACTCCGACATCCACGTTTTTCCACACCATATTAAAATTGATTTTTAATTTCGCCGCCCGGGACGCCGCGACAGCTTGGCGACTCCGCTGGGGACTTAGAGAGTCGAGCCATTAATTAATTGGAAGTTATCCCAAGTTTAAATTTAGTGAATCTTTTAATTACTCCTTATTTTGTAAATATTGTAATTTGTAAATAACTTTGATTAATTATAAATATTTAACCTCCATAATTTGTAAATAATCTCAATTAATTAAAAATATTTTGTTTCCTAATTTGTTGAACATTAAATGTAGATATTTTGTTTCCAATTATTCTGAATAAGCATATTAATTTTAGACATTGTGAATAAGCATATTAATTATAGATATTGTGTATACTAATCGTAAATATTTTGTTTCCTTATTTTTGTTTCCAATTTTTTTTTTTTAATAAACATATTAATTGCATATATTGTGTTTCCTTATCGTTTGAATATATGTATTAATGGTAGAAATCTTGTTTCCATATTGTTTATAGCATGTAAATAAATGTGGGGATAGCAGGATTAGGTTAAATTTAAATTCACACACTTTCACGCTCTATACCCGAGCTTTCCTTATTAGGATTAGATAGGAGTGTAATAGCGTCAGTCCCTTCGTGGCAAAGCTTGATGGGACCCGCGAACCACTCCACTCAGTATGAGTTTTATCCGGACCCCAATGGGGGAGGATAGAATTCCAAACTGGGAACCTTTTGTCAATAGGGTTAGAGCCTACCCACACATACTTGTATATAGTTTTCCTTAACTAGGATAGTGCTATGACGAACCCTCTATATACATACCTACCTTGGGTTGGGACATCCTTATCCCCATACCGTCTATTGTATATATGTTGTGAGATACCTTGTATTATACCATGCATTCTGCATCCATTTCAGAATTACATACTACTTAGCCAGTATTTTGAAAAAGCCCAATAATGAGACCATGACCCATCCTTTCAACAATGAAGCACTTGGCCCAAGCATTTTAAAATATGGGTAGACCCAACCCTCTTCAAATAACTCGGACCCAATTCTTTAAAAACAAACCTAGGCCCGACATTTTCCTAAGCAAAACCTCGGCCCATGCCTAATTTTCAAAAAGGGGCAAACCCAAATTTCAAAAGAGGACTTCAACCCCATTTGCCTAAAAATTTGGGCCAACATTTTTTCAAATAATCCAAGCCCAAGTCCTTTTTAAAACTAAGGCCTGATCTCATCATGAAATGCATTGAAGCCCATATTTTAAAATACTTGAGGCCCAAGTGCACACTAAAGTCCACAAATCCAACGGGTTGACTAGCCTGGGTCAACCCCAACCTCAGAACATAACTTGACCCTTTATAGAATCTAAGGTACATGGACCCTCATCAAGGAAATGAATGGGCAAGGGAGAAATTGAATTGAAATTGTAGCCCATCAATGATTATGTTAATCTTGATCCGTTTCATTAGTGGGGTTTTTCTAGAATTCTAGCTAAGTAGTAATTTAGGTTACATCATATTCATGCATTTCATTTCATACATAGTCATGCACGATAGGCTGCATGCATGTTTATACCTTTGTTTGTATATATAAGTGCACTAGTTGCGTCCATGCATAAACACCCATTGCATACCCTAATCATGCACCAAAACACTTTCACTCATGTAGTACATAATTGTGCATTCGTGATTCTAAAAAGGAAATTGTTGGTTTCAGTTCAAAGAGGTGGTTTGAGTAACATAAAGCAATAATTGAGACCACCACGCATCAGTACAATACCAGGAGAAGAGCGAGAGAAATGAGCGAACAATTGGAAAATAGAGTCCTGGGTCTAGAACAAGGACAAGAAGAGATAAATGACAAGATAAGTAAGGTTCTTGAGTTACTGATGAATAAGGGAAAGGCAGTACATGTTGATCCCGAAGTAGATGTGGACCCTGCTCATCCCCCTGGGTTCACCCCAGATCATGGACAAACATCAATTCCGCCACCTGGCGTCATAGGGGGTCCACCGCCAAATATGCCTCCTTTCATCCCTGCTATGCCAGCACAAGGGTTCCCAGTGGTAAGGACTCCCCCATTAGTAGCTTCTGATCTGGGGATGAACAGATCTGAAACTGAACGTCGATACGACGTACTAGAGGAACGCCTGAAAGCTATTGAGGGATCCAATACATTCGACTCTGTAGATCCCAAGGACCTGTGCCTCGTGCCAAAGGTCACCCTGCCACCGAAATTCAAAATACTAGATTTTGAAAAATTTGATGGGACCCACTGTCCTCGGACCCACCTGCACCTGTATTGCCAAAAAATGGCTGCACATACTGATGATGAAAGGTTGATGCTGCATTGCTTTCAAGATAGTTTGACTGGAGCAGCTATTAGATGGTACATTCAGCAGGATCGAGTTCGAATCCGTACTTGGAAAGATCTGGCAAATTCATTTATAGCTCAGTACCGCCATGTGATAGAGATGGCACCTGATCGTATGACCCTGCAAAGCATGCAAATGAAACCTAATGAAACATTCAGAGAATATGCATATAGATGGAGGGACATGTCCATCCAAGTGAACCCTCCGGTGGAAGATAGGGAGGCTATCTCCCTATTCGTGAATACATTGAAAGATCCCTACTTTGGGCATCTCTTAGGGGCAACCCCCCATGACTTCATGGACATTGTTTCTAGCGGAGAAAGAATCGAAACAGCCATCAAAGTCGGAAAAGCCAGAAGTAGTGGCGAAGAAACTAGTTCAGACAAGAAATGGGCATATAGGAAGAAGGATGATGAAACTCATATGATTCAAGGGCGACTATACCAAAGAGGTCATAACCAAGGGTTTAGAAGAAATATTGTTAATCAAATAGCGCATGTAGGCACAGGGTCTCAGTCTGTTCCCTATGGGCGTACGCTCACACAGAAAAATGTTCAAACACAGAGATATGGTCCTAATAGGGTGCAACCAATTCCTATGTCCTATTCGGAATTGCTCCCCCAATTGCTCGAAAGAAGGCTTATTTCAACAATCCCTGGAGTAGCCGTACGACACCCTCTACCACAATGGTATGACCCGGACGCTAAGTGCGCGTATCACTCCAATTCTCCAGGTCACACCGTTGACCGCTGTTGGACATTTAAACACAAGGTACAGTCGTTGAGGGATGCCGGTTGGTTGGTCTTCGATGATAAGCAGCTAGGAATCCAGAGTGATCCCCTACCCAATCACGGGGAAAGAAATGGTTAATATGTTGTAGGAGCCGAGGTCAGGCAAAAGAATCTGTCAAGTTATGGATCCTAGAGTTCTCGTAAGGAGCCCAAAGGGAGCAAAAGTACACAAGGGGCAAGTTTTTGATTATCTAGTTTGTTTCATGTGATGATGTCATTTTAATTCCCTATCTTCTGGAAGTCTGTTGACACTATTGTCTCGGACAATTTTCCTTTCATCAATAAATTGAATTATGCATTCTTTTCATATCACTTGTGTCTTGAGTTCAATTGACCAAGAGTTTGTTTGCTGATGTTTCGTGTAAAGATAAGGAAAATAATAATACCAATATTCATAAGCCAGAAAGTGATGTTAATTTTGAAAACCAAACACGGGAGGTGGAATCAGAAGAAGATAAAACAATTTTCCTCACCCTATGAAGACAGATGTTCTCGAAGGAATTCAGCAAAATATATGTAGTGCCAAGAGTTTCAAGTCAATTCATTATTCATGTTTTGATCAAATGATAGATGGCCATCTTTGGCCGACCAGTTATTCCTAAAAAGAACCAAATATTGATTTACCAATTGCTAACCAAGTTGAGCTTGATTATTAAACTAGCCTTTTCTTAAAAGTCAGTTCACCAAAAAGTTAACCTGGGTTGGGTCTCCTAGCGTTTGGCAAGTCATATGAGACAACAATGGGCTATCGAAATGATGGCAGGCCATTTTTCTGCTATCCAAAAGAAATTCAAAGAAGAAATCTCTTGCAAGCCCTTTTGAGCCTGAAAAATTCATTTATTAATTAACCCGTCAAAGGATCACACCCCACACTGGGGCAATTTAAAGGATTAGTCCCAAATGAAGTTCAAACAAAAATGAAAAAATCCCTTCATGAAAGAGAAAAACAAAAGGGAGCAATAAAAGAAAATGGAAAGAGAAAGAAGAAAAGAGAAAGAAAATAAGGGACATACTACGCATGTGATCCTTGACCAAATTACCCTTGATGAAAATGATGATTTTGAGCCCTATTTAACTCTTTCTTTCTTTAACCTATAACCCCCAGCCTACATTACGGTCCAAATGAAGTCCTGACCAGATTGGTATACATTGTTGTCTCTAATGATTTGTCAGACTCAATGACGAGTCTGAACTACGTAATGACCTGATCCTGAAAAGGTACGTAGGCAGCTTGTTTGAATAACAAGTTCGGTCAACATCTTGCAAAACGTCTCAACTTGAACTGGGGGCGTAAAACATTATTTGGGGTGGTATTTTTGAGCCTTAGTTTCCCTTTTATTCTGAAAACCTGTATCCCTTAGCCTACGTTTCGTCCCGAGTCTTAAAGACCATCTTGAGATCAAAACATGAGTTGAACTTGACTAAACTAAAGACAACGTTTAAATAGGTGAAATTTCTAATGGTTTCACAGCATGATGAAACAAAAGAAGAGAGGTGGCCATCGATAAAGTTGGGACAGTCGAAGAAAAGATCAGCCATTCAGTTTGGTAAATTAAACATCAATATCATATGGCTTTTGAATACTGGTATAAATTTTTCTTGTAATAACATTGGAACATGGTAAAACATCTTTTTGGGTGGTTGACCTTTTGATTTCCCAAGTTGATGTCATAATTGCATAATCATTCCAATGGGATGGATAGTCAAAGAGTTTCAGAATCACCAGAAATTTCTATAAAGAAGATCATTGTGGAGAAAGAGCAGTCAAACTGGGGCAAATGTTATGCCAAGTTCAAAAGGAATCCAACAATAGATTCAAGATCGGTGACAGATGAATTTAACTGGGGCAAATTCCGAGTTGAGTCTCAGTAGGTCCCATTCAAGTACTTTCTTATCGGATTGGAATAGGAAATCAGAGTCAAGATCATCTGTAGGTCCATTCAACTGGGGCAGATTTTATGATTTTCATTTGAGCTGAGTCAATCACTTCCATGACCGGATGAATAAAGAAGATTAAGCTAAGATCGGTTACAAATCCATTCAAATGTGGCGAACCTCATGTAGAGACCAAAGATGAGGACATTGATCATGAGTGCATTGGGAGAAAAGATTCATGCATTATCATGCATTACCCCAAATTTCATGCATTGTCATACATTTCATGCATTACCTAGATTTCACATATTGCCATGCATTCCATGCACTACCATTCATCTCATACATTGTCATGCATTTCATGCATTATCTACATTTCATGCATTATCATCCATTGTATGCAGTACCTACATTTCATGTATTACCGTACATTTCATGCATTGTCATGCATTTCAAGCATTACCATACATCTTATGCATCGTCATGCATTGCATACATTTCATGTATTACCATACATCTTATGCATTTCCATGCATTTCACACATTGCCATACATCTTATGCATCACCATACATCTTATGCATCGCCTTGCATGTCATGCACACATTACCACACATCTCATGCATTGCCATGCATTTCATGTATTACTATACATCTCATGCATTGTCATGCATTTCACGCATTACCATACATCTTATGCATTTTATATTTTAGCATCACAAAAATAAAAAATAAAAATCACCAGTTAGCAACATGCATACATATAGCAGCATATCATTGCATTCTAGCATCACAAGTAGCAATAGAGCACCCTTCACACTTGTCTTGAGCTTTCAAATGATTATTTGACATCTTGGATGGAGAGATTTCAGTTTTATTGGGGTAACTGACCCCAAGCACACATTGATTTACTTGGAAAACTAGGGCAAGTTGACGCCAGACACACGTTGATTTATTTTGAACTGGGGCAAAAAATCCCAAAGATAGGGGATTCATTCATTGACATTTAGACTTTACCCCAAGTGCATTTTCCAAATAGAGTAACAACTTTCCAAATTTTGCTTTCACATCTTGTTACTGGATTGAGGTGGCTGGATCATCGTGTCCCTACGGCTCGGATTCTTACATTCGAAGCAAGCCATCATTGTGTCTCATGGCTGGATCATCGTGTCCCTACGGCTCGGATTCTTACATTCGAAGCAAGCCATCATTGTGTCCCATGGCTGGATCATCGTGTCCCTACAGCTCGGATTCTTACATTCGAAGCAAGCCATCATTGTGTCCCATGGCTGGATCATCGTGTCCCTACGGCTCGGATTCTTACATTCGAAGTAAGCCATCATTGTGTCCCATGGCTGGATCATCGTGTCCCTACGGCTCGGATTCTTACATTCGAAGCAAGCCATCATTGTGTCCCATGGCTGGATCATCCTGTCCCTACGACTCGGATTCCTACATTCGAAGCAAGCCATCATTGTGTCCCATGGCTGGATCATCATGTCCCTACGGCTCGGATTCTTACATTCGAAGCAAGCCATCATTGTGTCCCATGGCTGGATCATCATGTCCCTACGGCTCGGATTCTTACATTCGAAGCAAGCCATCATTGTGTCCCATGGCTGGATCATCGTGTCCCTACGGCTTGGATTCTTACATTCGAAGCAAGCCATCATTGTGTCCCATGGCTGGATCATCGTGTCCCTACGGCTCGGATTCTTACATTCGAAGCAAGCCATCATTGTGTCCCATGGCTGGATCATCGTGTCCCTACGGCTCGGATTCTTACATTCGAAGCAAGCCATCATTGTGTCCTATGGCTGGATCATCATGTTCCCACCTTATTGACCCATCGCGGTCTCACCTTATTAACCCTTTGCGGTCCCACTCTTATTGACCCATCGCGGTCCCACCTTATTGACCATTCGCGGTCCCACCTTATTGACCTATCACGGTCCCATTCTTATTGACCCATCGCGGTCCCACCTTATTGACCATTCGCGGTCCCACCTTATTGACCTATCACGGTCCTATTCTTATTGACCCATCGCGGTCCCACCTTATTGACCCTTCGCGGTCCCACCTTATTGACCTATCACGGTCCCATTCTTATTGACCTATCACGGTCCCATTTTTATTGACCCATCGCGGTCCCACCTTATTGACCCCTTGTGGTCCCACCTTATTGACCCTTCGCGGTCCCACCTTATTGACCTATCACGGTCCCATTCTTATTGACCTATCACGGTCCCATTCTTATTGACCCATCGCAGTCCCACCTTATTGACCCATCGCAGTCCCACCTTATTGACCCATCGTGGTCCCACCTTATTGACCTTTCGCGGTCCCACCTTATTGACCTATCACGATCCTATTCTTATTGACTCATTGCGGTCCCATCTTATTGACCCTTCGCGGTCCCACCTTATTGACCTATCACGGTCCCATTCTTATTGACCCATCGCGGTCCCACCTTATTGACCCTTCGCGGTCCCACCTTATTGACCTATCACGGTCCCATTCTTATTGACCCATCGCGGTCCCACCTTATTGACCCTTCGCGGTCCCACCTTATTGACCTATCACGGTCTCATTCTTATTGACCCATCGCAGTCCCACCTTATTGACCCATCGCGGTCCCACCTTATTAACCCTTTGCGGTTCCACTCTTATTGACCCTTCACGGTCCCACCTTATTGACCCTTCGCGGTCCCACCTTATTGACCTATCACGGTTCCATTCTTATTGACCTATCGCGGTCCCACCTTATTGACCCTTCGCGGTCCCACCTTATTGACCTATCGTGGTCCCATTCTTATCGACCCATCGCGGTTCCATCTTATTGACCCTTCACAGTCCCACTTTATTGACCCTTTGCAGTCGCATTCTTATTGACCCATCGCGGTTCCATCTTATTGACCCTTCACAGTCCCACTTTATTGACCCTTTGCAGTCCCACTCTTATTGACCATTCGCAGTCCCACCTTATTGACCATCCACGGTCCCACCTTATTGACCCTTCATGAACTATAGCTCGGGTTCCTACCCCCAGTGCAAGTCCCCATCCTTGAACTATAGCTCGGGTTCCTACACTCGACGCAAGTCATTCTCATGGACTCTCAAGCATATATGCAAATCGGTTTTCACAAATCATTTTGGTCTCTTTTGTTACATTGGGCCTAGTCCAAAATCAGTGTCTTTTATCTTTGCAGGCTTGTTGCTACAAATAACGTAGGAGAATTCCTACTTTTACTTTGAAGCGACGAAGCCTACAAAGAGGGGCAGCTGTAGACACCCCATTTTTACCCAGGCCCGATATGATGATGATGATTATTATTATTATTATTATTATTATTATTATTATTATTATTATTATTATTATTATTATTATTTACATTGTTATTATTACTTCATTTTTATTTTTATTTTTATTTTTTGCTATAATTATTATTATTATTATTTTATTATTGTCATTTTTACTATTACTATTAGTATTATTATTATTACTAGTCTTATTATTATTATTTTATTGATAGTATCTTTATTATTTTTACTTTTACTACAATTATTTATTATTATTATTATTATTACCTTATTGATTTTATTATTATTATTATAATAATTATTATTACTATTACTATTTTCATTATTACCATAATAGTAAAAGCAAAAAAAGGAAAAGAAAAAGAAAAATAAAATCAAAAAGGAAGTTTTTTTTTAGGGTTTACAGAATTTTTTTTTATAAAAGGGGGGCATAGCCAAGCCAAAGGGGAGGAGGCACAGACCAAAGAAAGAAAAATCTTACCTTGCAGTCTCGTGCGGCGGCAATGGAGTCGTTGGCATTTGCGCAGTCAACTAGATGAAACCAATCGAGCAACAATTTCTTATCCGATTAATGCAAAACTTTATGAGCTCTTTCCTAACCCTTTCATCTTACTTTTCACCGTTCAGATTCGTCTTTTGAGTTTTCTCCCTTTGTGTTAATTTCTTGCAAAGTCGTATCACCGCCGCAGCAGTGGAGTTATCGGCGTCTGCGCATTCAACTAGACGAAGGCAATCGAGTGGCGATTTCTTATCCGATCAATGCAAAATTTTATCAAGTTGTTTCTGACCCTTTTATATTAATTCTCACCATTCAGATTATTATTTTGAGTTTTACAATTTCATTTTAATTTATTACACAGCTGTCTCACCGCCGCAGCAGTGGAATCGTCGGTGTATGCGCATTCAACTAGATGAAGCCAATCGAGCGGCGATTTCTTATTTGATCAATCTGAAACCTTACTCGGTTGTTTCTAACTCTCCCTTGTTAATATTTACTGATTTTATTAATTTCTTTGAGTTTCATCTCTTGGACAACTTGTCCACACACACACAAACACACACATGCACGAGTGATGTTTTTGTAATTTGTTTATATATATATTTTTTTTTCTTCTTAATGTTATTTTGTATATATATTGTATTATTATTGTTTTATTTGTTCTAATATCTAATGTTTGGGGTTCTTTTTCTTTTTCTTTTTGTTTTGTAATCATTGTAATATACTTATTTTTATTGTTACATATTATTTAGGATGTTTTATCGTGTAGACATTATTTAGGCTTTTTGATGTATTTAGGATATTTGTCATATTTATTGTTCATACGGTATTTAGGGATTTTGTTTATTATTTATGATTGTAATATTTATGCACATCTAGGATTCTTGATTATTTACATTATTTTCATAATACGACCATTTAGGGTTTTGGGTTATTGTTTTATTTTAGGGTTTTGGCTATTTCACGTTATTAGGGTTTTGAGTAGTGTTTTATTTAATTTACTTTATATTGCTATTGCGTATATATTGATGTTCATTATTGTTTATTATTTATTTATTTCTTGTATACGATTGTATTATCATTTTGTCATGTTCATAACATTGTTGTGGAATTTTTAATGCTATAATATTTATTTGAATAAATGATATTTATATTTAGCAACTTAGAATTGTAAGTAGCATTATACATTTAATTTAGTATTTTAGGTGACCGTGTACATTTAGTAATATAGCATTTTAGGTAATATTATATATTATTATTATATTTTTAGTATGTTAATATACAAGGTATTAATTATTATGGTAAGTTTAATATTTTAGGTAATATTTTTGGTGTTTTGGTATCATGCTATTATATGGTATGTTTAGTATATATAGTATTATAGTAATCTATTACGTATTATATTATTTGTGGATATTTATTATTATTATCGTAATTATGTGTATTATGGTATGTTTAAGTATTTTTGTTTATAACGCACATGTAGTATTTTAATATTTGCTCATTATCTTAGTCTATATTATTGTTTATATTCTACTATTATTGGTATGTTAGATATTTTAACTTCTATTATATATGTTGATTAGTACGTATTTTGGTATCCTAATATTCTAGTTTATTACTATTTTTTATTTATTTATTTATTATGTTTAATTTATTATATCTATTATTAAAACCTCCCATACTAATATTTTCCTATAAAACTTTTACTTACAATTTTCAAATGTGGGAGCGTATTTTCTTAAATAATTTTGATTTTATAATCCCTATGATTTTATTGCGGGGGTATGAGCCTTCGGGCTTCACGTATCCTAAGCTCTGAGGGATTATATATGTATATATTATCTTTATTTATTTATTTATTTTTCACATTTATTTATAAATTCATAAAATAGGAGTAATTTGAAGAATTATTAGATTAACTTAGGAATAATTTCAAATTAATTAGGTACCGTTCGTAAGAACGGGCGCGTAGGGGGTGCTAGTACCTTCCCCTCGCGTAACCGAACTCCCGACCCCAACTCTGGTAATGTAGACTGATTCTACCCCTAACGGGGTAGTAGTCATGTGTTCTAACCGCACTAAAGGTTAGTGGCGACTCCGACATCCATGTTTTTCCACACCATATTAAAATTGATTTTTAATTTCGCCGCCCGGGACGCCGCGACAGTTATGAATGCTAATTCATCGCTTGATTCACTTTCCTCTTCACTCGAGCTGTTAGTAGAGGCTTTTAATGTAATGGATCTTTTATGTTTGGGTTCAGGATTCCTTTCCTTTAAAGCCATCTCATATGTGAGTAATGAACCAATGAGTTGATCTAGAGAGGTGTTCTTGAGGTTCCTATCTTCTGTGATAGCTATAGCCTTTGGTTCCCATATGGAGTAAAGGCCTCTTAGAATTTTTCTAATTATTTCATAGGTAGTATAAGTTTTTTCCTAAGGCACTTAAGGAATTGATTATGTGGGTAAATCTGGTGTACATACTTGATATTGTTTCATCAGAATTCATCTTGAATGCTTCATATTCGCTTGTCGACATATCTATCATATACTCCCTAACATTTATAGTTCCTTCATATGTCACTTCTAATTTGTCCCATTTTTTTTAGTCATCTTGCATGCCATGACCCTATTAAATTCATTAGCATCTAATGCAGAATATAATGCATTTATAGTGCTTGAATTGATTTGAAGCATTTTATAATCTGAATCGGTCATGTCCTTCTTTTATTTTGGAATCTATTTTCCATCAACTATCTTAGTGGGAATAAGGTCTCCTTCCATAACTACTTCCCATGCTTTCCAATCCATGTGTTGGAGATATATTTGCATTCTCTTTTTCCAGAAGGTATAATTGTTTCTACAAAAGAATGGTGGACAGGTTGAGGATTGGCCTTCACCAAAGGGGCTACTCCTATATTTGCCATATGATCTTTTTATAGTTTCTTGTTAGGAATTTCTATAACCTTGCTCTGATACCAATTGAAATTAGGAATAGCTTCCCAAGAGGGGGGGTGAATTGGGTTCTTTAAAATTTTATTCCCTTTTTAATACTTACTTGTATTGGTATGACAACAAGAAAACAAAGTAATCAACTAATAAACACACTACAAGATACTGATATTTAAATAAACAATCCAACCAATTAAAGTAAACAATTTAAACAAACATGCAAGAGTTTTAGAACTTTTATCAGCTGCCCTGTAGAAGTTTGCAACCTTCTTTGAATGAAATCTTTGTTTGCACTTCTCTTGATCAAGATTTCCGCAGATTAACCAATGTACTCCCTTTTGGGTTTCCGCAAATGGTTAATCAAAATGTACTTTCTAAATATCAAGAGTCTTCCTTTTATTTTAATTTCAAGCCCTACTATCTGCACTTTAGTACACACAAAAATAGATTGTACAGAAAGTAATAAGTAAAGAAGAAAGAAAGACACAAAGATTTTATGAGGTTCAGCTTTAACACAGCCTACGTCCTCGTGCATGGAAAAATATTGAAGGGTTCCACTATAGCAGTTTCTTTACCAGGTGGAACAACACCGATTTTAAACACTTCTTTGTTAAGGCTAGAGTCCACCTTCTCCAAACAATATCCCCTTGTTTGGTCCAACGATTCAACACTCGAACCGTCAATTAACCTGTTACAAAGATATAAAACAAGGCGTATAAGAACTTGCTCCACAAAGAGCTAATTAGTACAAATTGAAACACTACGTACTTCAGTAAATTCAGAACATGAATTTCAGAATGAAGCTTTTAGAAAATTATCACCGTAGGTATCTTTCAATGGATGAAAGAATCAACAACTTGATGCACAAACTCAGTGAGAAACTCAGCCAAGCTTTTAGAGAATTTCGTGAGTGATGAGAGCAATAGCACACTTTCAGAATTTCAGTAGGCTTTGAGAGAGAATGAGAGCTAAATTGATTTCTTGGTGTTTTAAAACAATGATCCTTGAGGGTATTTATAGAGGTAGAAAACCTCCTTGCTTGTTCCCCAAGAATACTCAGAGTTGTTTCCAAATAATTAAATTATTTAAGCTTCCAATAATTTGAATTTCAAAAATTATATCCATTGGAAAATTGAAAAATGCCGCGAGCCAAACGACTTGGCAGTCGTCTGTCCATATGATATAACTATAAAACTCATAGGCAAAGAGGTGGCAGTCGTTTGTCTCTTGATTGGCAGTCGTCTGTCACCAGAATAATATGATTTTAATTACAATTCAGAAGGGTGGCACTTCTTTGCTCAATTAATCTTGAAATATGAACTCGTTTGACTTTGAAAAATTTGTTCCAAGTTTTATATTAAGGTCTCTAAGTCTCTTTGCCTAATGAGCTTCAAATTGAAAACTTCATATTTGAATAAACTTAGAAGTACTTACAAAGACTTTGACCTAATTTGTTTTGACATTTTCTTGGCTTTAAGTCCTTTCAATGCTACTCTTCAATCTCTTAGACTTCTTTTTGGGCTTTCAGTTATAGATCTTTGGTATTCTCATGAACCTCTCCTTGTTCCTTGATCTTTGTAAGCCTTCATGTTAGGGTATATGTATTTTGAGCAAATCATCTTTACCTATAATCATATCACTTGAAAATATATTAAATAACTTCTACTTTGTTTTCATCAAAACCAAGAGTTTGTAAGCCTAACTAGGCCAACATATATATAAATACAATGCAAAGTAAGGAGTTTGGGTCTACGTACTCAATATATGGAACAACAATTATAAAGGACGTAAAGAATGCACCTTTCGTAGGTCCTCCATATCAATGAAATCGTAAACCCACGCACCGAATGATTGAACATTTCCTCGAAATATAGAGCTTCTGGGTTCATCATCTTGAGCATTAGCATGAAAGTCTACATTTCGCTCCTTACGAGCGAACCTTGTCTCAATATCATGTAGATACATTGAGCAAAATGTAAGACATTCAGTGTCAATGTTTGCCTCAATAATTGAACCTTCCGATCGTGTCTTATTGCACACATACCCCTTCAAAGTTGATACAAACCTATTAGCTTTGGTGTATTCCCAAGAGGGGTGGGGGTGAGTTGGAAATTTAAACTTTCTTCCTAGGTTAAATCAAATAGCAGTATAACGCAACCTAGGGTCCTTCTAATCATACACAAATTGCGCAGATAATGATATGTGGAAATTAAATCATGCGTAGAATTCACCATATATTTAATATAACATTCATGTGCAGTAAATAAATTGGGAAATATAAATAGTGCACATAGGATATGATATCGGGGTTCGGCCATTACTGTCGCCAATAATGCCTACATCCCTGCCTTGGCTCTCCAGCACAAGGATTCCATTAATGCTCACTTAACATGTGGAGTGACACCGGTTACAACTAAGTCATTTCACAGGGCTGACCTCAACCTATAACTGCACCTTACCAAGATTGTGAACCTACCTTTTTTAACTGGGTCTAAGTCAATCTGAGACTATTCAACAATGCTAGTCTCCCTTTTCAGACCGACACCTGGAATATAACAAATATTAAATACAATTTTGTGTACAAACAAATGCTTCTCAACAAGCAGAAATGTGCTACAATACAACACAATATTATTACTGCACACCAATAATGTTAGAACTATAAGCTCAATGGTGTATATGTGCAAACAACACTTAGTATAATGTATAATCTCAAATATGCACAAGAGTGTTTAAACAAGCTATTCTTTGAAACAAGATATACTAAATCTCAAAGTTAGATTAGGGTTTCAAAGATGCTAGCAATAATATTCAAACAAACTCAAAAATATTTTCTCAATGTAGCAAATACAAGAGTTGTTTGAAATCAAGCTTGTAAAAATATTTTGCACACAAAAATATTGCTTAAGGCATCTTGCAATATTAATGCAAAGACCCTAAAGCCAATGAGTTTTCCCACACAAGATTTATTTATTCAAATCAGTGGGAAAAACTCTAGCCTAACTCTCAAGATAAAAATCAATCAACATAAATTTCAAATGAGAATTAAGGGCTATTTAAAATGGACCACAAATCATTTAAACACTCTCTTTAGGCTTGAAAAATCAAGGAATATGAAGTAGGAGAGTATTTGGGAGTAGTTTAAGCAAAATAGGATTGGAAAAATTTAGAGAATTTTTGCCCTAATCATAATGCTAATCTCCCCTTAATGAGGACAAATGAATGTGTATATATAGACAAGGGGGGAAATTAGCCTTTGGGGACACGCTGGTAATTTTTAAAAATGTTTTAATTATGTTTAAGAAAATTAACCATGTTTAACCGCTCTTAACCGTGGTAAAAAAATAAAACGACTCGAGGGTTTTGTGCGCCTGATCCACAGTTCGGTCGCCTGAACAGACTTAGTGAAAAAAAAGTTTATTTTGAAGTTCGGGTGCCAAAATATGAGCTTGGTTTGTTGAACCAAAGGTGATTTCAAAATACCATGGTTCAGTAGCCCGATATCAAGTTCGATAGCTCGAACATGAACATTTGGTAGCCCAAGGCATATTTGAACGTGATGTTCAAGCTGTCGAGTTGGTGGGAAAAGTTAGAATAGTGGTTCGGTCGCTCGACGACCCTATGATCAAATTGGTTCGGTCACCCGAAACCAAGTCAACCTTTTGATTGGTCAAGGGTTTGGTCACCCAAGGTGTTTTGAACACCAAGGGTTCGATCGCCCGAAACCTCACAATTTTTCCCCATAAGTTCAGTTTTACTTCAATTAATTCCCTTGATATTAAAAGTGATTTTAAGGACTATCTTATGTGTATGTGTAAGAACCTAGGGTCTTTTCTAAGGTTTTAGGCATTTTAACTTAGCCTAAAAAACCCGGTGCCGGTTCACCTTTGGTCAACCGAAGTTGTGTCTAAAGTCATTTGTTTTCCAAGGATGTGTAGGGACCTAGGGTCGTTCTAAGGCCTTTAAGCTTGTAGTTCCTACCATTCATGACATGCATCAATTATTACAAACCTTTTCCTATATTACTATTAGAGACCTAAATAAAGCATAAAATAAATTACAACAAAAGTGAATCTTTTGGGTCTTTAGTCTTTAAGTCTTCATTTTCCATCAAGTGATCTTACTAATATGAACATGAAACAAACTTGATAGACATTATATACGAGAGTATTTTTCAAAATCAAAATAGGGTTTGACTTATAAGGTCAATAGAACCTATGCACTTTACGTGGAATTAGTGACTTCTATGTACAAAGAAAGCAAGTAAATAACGTGAACATTGTAGACGAACTTCTTAATTTACCTCTCAATAGGATACATCCAACGATATTGCACCGGTCCTCCAATTACGGCATTCCTTGGTAAATGGACCGTGAATTATGGTGTTATCCCAATAGGGGGTTGAATTGGGTATTTCAAAATTATTTAAGTTTATTTTACCACTTAATCCATATTTCAATATTTAACAAAATAATCGCAGGGGCTTGAAATTAATTCAAATTATTATCTCAATAAATTCAATTATACCCAATTAATTGTCAAGTGCATGTAATATTAATCAACATACAAACATGCAAAAGCTGATAATGAAATGCAAGCGCAAATTAAAAAGTTAAGGAAAGAGAGAAGGCAAACACGATTTTATGAGGTTCAGCCAACCCGACCTACGTCCTCGCCTTGAGCAACACACTCAAGGATTCCACTAAGTCCCTGCTCCTTTAACTGGGATGGAGCTTCCCTTGCAATCTACTGCTTATAAGAGGCACAACTTTCTCTTCCCCGATTCACAACCCGAACCGTGATTACAATATATAATTACAATGCTACAAAACTCAATATTGCTTCTAACAAAGATAGTAAGTACAATAGAAATCCTAACACATATTCATATGATAAAACTTGAAGCTCAGTATGTATGTAATGATGAGATCGTTATATGAATGATATGCTTCACAAATCTACCCTTTAAATTGATATGTCCCAAAAATGATTTTATAAATAAATTCTTTGGAGAAACGTATGGTTCGATTTTAGAATACCTTATGCAAGATTAGAAAATAAGATCTTTTCAAAAATAATCTTGAATAATGTGTAGATCTATGACTTGAATATTGCAAAGATTTAAACACTATGTTTCAAAAATAATATTCCTCAAGAATATGTATTTAGAAGCTCTTCGCATTTTCAATCAAATAATTCTTACACTAATCAAATAGCAAATCTTTGAATGAAGATATATTTAAAACTTTCTTCAAGCTTTTAGTTTTAAACAAAAACTTTTCTCAAGCAGTGATCTTTCACAAAATGTATATATAATTAATAACTCAAGATTAACCTCTCAAAATGAATATTCAAGAATAAGTTTTTGAGATGAAAGTCTTTGAGAATAAGCAAACAATTAGTTTGATCACCAAACCTTAATACCCAAGTTGTTTGCACAATATTCGCTGGAACTCCTTTTGAAAATCAACGTAACCCAAGCTTAGATATGATGTAAATGCTTTGAAATCGCAGGCAAGAGCTTAGCAATGTGTTCAACGCTTTCCAGAGTTGTGTATGCATATAAGGCTCCCAATCATATGCCAAAAGTGAGGCACTAGTGACTCACTCAAAAAATGAGCCACTCGGAAGCTATCCCAAGTATAGGTGTTCTATCATGTAATATTTAGCCCAAGGGCTAGATCGTCTTCTCAGGGAATGCATTTTAATTCTAAACTCATGTAATTCCAAAAGAAGTTAAGAAAATAAAAATTTATTGAACATTGTTTAGATTCAGTTTCTTGGGATTTTTGAGATGTTGTGACAAAATTAAAACAACGTGAAATTTAATTTATGAAGATAACATGCACTAAATTAATGACAAAAGATAGGAAACAAGCACAATAAAATAGGTGGTAACATGAAAATTGTAGAGCGTTTTCTTATCTTTCTACAACATCTTGAATCATCTGAATGAGAGGTTGGATGAGAGAGTTATGCACAAATTACAAAGTACCGTCGATTTTTAGCTTCCAATAGTTGCCCTGTAATAAAAAAACCAAAAACTCATAAATTACTCAATAAAACTCAAATGTTATAAATAGGACAAAATGTTAAAATATTGAGAGTAATTAGGCATTTAATTAAAAATATAATTTGTAATGCATGAATTAAAGCACCTAATTACGCAATTTAAGCGCGTAATCAACTAGGATTAGGTTGTTTTTATAAGTAATCTTGGCCTTAGGTTAAGTCTTGATCATTGGATCAATTTGATTAAGTAAATAACCCATGTGTTTTCTAACTAAATTTCATATTTTTAAAGTTTCTGCAGGTTCAAACAACTAAGTGTTTGGGTTGAGACGTCTGATGTTCCTTGAAGCACTGAAAATTATAGTCTGGACATAGGGTCAAACGACTAAACTATAGGTTCAGTCTTCTGAAGTCCTAGCTCAGATGACTGAACTGATGGTTAAATGTCTGAAGGTATTCTATCTGTTCTATGTTTCAAAATTAATTCTTCAGATGACTGAACTAATTCGTCAGTCTTCTGAGGAAATTCTTTAGACGTCTGAAGTAAAACTTCAGTCGTCTGAGGTTGCATGTTTAGAATTTTGAGGGTACACCTCAATCGTCTGGGAAGACCAACTTTAGAATTTTTATTTTTAGTTTCAAAATCAATTTTACTCTCTTGCTTTGATCCTTTAATAAAACATTTTTTAGGTTTCAAATTAAGGTCTCTAAGCGCATGTTTAAGCCTAGAAGATTTTCATAAGATGCATGTGTAGGGAATATTTTGAGCTTCTAGTTATATCATGTAAAATATGCAAATACAATCAATTCTAAATATCCATTCCCATGAAGATCTTGAACTCGACGCTTGCATCTTCGTTCTTCTGCTCTTTTAGTTCATGAATTATGCCAGGTTATATATGCTTTAATCCTCGTGGCTTCAATGACTTCATCACCTTCCATGCATGCAAAGTAATGTTCCTTTTCACATTCTCAATGCATAGATCAAATACCAAGTCATTTTTCATTATCAAAATAGGATTGGACTCATAGAGTCAACATGGACGACTAGGTGGACCATCACATCAATGAATGCGGGCGAAAATATTTTCTCCAGCTTGCATAGTATGATAATGATGTCCTCCTCTAACCAATCAAGTATGTTTATATTCAATTTCTTATAGCACAACTGTCAGAAGAAAATCTCCAACTCAATCAGCATTGAGCAAACATCTTCAGTCAAGTGTCCACGAAGAAAAACAGGTAGAACCCGTTGCTGAAGGACATGACAGCCATGAATTTCACTCCTAACATCTTCCCTTTATTCATGCTTATGCATCGAGATATGTTTGATGCATATCCATTAAGGAACTTCATTGATTTCAACCATTTAAATAAAATATTTTTCTTATCCTTCAAAAATGTGTAATAGGCTGATGGCATGAGAAGTTTGTCCTCATTCACGAATCAGATGCAACTCAAGCCGTATTCTCATATCTTCTATATCCTGATGAGCATTTGCATTATCCCTTGTCTTCCCATTTATATCCAGTAATGTACAGACGACATTCTCACAAATTTCTTTCTCGATGTGCATAACATCCAAGTTGTGGCATAATGGAAGATCTTTCTAGTATGGCAATTCAAAGAAAATGCTTCTTTTTGTCCAATTTAACTCCAACTCAGCACGTTTCCTTTTTCTATTGCTCAGTGGTTTCCCAAATTTCACATCTCTGATCAACTTGAGTTGGTTTAATATCTCATTCTCACTTAGTCAGTTTGGCTACAACCTTCGTTCAGGTTTTCCATTAAAGCTTCCGACACCACGAGTCCTCCAAGGAAGTCCAGGTCGTAGAAAACGACGATAACACATAAATAATAACTTGCGTCCATGCTTCAAGGGTAAAGACCCAAAATCCTTATTACACACCGGGTATGCTAAGTAACCTTTTGTGCTCCTACTCGATAGACTGACAAAGGCGGGGAAATCATTAATTGTCCACAATAGTGCATCATCTATATGAAATGTTGTCCTAGTTTCCATATCAAATGTCTCCATTGCTTTTTCCCATAGTTCTTTCAACTCACCAATTAACAGCCTCAATTAAAAATCAATATCATTACCAAGTGCCCTCGGTTCGAGAATAAGAAGAGACATATAAATGAGAGGGATCTTCTATATGGGTTGTTCATGTTACTGTAAGGATTGAACCCATTTAAAGTAAGGCCAAGTTTGATGTTGTGAGGATCACTAGCAAACTATGAATGCATTTTATCAAACTTGGCCCAAGCTTCCGAGTCTGCTGGATAGCTAAGGGTGTTTTGCTCTTAAATACGTCTTTCTTTTTGTCATCCCATATCTGCAGCAGTCTTTTTGCACATGTGCAATCGTTGCAACAGAGGTATTAATGGATAATATCGCAAAGCTTTTTGGGGGATCTTTTTACCCTTCTTTGGAATAGTTTTATACCTCGATTCACCACATTCTGGGCACTTATTCACATTTTCAAGTTCACCATAAAAGAGTGCACAATCATACCTACAAGCATGTATTGGAGTGTAATCGAGACCCAATTTACACATACATGTCTTCACTTTATAAAAAAGACTTTGGAAGTGTTTCACCATCAAGCAATTCCGCTTTAATGAGGTTTAAATGCATGCTGAATGTGTAACGACCTAATTTTCCATGCCATTTATATATATAAACTGTAAAGTCTCACTGCTCTGATTCCTTCTAATATAAACTAAACCATCATCACGGACCGAATAGGGACCGTAGAATATGGAACTCAATAAACTACCTATATAGCGCAAAGCAGAATACATATAACCACGTCAATATATACAATACCTGAGTGTCCGAATTTTCCAGAATATGCAAACAAAGCCATTCCCAAAATGCCCTCACCTAAACCTAGGGCTACTAAAAAATAACTTCCCAAAAACACTCACCCTATAGACAGGGCAGTACCATAGTCACCTCTATCTGCAAGCCTGATCTGCTTGCCTAGTTGGATCACCTGAAAAATGTTAAATCACTGGGATGCGACGACGCTCAGTAAGACGAAATATGCTATTGTTAGTGTGTGGCAGATAAGTTTACATAATTGTAAAATTTGATTTAGAAGTACCATAAATATCAGAGTCTAAGAAAACACTTATAATTAATACACATTGTAGCTCATACCTATGTTATTTAACAAAAACTATTTTTCTGAATATTCTATTCATAATACTTCTAATAATCATAGGTATGCCTATGGTTTATGTAAATTTGGATATATATATATATATATATATATATATAATAGCTGAGAAAATTCTGTGGATGGATAACTAAAATTAATGATTTAACCCCTTATAACAGGGTTGTGCAGCCCGCAAGCGGGACCTATCACTAGCTGGCCGACCAGGATAAGTCAACTGAATTCCGAAAGTTAGATCGACCTCCTCAACCCTAACTGATGGCAAGCCTGTCCACAACATAGGCACGATCGACTATTAAAAATCCACATACTATCTGAGTTATGTGGTTCCACTCTGAACTGAAAATAGCTATGGTACCATGCTCTAAAATTGATCTGGTCCAT